>NW_014555613.1:2022323-2072743 GCF_001313825.1 Dinoponera quadriceps
GGGGGGGGGGGGGGGGAATCGCGAAGCACCATTCCGTCGTGACTAAGCCCGCAGCTTCCTGTTAAGAATGACATCGCGGGACGCAACGTTCGCGCTGCGTTCCGGATCGAATGCGTCGTATGCGACGCTCCCTGCCATTGGACGCACATGTCAACTACTTTTAACGTCTCGACAATGCTCGTCCCCTCTGTACGCAGGATGTACCGCTGTACACTTAACCACTTTATTCGACTCGACTTCCGATTTGATCTTTTATTTTACCTTCGACCGCGAACAGTCGTGATTACTCATCTGGAAATTCAAAGCTGCGCGAATATTGGCGAATATCGTCATTTATTATTATTCTAGGGCAAAACTGCTCATTTTACGAGCAGCGGGCTTGCTTGTTATGCAATTAAATAGTTTTCTTGTTCTTATTACCGACTTATTGTACTGTTTCCGTTCCAGTAAATGGGTTCTTACGCGCACCTTTTGTGCGCAGTAAAAAGCGCTGGAAAAGTGTTACATCTTGATTGGGGTCTTAGTTTAGGAAAGTAGTTTTACTCTTCAGTTACTGGATAGAAGTTGGTAAAATGTTCACGGTTCCTATTCTTGAAATGGTTACGCGTACACGTGTTATTACACAGCTATTTTATGATACGATTATATCTGAAAAAAGTATTTACGTATGCGCCAAGATATTTATGTATGCGCAATTATTAAAAAAATGGGGGCCCAGTAACTGCTTAAAAATGCATAAAATTCCTACCAAAAATTGGCATAATTTTTTACGTCGCCTTGAATTCTACAGTCGCAGTGTCACTAAGAAAAGTTCGCTGATAAGATTGAAATAATATTTTGTCGTAATTGTGTAAATGTATGCAAACGAAGTATATTAATATTTCACGAAGGAAAGACCCGATCGCGCATGAGAGGAGCGCGCTTTTGCATACGACGTCGCGTGAAGATTCCCGCCCGAAAGCTATATCGAGAAACGGCGAGCGTTGTAGAGAAGTTAATCCACTTTTCCCCGAGATAAGAAGAAGCCTATGCATTCGCGCGCAATAAGTGGATCAAAATCAATGTACGTCTCGAAGTAGCTCGATAGAATGCCAATATTACATGGGCGTAGCATTCTCGATGGATAATAGAGAAGCGGATAGACTTACACATCGGAGAATATATGGATTATTCTACAATCCCTACTGCGTAATGCGTATCGCGGATTAATACAATGTATAATGATGTAATCGATCAGACCTAAATCCAATCATGAAATCAGTATTATATCTACCGTATAATCAATCATTTCCGACGTAATACTCAAATGGGAAGAATATAACAGCTGAAAGATTTTAATTAGATCGAAAGAGAGAGAGAGGTCAGGCACAACGTTGAATTTGGAGCAAATTTCTCGGAGAATTGCAAAAAGAAAACTTAAAATTGAAAAATTGGAAAAGCAACACACATACACACATGACGGATAGATAATACTAATAACAAAAATCGAATTTCTTTCCTTGGTAGAAATTTTATGCATTTTTTGAGCAGTTACTAGACAGTTTACTCACTTCTATCTAGTAACTGAGGAGTAAAACTACGTGGAATCTCAATCAATGAGGTCGGTGACGCATCTGTCATGTAATGTCTCATAATGATTCGATATACTGAGAAGTAGCGACAATTTTAAAAACGCATACCGTTCCCTCCTCCATCGAGAGCTTGCATCCGCTGAGAATCGCTGGCAGAATCGCGCACTCGATAACGAAGAAATTCGCACAGCGAGAAATTTGAAACGAAACGGTCCTCGCGTCGCGTCGCATGCGTTCTCAAGGGTGCATTTCTGGAGGCACCGAAAATAGGTTTAATGACGAGACTCGAGGGTACAGTAGCAAACTCTACGGGCCACAAAGTGGGCGTATTGTCCTATGGTGATGCACGATTCACGCACCACTACGTCTTTAAGCCCACCGCTCATTGTCGAGGTCCCCTATATGATAAGCCATGCCAACCAACAGCAAGGGTAAAGCCAATCGCAGCTTACGGCGTTCGCTTCAGCTACTCCTGCGACTCGAGATACGCAGATTCCACGCTAATAATCGTGGAATCCATAAGAACAATGAAGAGCGATGAAAGTTAATTCTAAGGCGTTAACGACGCTTTCTAATTCCGGATCAAGCATTTCCACAGTATCTGTGCTACAGGTCATTTATAAAAATCCACAACCGTTTTATATAAGTCTTAGTCTCTTTATATGAAATGCTGCTATTTAAGTAGGGGCTTTTCATAAAAATAGCACCGATCAAAGTAGACACCCATATTTCTCGAAAACGGCGACTGTAAAATAAGTTTCGCAGCTGGGCGCAAATTTAAATCCATCGATATATCAAGAATCATACATTAGATACTGAAGTAGAATAATAATTTTGGAAATACGTCGTTAGGAACCCTTAAAGCGTTAAATTCGTGTCGCGAGAGAGTAATTAACTTTAGCATCGTAGCGGAAACGATCCATAACATCGGCAATATTTTGGCATCACGTCCGTTAGTGGGAGCAGATGGAACAACCAGCAGACTCGGTCGTGGCGTTAATTGCTGATCAAAGAGCCAGATTGTGCAACGGTCGTGCTTCATCTGCGCTCCCTGACCGATGCATCTCTCTAACTATATACGCTTCAATCTTCGACCGATTTCACGTTACGCCGAACAAAGTACTCGCCACACGGTCAAACGATATTTCGACATTATACCGGCAAGATTGCACGTTCGCCCTGTGGATTTCCGGTCTTTTCGCGTGACCAAGTCGCCAAGGTCGAAAACTGCCATGCGTGATCATAATTATCGCTACTGGTAGAGCAACATTTCTGCAGACCGAAATATCAAAATAACTCAGACTGTCTATCTCGACGATTTGCGAAGATGATCCGAAACGAAGGCCACAATGACGACCGGGTATAACGTAAGATACGGCTGTCTTCTTCGATGGTTAAGAACATTTTTTTTACTTTTCATAATTTTTTTCGTAATTTGTTTAATGCCTTATTTTGCAATTCGTCCCATTCGTTTGAATGACGATTTCTTTCCAAATGAACAATCAATTGCTAACGTTAATAATCATTAAATAGGAAAATGCCTCCGCTGTATTTCTCGTCTTCATTATTATACAAACACATATCTATTTTCTTCAGAGCTGAAGATATTCTTCACGTTTGCTGTACTAGTTCTAATTCAATCTTCCGGAATAAATCCCGAGAACGTGTGTATGAGTGACGATAGCGTGAACGCTCGATAGACGCCGCAACAATTATTTGGTTAGCGGCGTACGCGCGAGTCAGATCGTATCGATACGTTTGGCGTGTAACGGTGCGTAATGTGAGATATCGAATATTTGACATTCGAAACCGCTGTACCTGTCATGCCCAGAAATCTGTGGAGCCGTGAGCAGAACATTTTTTTTCCTTTTTTTTTTACACATTTTGTCCCCGGTCATTGATCGCGCAGAAACCTGACAGTCTTGATTACGCGATCTCGCAACAGTAGACAGTACTCGGAAATGGCAGAAAATCGGCTAAAGCTCCGTTTACTTTGACCGACACTTGCGGAAATAATGAAGCAAAGATGTCTATAGTCCGAATCCACGATCATAATTGTAGAAACCGTCCTTGCAGTCGAAAATCCTTGCGACAGAACGTATACAAGAAAAAACTGCTGGATTCAAATAAATAATTACTCAAGTAATTATTTACTTGAATCTAGCACTTCTTTCTTCTATGTAGTGCATCGGACGTCAATAAAAAGGTCTTCCCACACAGCCTTCCGGTTCAGGTATCCTGAGACAGACATCGTGCCCAAAGCGGAACTGGAACACGTAGTCGTCTTCTGTGATACGGAATGGTCACAAGAGCGAGAGCGGAGATAAAAGAAGCAGCGCGAGAAGGTAGGGCGAAGCAGGAATTAGCGTGGTGACGTGGAGCGTCGCGCGCGCGAAAGCGCAGTTGCACCACAGCCATCGATGAGGATGGTGTCGGTGGTTGCGGAGCGATGGTACCGCGATGGTCGCGTCGACGGTTGGTACAGGCAAGTGCAATAACGACGCTCGGTGAGAATGCCCTTAGTGCGCTCCCTCGAACTTTTCCTCTTTATCCGTGCCGGGCCGAGCGACGTCGGAGAGACGAGACGGTCGACGACGACGACGACACGCGTGAAAGAAAATTCAGAAGTGTGACGAGGGCATCCCTACCAAGCGGCATTATTGCGAGTACCGGCTTACACGCGGCGTGGTATTGGTGGACAGGTACACGAGACGGGAAATCTAGAGGAGCTGGAGATATGGCCGTGACCGCGCGGAATGCCTGGAATGTAGCCCGTCACGCTGCACCGGCGCAAAGCTGCGGCGATCCATCGTCCTTTCGGTCCTCTTCCCATTCGATTCTCGTTTCTCCTGTCTTTTTGCCAAAGCCGTCGGCGCGAACAACGAATCAAGGTGAACCGAGCCGAATGGCTTCCTCTCGAAAGCTCGCATTTTTTTCTCCCCTCCGTCCGCGCTCTCTCTCGCGTTAAGACCTCCGAGTCTACCTGGTGGATTCCGTACCCTCCCGCCGCCCGTGAAAATCGCTCGCGATCGAGGGCGAACGCGGAGAATCGCTGCGGAGGTTCGCGTAACCTCGGTTTGCACTATGCGCGATCGGTCAAACGGGCCTGAATCTAAACGCAGTGGAGAGGGTCAGTGGCTGTTCGAGTCAATGTCCAGGACGGGGTACAGAGCGAAGGAGAAGACGAAGAAGAAGAAGAAGAGTCGGCGCTGATGATTTCATCGCGCTTAAATTCCACCTCGGGGCGGGAATCTCAGGACCGTATTTTCGATTGTCGGCCGGAGGGGACGACGAGCCCGGCCAGGATCTCGCGCAGGTTCCGCCCACGGCGACAATAAATTCCTCCTTATGACACGACTCTTCGCTCCGTCGCGAGAGCGAGTAATCTCTATCGTCGGAACGTTTTCCTTCGTGTTTCCATGTGGAACGTGGCATAAAAGCGCGCGGCCGGCAGAGGAACCTCCTCTCTTCTTCTCCCTCGGTGTATTAATCTTGAGATTTTCCCACGCCACGGAATACGGCTGCTGTTTTTTCACCGATGATATCCGCGGTCTCGCGGCCTGCGCGCCACACATCCGCGATAGAAATAATAGATTTAACTGAAAAGTTAATAAAGTCGGACCGATACAGACCCAGTGTGTATTCAGTTGTAAACGCTACCCCCGGAAGTGTGGACGGGAAATCCATCAAGTCGTTATTTCGATAGCGGATGTGCGAAAATAGGGACACGTCCGAGGGGTGGCTGTTCTCGAAAGAGAAGGGAATAGTTCAAAGTTGAAAAGCACAGTTGAGGAGAACGCCGGTTGAAAATATCCGTCGATATATTTTGATCTGAAGGCACCAGTGTCCTTGAAGAGGACACTTCTACATACATTCCGAGTATATTCGAAAAGCTCGTATACTTCCAGACCGCCCTCAATTCATTTGTTGAAACTTCAGTATTTCCAGTAAGTGGAGATTGTGGGTTTGATAGTTATCAGGAAATTCGCCCTTAAATATTAACAAAGAAAATCGTTTATTCGTCCCGTTTATATATACCACGGGAACCGAAAGAGGTTCGGGACATCCTCGTATATCGTACTTATACTTACGTAAGATTTCACATGCATGAGAAATACAAAAAGAGCGGTGCGATCGTGCCGGTATTTACGTAACGTAACATTTTCAAGCTCGTCACTACGTTATCGACGTTTGTCGTCGTCGACTTTGGCATCTCCTCAGGAGAAGCTGCGGAACGCAACATCCAATCTTTACCCTCGCAAAATATGACTCTAAGACCACGCTTCTCTCTCGATATCCTCGTACCGGGCACTGCCGTTCCTCAAAGTATAGATTTAGGACAGGATCGGGGAGTAAGCTCCTCGCAGGTACGGTTATCCCGCTTGTTCCCAAAGTGAGATCCCCCCTCATACATTTATCGCTGCAGTTAAGCGACAAATGCAGGAACTTTATAGCACACGAATAAATAGCGATTTACATGCGCGTAGAGCCGGCTATGACTCGGCGAGTTACGAAGCGGTCGCGCGCCCGGTTTGCAATTATAGCTCTCGAGTCATTGCTTCGTCCGTGCGCGCGCGCTAACGTAATTGAAATATCTCCTTCCTAGTGGAATCATTCGGGCTGACCTCAAGCCGCAAAAGCATGAAATTATTCGAGCGTGCGTTGCCGCGCTTTAATCTAAAAGCCCAGCTGCTGTTGTTCCGCGCGTATCCACAAAGCGCATTGTCCCTTACTTGCACGCGATCGGCCGTCCTCCGCGCGAGCTAGACCGGCGATTCGAAATATCTCCGAGTCTCCCACAATAGCTCGCGCGAATCAATATGATATTATTGGTAAATACGCACCGGCGCGCGTTCCGTCTTTCGGTTTGCATTTCCGTCGCGCCGATCCGCCGGCTCCGGAGAATGCACTTCCCACCTACGACGGCGCGAAACTCAGGCGGAAGGATTTCCGCGCCGCT
The DNA here is from genome assembly GCF_001313825.1 of Dinoponera quadriceps. Taxonomy (NCBI): domain Eukaryota; kingdom Metazoa; phylum Arthropoda; class Insecta; order Hymenoptera; family Formicidae; genus Dinoponera; species Dinoponera quadriceps. The sequence continues at coordinate 2,028,855 of NW_014555613.1, forward strand.
TACCAACAATGTCCTAACAATGTCGCGGGGAATAGAGAGGATACATAGGCGAGTGCCGCAGGGCGAGGAATGCGAGTCCGCGAGTCGAGATGTACGTACTTGACGACGCGAAACAATTGGATATCTCCCCGGCAAGGAATATCTCGGCGCCGCCGCTACGCTATGCACCGTGAAAGGAAAAGTTGCGCGGAGATGAGACGGTAATCGCGGCCCGTCCGTCCGTTACCGTTCGTACAATGCTCCTCTTAGAATCCGTAGCCCCTCGTCGGCCGGCCGGTGCGCATTAATACGCACCTCGTCCTGGCTTTCACCGGCTTTCGGAAAAGGGTGGGAGGATAGCCTTCCGCACCCTCGCCGACCTTTTCCCCATTTCTGCCTACGTGTCTCCGCACACCGCGCGTGTACGTACGTACGTACACGCTCACACGCGACGACCCACCTGCACTCGGATCGAGCGCGAACGCACGTACGTAGCCGGAGATTTCTAAACGCGCGCGGCCGAGGCTTGCGGCTCCCCGCGAGTGCTTATTACACATTCAGAGACAGCCGCGTTTGCGTCTGCTCCTCGACCGTTTCGCCTTCTTCGCCGGCGGATCCAGAAAAATCTAATTGGCCACACGAAAAGGGGGGGGGGGGGGGAAAAANCGTAGGATGATTTGCAAATTTCTTCAATCCGCCACGCGCTATCCGTTGCCCACGAGCGATGTAACTCGCCCGTCCGCTTTTGATATTATTATGTGTCCGGTAACGATGATGGCGTAACGATCGAATCCCGCTGCCGTCGGGCGATTTGTGTGAACATCTGGTAGTCGGTTTTTTTGTTTCCGTTCTTCGTATTTCAAAAGGACCTTGTGGAACGCAGAAAAAATGCTAGAATCAAGTAAACGTTATTATCTGCGTACCAGCTCCTTAAATCAAGTAATATCGTTATCGACTTAAGTATATTTTAATAGCTTGCAGGAAATACTTACTTTAATACAGTAATATCTTAATTTGTGCATGAATTCATGAATGTAAAATGGCACTAAAATTTATTAGAATTATATGTAATATTTATTTTCTATTGAAACAAACCTAGTAGTAGTTTTATGTTTAAATCTTTCTGTTCGGTAAATATTTCATGAAAATCAATTCTGATATTCTCAATATTGTAAATTTAATATTTTTCGCGATCCTTTTAACACGTACAAATAAATGCCTATTTATACAAAGAAAATATTATATATAATCAAATATATTTTTACTTCTAATAAATATTTACCAAGGAGTATTGGAGTAATTATTTTATTTGGATTAAATAACTATTATTTAAATGTAACACGTTGAAAGAAAAAAAGTACTACATACAAATGACGTTTACTTAATCCAGGTAAAATAATTACTCCAATACTCCTTAGCAAATATTTTATTGAACGTAGCACACTTTTCATTGTGGAAAATTGAAAACGTTCTCTTGACCATAGTTAATTAATGTGGAAAAGTTTGCTTCTCAACTATGCTTTTGCTAAATGAGGCGTTGAACAGGACGATCCAGTGAAGAAATAATTCACATCTCTTTCTCTCTTTATCGAGCCCACGTCAAGATATTTCTTTCCTAAAGAATCAACAACGTGGGCTAATCTCTCTTTATCGAGCACACGTCAAGATATTCCTTTCCCAAAGGATCAACAACACATGGACTAATCTCTTATTGCACACAGGCGCGAGTTTCACAGAGGACACTTCGTGTAATCAAGGTGAAAATTCGAATCGCGACTACGCACGACGATAACGTAATGAGAGCTCGCAAAGCGTGTCCGCGTACGTACATAAGATTCGCGTGAAAATTTGCATCTTCTTGTCTGCTTGCAGGCGGAGGAGCTGAATACCATCGTTGGCAATGCTTTCCGCATGGCGTACGTGGCGCAGCTTCAGCGCCAACCGATCCTTCAGGATGTAATCTCACCGCGATCGACGCCAACTTATCGCAAGGAAAAGCAGGAGCATCGAACGTCGTGGGTAGGTTTCGAATGTGTATTTATACATTAACTCTTTCCGGTTCGAAGTCCGGGATATTCCCGGCAAAATACCCATACTAACAATTATTACGACCGGGAGAAGTTAATCGTGTCGCCGAAGCGAAAGTTAATTGACCGAGCACGCGAGCGCGAAACGTACTCTCTAAAGTACAATCAGTGTATTATCAGTGAAAAGTAATCAATAGCCACTAGGAGTCATAGTTGTAACTGCAAATCGGAATAAAATTTCGCTAAAAATGCTCTGCCAAACAGTTCCACCGTTTCCATCGGGAAAATTTAATTGCAGAAACAACGAGAAAAGATATTATTTATTACTGCTTTTTTATTATCTCAATCAATCTTAAGACGTCGATAATTTTATCTGAAACAATCTTCATTACGTTGAATTTGTTTAATTTACATCGCATTGAGAGAAAAGTATTTGAAAATTTATTTGCAGTAGATAAAGTTTATTTGATAGAAATAAGGCTTATTTCTGCGAAATAAAGTTGATATCGGGCAAATTTACGTCGCATAAATTTAAGTACTTTTTTCTCAGTGCGTGTTTGAAAACGCTCACCCTGATGAGACCCAACACGAGACTTTTAGTTCTCGAGTCTGCTACCATACGAACTACGCCAAATACGACATATGGTTAAATGCATACACGTATATGTATATATATTTCCGCTATGGGACGCGTAACATATGGGACGCGGGGAGCGATTTGCATTGAATCTTTCACTGGTCGATATTAGTGAAGTATAAGAGAAAAAAGTTAAGTGGAAATGTTTTTACTAAAAATTAGCAAATACTCGCTAATTATCGATATATAGGTTTCGCTGATTCGATCGACGACACTTCCGCTGATTAGATTTAAGAGAGTACCTTATGAAGGATACAAGAAGATTTTTGATACCATGCCAATGTACTAGCGGCTAATAACGAGGCGTCGTACATTTTAAGACGCTAATAACGTCGTTTGTTCTTTCCTCACCGGCTCTAAGAAAAGTTAAGCAAGTTAAACTATCCCCAACTTTACAAGCTGTAGATGGTATTGCGCCATCTGCTAGTTTTCTCACAAAGGCGCCGTATAAATTGCAACTGCTTTTAGCAATTAGCGAACAGTCCTCTCGCGAGGATCTGCGATCGAGAGTTACGTAAAGCGGAATTCGGAAAATGTCTCCGGAAAAAGGGGGCGCACACAACGCGCGACACGCGCGTTTACGGACGTTATCGCACGATCGCTGCCGACCGTCGCAAAACCGGGCCGGATCGCTAATACGCGAAATAGTTTATTCAAGTTTCCCTTGTAAATTTTTTCGCCGGCCGGCGCAAGGACGATACCGGGTGTGGTGGAGCCCGGCTTGTGGAATACGCGTAGCGGAATACCCAGCGCGGAGGAAACGGCTGGAACAGCTCGCGGAAGAGCTTCTTAAATATCCAAGTGCGAGAGACGAAAGGGACAACGACGACAACCATGTTCTCCCGACGTGGTCTCACGGGGGCCACCGACTCCAGTAGGTGTCCCGTTTACAGGCCGCGTTAATTATAAATTCGACCCGAGTCTCTCGCTTGCCGCGTCGCGTCGCGCTTCCGAGTAAACGGTCAGTCCGCCACGGTCTGCCCGGTGTAGTCGCCACGAAATCGTCTTGGGATTCGCCGTGAGATTCCGCCGATCAAATATTCACCCCGAGAATCCCGAAAGCGAGCGTCGATCCGGCCGACGGTCGTTTTAACGATCACGCGCATCGCCCGGATGGTTTTAATAAGATGAACGAGTTTACCCGCGTCAATCCTTGGACCCGTTCAGGGATTCGCTGAGAGTGCGCAGCGCCGGGAGGATCATCGGCGCGACGTGGGTAACGGAGAGACGGAATAATCGGCGAACTCTTCCCTCCGTGAACGACGACACGACGAGCACGGGGCCGAGTTGACGAGCCGAGATTTAGCGATGATCGTCACATTTTATTTGCAGAACAAATCGCTGCCCGGGGACGACACGATCGCCGGAGGCGCTTGCAGGAGTCCGTCGTCCAACTCGTGGCTGAAAAGTCGGACATCGCCCACCTCCAGGACTGGAAGGGGTTCGTCCGCAACGGACATGAACGTGCAGCTCGGCAGCGCCGGCTCGCCCACGCTGCGACTCGCCGGTGTAAAGGTGAATTCATACCCGAGTAACTCGGCTAACGTGTAGCCTACTATTCCATCGCGTTTCAACGGTGTCGAGCGAAAATAACACTCCGGAGCCGCTAGTTCAGCGTGAATGAATTTCAAACTGTAGAATGTCACGCCACCGACTCGACTAGACTCTCAACTGAACGCGCGACTTATTTTTTATCCGTCACCATTAACACATTCGTTCCCGCGTCTGTACGTGTAACAAGCGCCCGCATCGAAATTTTCTCATCGATATTTCTGCATACAGCGTGGATCCCGAGGATTAGAATACCCAAGGTTATTCTAAAATAAGTTATCCCACTGCGACACCAATTGGGAGTCCCATTGACTGCGTTCAGCAGAGACAAAAGCAGAGACTGAGCGCTTAATGGTTGTTGTCCGTGACTGGAATATTCTTTTGTATCCTTGATACAAAAGAATATTCATCAAAGAGAATGTACCAATCAGAAGCAATAGTCATTAAGCACTTACTATAATGTTTTCTCTACTGAACGCAGGCATTCTTATTCCAAATATGGGATGAAGCCTTCTTTCCGCGATACTGACTGGCTGTGCCTTGCCGCGCGCGACTATTGCCGTTAGAATCGACCGATGGTTTGATCGAATATCAGACGAGGTGGTTAATAATCGGTTACATTTTTAATGTGACTACTCTTTAATGTAACTAAACTTTTTAATGTAACTTTTTTACTGTTACTACACGGTGAAAAATAATTTGCTGAATGGGGCAAATTCTGTTATCGCAAACAAAATCTACCAGTTACTATGTGGAAAGCAAAATGATTTCTTAAGAGTACCAATTGCCATTCGTTTCATTCGATTATTTCTCCGAATCTATAAATTATTTTGCTGTAAGGACAAATGACTGAATGTAGGAAAACGCTATTTCGTTCCAACAGCAAATCAAGATGTACCGAGACCCAAATTCACCCAGCGAAATCTTTTCTATCCCAGTAACAAAACTGTTTCCGCTCTAATTACGACCCGCGTAGACTTCCCAACTAGAATCACATGATCATTTTGGGAAATCGGACCAATTAGATCCGAAGAAATTGTCCACGCGTATGTACGCGTAACGTCGGAGAGACGGACAGCGGTAATTGAATCATAGAAATTCATCAGCCGCAGCCAAACTCTTTCGACGCCCCCCCCCCCCCCCCCCCCNACATCCGCGCGCTCGTCCTCCGCGTCGGGGTTTTGAACGATCATTCGCATTCCAGGCGCCGAATTCGATTCCGGGGCTGCGGCCGTCGTTCACGAACGTCCTCGGGCCCATAACGAACGAGGACGAGTCGAAGAGCATTTCCCAGCAGAGCACACCGAGCAGCGATGAGAGCAACTCACCGACGGAGTTGAACTCGTACAAGAGGCTAACGGACAAGCCGCCGCTGATAAAGCGGCTGGCGATGGGTTTGACAGGTGGACGCGACGTTCTTGGGCTGAACGGTGAGGATGACAGCTGCCCGCTCGTCAGCGGTAGCAGCACGCCGACCAGCCCATCGAACAGGCCCCATTCCGGGGGCTACATAAACGAGGCGATCATCGACTCGGAGGGTACGAGGCCGTCATACAACAAGATCCCGCCGTCCGAGAGTCTCGACAACACCATCAACGCGTCCATCACCGCGAAGAACTTCAACATCGAGAACAACAGGTGAGCCGCGCGCTACCGCTTTGCGTACCTACCCTACTCTCCCCCTCCCGACCCCGATCGCCCTCCTGCGAGGTAGCGAGGAGTCGTGTGTGAGGAGCCGGTGAACGACAGCTCCTTCATTTTCAGGATAGGACACAATTGCCCCGGCTCGGGGACGGAGGCGGATTTCAAGTCGAAAAGAAGATCGCAAATTAGCACGTCGAGTAGCTCGGTGCCCGCTGACGGAAGCACTCATGGCTCCACGCCAACCCCGCCGCCTTTGCCCGAGAGAACAGACAGCCTGAATAATCGAAGCGAGGAGGCCGAGCTGCGCAAAGCGCCCTGGTTTCAGGCCGGAATACCCAGGTTGGTCTGGCGACACTGCTATATATCGTCGGGGAATGACGGGGTATAACGGAGCGCGTTTTCTCGCCGCGCCGAAATAGCCGACGACGACGCCGACGCTAATTTTAAGTATCCGCCGAGCGCAATGCTCCACCGATAGCGCGCGGCGGCCTCTTTGTAACTTGTACACTTGCGCGCGAGAACTGAATTTCACCCCTCTCCTCCCCCTGCTTCCGAAGCGAGGGAAGGAAAACAGGGAACGATGCCTCGACCGTTTAACGTTAACGACGCGACCGTGATTTCCAGGGAAATAACGCTGGAGGTATTGAGCCAAGAGCCGGAAGGAGCGTTCATGGTGCGAGAGAGTACCAGCAAGCCCGGATGTTACGCCCTCTCCCTCCGTGTGCCCCGTGAATTCCAGCCGAGCGGAATAGCTCATTATCTCATAATGCGTACAAACAAAGGTTACAAAATCAAAGTGAGTATATATCTCTCTCCGGTGTGCTCGCCGAGTATCGAGGTAGCCGTAAACGCGGCTTACAGAATTCAAGCGAGTCCCTCTTTGGGCCAAAGCAGCCGTAAACGTGTACAAAAGAAACTTACGAAATTAAAAGAAGAAGGAGAAAGGACAAAGAGGAGGAGAGAGAAGAGCAAGGTATCTTTCCGCTGCTTGGCTACGTTCACCGTATCACGCGATAACGATACTCGTTCTCGCGAGGAATCTCAGAGTTAACCGTCCGAAGAGCGTGTTTTAGATCGCGACTTGATTAACCGAGTTTCTTTCCCGAAATAGCCGTTGTCTGTTTTAACAGACGCGAGCGTGCATTCTCACGTTAATTGCGTCTACACGCGCGACGTCTCCGTATCTCTCGTCAAACCAAACATCGACCACGAGAATAGAAACCTTTTCAGCGACGGTGCGCGAGATAATATCTACGGGAAGGAATGAGAGAGAGAGAGAGAGAGAGAGAGTCGGCCCTTCGTATGTGGAAGTTAATATTGAAATTAGCTGCGCGAGACCGGAGCTTTTAGCGGCGAGACATTACGCTCGCGATACCGCGCCGGTACAAAGCTACCACATTTAGCCGTTCGGATACGCGTATTTAAATGGTCGAGCTTCTCTCGTAGGATAGATTAAATGAGTCCGCGGACTTTGATAATCTCCGAAACCAGTATAAATGAGTTTTGTTGGATGTGCGACGGGTGCCGTAGGGAAATCAAAACTCCGCTCCCCCCCCCCCCNCGGGATTGCATCGCTGTAACAGCGCAGCGCCCAGATTCGAATGAATGCCGCGCGCGATAATTCTGATACACGAAGCTCGTCTGAGCACACACGTACGCGCGCTTAATACTCGCCTCGTTATGCGACGTTCTTTCAGCGCGATGGCTGAAAATATCGCGCGAGCATGAGGAAAATTTCACAAACTATTATTTACAGTGCCACCGTCCCGACACGATATATCGCGGCAACGCGGCGTGCGTAACAATGGCGGAAACAATAAACTCCGATTACGTGTGTTCGGTGTGGTCCGACACAGCCATTTTTTTTCATCTTGATTTATTATAACATATATAAAATTCCAGAGAAGATTCGAGAAAAATTAGAAAATAATTACGGCATTACGGTGTAGTAATAAAGTGTGAGAAAAGAGTGTGGAACTGAGAGTAGAGTGGAGGTAGATAGGTAGATAGAGCTTTTATTTCCACTCTGGAGCTTTGCCCTTTAAGGTCCGGTTTTTTTTTCGTTTTCTAGTTAACTTGTGATTTAGGCTCAATCCGATGATAACGTGAAAATGATTTTCTTGTGGTTTCATGGCTCATCATTCAGTTTTAAAGGTTATGAAGGTTGAATTCAGAAAATATAAAAGAGAGAGGGAGAGAGAGAGAGAGAGAGAGTAAAACGTCATCGCTGTAACAGCGATAAATACTTTTCGCGTATGTTTCAGGGCTTCACGAAGGAGTTCACCACGCTCACTGCTCTGATCACTCACCACTCGGTGATGCCGGAATTACTGCCGTGCCCGTTATCACTAAGCCGATACAATCCGAGCTTCGTCAAGACCGATTCCAGCAAGGACTTCGCGGACATCGATTCGGACCCCGATTACAACACCCTAGCGGATTTTCGCAAAATGATGGCCGACCTGAACGTTTAGGGTGATCCGCTGGAACGTCGCGTGTGCACCCCTGCTCCCCCCTCCGGCCGAGGGCCGAGAGGGGAAGTAAAGTTTCAAAGACTTCCGTGCTCGTTTCGCGACCGCGCCGATTCTCACCGTGGATGCCGATCGAGGAGGACGCGAGGCACCGTTCGATATACTTGTACCTGGATCGACTTCGTGCCATTGATCGTAAAGAGCCGCAACGTTACTCGCAATCGTCACATCCACGAAGAGATCTCGCGGAATAATGGATATCGGCGCAACTGTACACGCATTTAGACGACAACTAGTTATCAAGTCTATGTTCTGGAAAGACTCGCACACAGCCACACAGTGATATATACTCGTAAGTCACTAATAAACGATAAGGAGCGTAGCGTGTAGGTAATTTAATGTTTGTTAGTTTGTACGAACGCGAGCGGACAGCAATGTCGAGGATGAAACGAATCGTTTGTATTGCAGCACACCTAGCGAAGTTAGGTTTAAGCATGTTGCAATGAAGGACGAAGCGCGAAACGACGTCGAGGCGTCTCACGAACCTTCCCCCGGAACCGGGATAAATTATCCTCGCGTGGTAAACGGGATATTCCGACCGTTCGTTAGAGATTATTATCTTTCGGCGAGTTTTCCTCCACGCTGGACGGAGAAGACCTCGAGGTGAAGCGAGTTTCGTTATAGTTTGGATCGCTCTCGATAGTATGCTAACGATGCCAAACGGTTCTGTCATTGTTGCAAAGTGCACGATATTAGATAATTGAGAAAATAAGTGGAAAAGTCGCTCGATTGTACGCGAGATTGTACGCGGTCTCGAGCTTTGAAGGAATCTCACGCGCGTGTTGAGTGTCTGAATCAGCTCGTAAGTAGAAACTCACTCATTTGAATCTCAAATATCACAATGAAGAAGCACGTCCCGAAAGGCACTAAATTCGCGATACACGGGAGGTGTGTTTCTCCGAGGGGAAAATCGGTAATTCACTCTCGCGAAACGATGTATTCTCTCAACTACACCGAGACGTTCTCCCATCTAGCCCCTCGATCGCAGCTTCGAGGTGGCCGCAGGCGATTCAACGCAAATAGAAAGTTTCACTCGACTGAAGCGATTATCTAGCATTTTTGTAAGACGTAGTTAAAGATTTGTTACCATCGTAATAACTGACCTCCACCGACCTCTGGTCGCAACGAGAAGGTCGTATATACGAGGATGATTATAAAATAGACGAACGTAAACCACCTACTCTCGCGTGCGCACGCACGCGTTTCGACTGGATTTCGTAATTAATCAAACGAGATGTATCTCTCGAGGGACTGCGAGGGACACGAATGATCGTCGAATATTTTCTATACCTCGAAATGAAGACTTAGCCACACGAGGGTCGAGCCCGCTTAAAAGTGGTTCGAGTTTGGGAGCAAAATCAACGTTATAATTAACTCATTATCGAGCCTCTGATGTATCGGATTTGGTTTCCTCCGTTATCGTTTAAGTCGCGACGTCGATGTGTATCGCAACCAGAGACTAAAAACGAAACAACACTGTGCGAGATTTTGATAAAAAGTAAAATAATCTCGTTTTTTACCCAAGATCAAAATACGGATTAAATAATTGCGAGATATTTGCATTACGCAAAAAAAGTAAAATTACTTGGGCACATTCTGCACTAAACTTTATTTATTAGTTCATAATAAATATATAAATGAAGATAAGAAAATATTATACATAATAGTTCATTAGACTGAGTAAATACGAAAATGCATTTCCGATGCACAAATAAACAATTAAAGTTAATTAAACAGATACGTCGCTTTATATCAAGTAGAAAGAAATATACTTTTCGTTTTTAGTCTCCGATAACAACATTAATGTACATGTGTTTATATGTATATATATTATAATGATTCTATAATATTTTCACGCATATATATTTAATTAGTAGACGTCCAAGAGGATTAGCAAAAGGCGTAAAATTAAAATCCTTAAAATATTACTAAGCCTAAGAGGATATGGAATTTCCTCAGGACTTGGATTCAGCGAAGTGCGAAACTGCGGGCGATAATTTAGTTTCTCAACTATCCTAGTCTTGTACAGAGATTTCGCGTATAGTTACGATGATCGAAGACCGATACGATTACGCGTACGTATTTACACGACTCACCGGTGACCGGACGCAAAATCGCGATGACGCTTTTTTGTACGTCGAAAGATAACTTTCTCAAAACAACTGTCAAGTATTATCGATTTCCTGAGTCACGAGAATTATACCGATTAAATTGAAATTTAAGAACTGCCAGTATATCATTTATGAAGCGTCATTCGTTCATCATGAGAGATATTCAGCGAGAAACGAAGCCGGAAGAATTTTGGTGATACCAGATCTTAATGTTAACGACTATCTGCGATAATTTGATGATGTAAACATGACAACTGACAAAGTACATTCCATATATTTCTAATATCGGACATGAAAAATCAATCTCCAAAGTGATGACGGTTTCAATTCTTATACAGAAGCATGTATACAAATTCACTGATAACGCTCACATTCGTTCGACTCGTATTCACGATAATATCTGGTAACTCATTGTGTCAGTTGAAAGGTCCGGTGATACGTATATTGCATTAAAATCGTATGTATGATATGTATAATAGATTTGTGCAAATATGGATCTCTGCGATTTTCGGCTTTCACAATGCGCTTCCGTATAATGCATTAATAACGACGCGAGTTGCTAAATCACTACGCGGTAATGGAAAGAATGAATCTCGAACAAATTTTTTATTCGCAAAATTCTATTCAAATGAATGCTCGAATTGTTTTTTGAACTCATGGCCACGCAACAATTGCACGAAAAAATAATGTGTCTTATGTCTGTTAATCTTACGCGAACTGACGGGTCGCGCGAGAGGATTTTAATAAGCTTTTTGGAATATAAAAATATAAAATGAGATATAAAATAAAACGAAAGAAATGAGAGCGACGGAAAATGTTTGTATCGCGAAATTGATTAATGCGTGCTCTAAGGTAATCGCGCACAAGCAACGCAGCATAATTAACTGTTGTAAGGTACGCTACGCATGACATTAATCACTGCTTGAGGTTTGTAATGTTTTATGAATTTATTATCGCGACGCGTTGTATAATGTCAAGAGAAATTATTTATTACAATAAATATCATATAAAGTATATCCTCTTCTTCCTTGTAAACAAGAATTCACTTCCTGTTTGCAAAAACGAAATTAGACACAACAACGCTAAATTGTGCCGTAAAAAGATAAAAGTGAAATAAAGCGGTAAGTGAAGATCGAAGAAGAATATATTCAATCCTTGAAAATATTGCGAAAGGAAAAAGAAGGAAAGAAAAATACGAAAACGTTAGCCTTAGCGTACAACCCGTATTTTCCTTTCCCACACAAGTACGATACCGTTCTCTTCCTAGAACGATAACGCCTATTAGCTTCCCTGCAAAAAGATGTCACCGTAAGGTAGAGTGGGAAAGGGATACAGACAAACGAATTACCTCTCTCTCAGTCTTAAACTGCCAATTTCCGGCTTCCCACCGTAATGAAAGTATACGAATGCTTAATCTGTGCCTGTAAGTCGCTGTCGTTGTCGTCGACAGATCGTGTAAAAGATTATCCGAAAAGGTTCACCAACGGCTATGTTTACACGGCTTCTTCATCTGGGCTAGATTCTTCAAGTAGACATAATTATATGATACGATAAATTTGCACGTCGCGTAATTAGACAGAAAAAATATATAAAACACAATAAAAAGTACATAACATTTTCACATTTTGTAACTCGTTGAAACAACGTTGAAATAATTTTATCAATCGACATAAAATATTATCTATCCTATAGGTAACCTAATGCGATAGTATAGGACGCGTCAGATATGAGAACATGTCGTATCACAAGATTTCCGACAAATCGTGTCGTATATAAGGCACGAAAAAGAAGATAGAGAAAGAGAGAGGGAATATCAGAGATAGGCGAAATTTTTAAGCAAACAAGAAGATTAACAAGAGATAAGATTACACGAGCTTTTAACGCACCGTACTGGCATGATAAGCATTATCCAGTTTTGCGCCAGCAGACGGGCCGAATCAGTCTCTCCAAAATGCCAGGTAAGAGATCTCGTGAAAAAATGTATCTACCTGAAATACGTACATTGTGAGGGTCCACGCCATAACGGTTACGATAAAAATAATCCACAATTAAACAAACGTATGACGAATGGGCCCATGAGAATCGGGCCCGGAGAATCGCGGGTGTTAATGCAAAATTTTTGTTTCTTTTCGGGAAATAACGTGAAGACGAATGCGAGTTTTAACATCAAAATGCTCAATCGTATTTCGCTTTCATTTCCATCGGCCTTTGTTCCCATTAACTTTCGTTCAAATCTCACCCTTTTCCCCCCTTGTATGTTGCAAACAAAAGTGATATGAAAAATATTGCGTCAGTCAGCCTTAACACGGAATTAAGTCTAACAACGTTTCAATGTTAAAACAATCATCGTTCTTTTTAGGTGTGTGCGTTTGTCTGGTAAAGTGCCGTGTTTAGTTCGTATTTTATATTGAACAGTTGTCACACCTATTTCTCGAATTAAATGCGAGACCGATGTTGAATTCAACTGGTCGTTTTAATTTGAAAAATATATCCTGATAATCGCGTTGCTTGTCAAAATTTTACATGATATCATCGTTTATAAATACTCGCAGGTGGGAATATATCTCATATCGATCACAAGAAACCAGTGTCTATATCGTTAATACCATGTGTGTTATGTAACACATGTTGATAAAATGCTTCATTCGTTTCTCGAATGACTAAGAATAAGATTTCGTTGAGTAAGTGTGCGTGACTCAAATTAAATTGAAACACGGAGAAAACAGATTTTGTTAGAATAGAAAATTGTTAATACAGTGACAAAAAAATGTGTTTAAACAACAAAAATATTTGCTTGGATAGCAGAAAAATTTGTTAAAAATATTAATTGCTATTTGCTGGATGGACAGCAAAATAATTTGGTTATGCCAACTAAATTTTATTATTGTCGCTATGAAGTTTTGCTGCAACAGCAAAATTATTTTTTCCGTGTAACACATTTTTTTGATGTCACTATATTAGCAAATTAAGCAATCGTATTGGACATCACATATATTACAAAATATGCCTAGAATTTGTAGGAATTTTTTTATCAACCCGAAAATCCCATTGAATTCTAAACGACAAAAATTTTCTATCTATTGTGATACAACGAGATAAAATTGGGAAGCCAGTTGATTTGGAAAAGGGTTAATTTACGTATCGACATTACTGATAATCTGTCATAATTATAGGCTACAGGTGGGTAAGTCGCGCCGGCGCTCAATCGCTGCCAGATGCCGCGGTCCAGGGTGGCCGCGATTCGGACGGAACTACGATTTACGTCGGCAGAGCTTTCCATGAAGGCGATATGGTGCCGGCGAAAGTGATGCCTGATAAAGGTGTCGCTTATATTTGTTACGGAGGCGAGGAACATCCCAAGTATAATTACGAAGTGAGTGAAAAAAGCATCGACGAATTTTCCGTGTCCCGCGCGAAAATCTCGAGCAACCAACCGCGTGCACACATCGAGCAAATTTCGCGTTAATTTATCATCTTACATTTTTGCCGAGTATTTGGGCTCACTGAAATGATTATAATTTCGACAAAATCGTCTTCTGATGCTACGGACATATAAAAACAATTCTCTACACTTATTAATTACCACGAAAGCGATAATTGAGAGAAAGTACATTTTTGCTGCGTCTACAGGGTGGAAAATTGCAATCACTGAAATTATGTCGGTTTCGATCCATGATCGATTCCTGAACAGAAATGACGACGTGATCAATTTTCTTTGCTAGTATATTTACACGACAATTTACCAACGCAAAACTTTATCGACTGGTCTATGTCCGCTTAAAAGTCTCTCCTAGTGATTTCCTTCGATTCTGTAATAGCTATTAAACACGATTACAGTTTTCTTAAATTACGTAACTACAGTGCGACGTACATAATCGAAAAATAGAAAAATCAATAGGATTAATTGTATCTATGTTAGCAAGATTAAAATAAGTTTTATAACTGAGAAATCATACGGTATATACGGTTATAAAGTGCTAAAGAGAAGAAGGTCAATTTATCATTCTTTCTCTCAATCTTAATCTAATCTTAAGATATTTTAAGATATCAATTTCTTTTAGAAAGTGCTTGAACTAAACCAGATACAATCCTCGATTGAATCTAGCAAACCGCGCGAATTTAATTGTAATATTTTCCGTTTCATTCATGTGAAGTAAAAGCCAACTGAAAATTTAATTCATCCAACATTCAAACACATTGATAATGTATGTAACGAAATATGTGAGCGGTGCAATTGAAAAGATTTAATTTTTTATTTAATTTATAACTAGAAGATAATAAAGTAATTTAGTATAATTTTATAAAATCTCTCATATGGTCATTCATAATAGTAACGATAACAACATCCTCTATTACAGTTATTATTGTTAATTAACGTATTACGATAATATTAGGTCCTCTGCCAAAGCGATTTCGCATGGGAATTTGCCAGTAATGGTCAAGTACCAGGAGACGCGGTAGTCGCTGGCCAAACCTCAGACGGAGAATCTCTGTATATTGGCCGTGTCTTCCATAACGGATCTCAAACAGTTGGCAAGGTTGGTCTTTTCGGCAGTTGTTTACTATTATTAGCTCGACGGTGCATTGCACACACGTGTGCACGTTTAATATTTAAAATGTAAAATATTACCTCGTGACATTTTAAAAACATAACGCGTTCTCATGAAATGTCTTCTATGTGATTCGTGAATTTTGTATTATCGCTGTATATTCTTACGGAATATTTTCTTACGACCTACGTGGCCCAGCATCTTGCTATTATGCAAGATCGCATAATGTAACTTTCTAAAAAATATTTATTTCGCAAAATATTTCTTCAGGTACAACCGAGTCACGGATGCCTATACATTCCCTACGACGGTGAGGAGTTATCGTTCAAGGATTACGAAGTGCTCGTCAGTCATTAACTCGATTAAAGCCGCTCTGGTGCAACACGAATTTAAACACACGGTCGAAGTTAATCGATCCGGTAATAACCATTGCATTCGTCAGAGCGTAACGTATCGCATGGAAAATTATCGCGAAAAAAGAGCGTCGCCTTTTTTTAAAAATATTTGTAAAAATCTATCGAAATAAATCGATTGAAATTTCCCGATAATCGCTTCATTGTTTCAAGCAAGCGACGAATAATCTGCATCAACGTACTGTGTTACATAAACGATCAGTATTATTTACTTGTCGTTCACGGCACATCACAAGCCGTCATTGCGTAAATGAGAATCCACAGATATAAATAACACAGGCCGACAAAAAATGTTTGTCAAATAACTTTAATCAAAATAGGCCTCTGTTGTAGATTTTCGCAAAAAACAATGCCGTTGGCAAAATTGTTTCATTATATCAGGTTTTAACCCTCCGAATAGTAACCAGGGTTATTTGTGCCCGAGCCATTGTAAGAAGTGTTTGTTTTTCAAAATAAAATCATTATAAACAAAATATTTCGAAATTTATTGTTGACAAAACAGCTATGTAGCCTTTAAGGATAAAGAAAGTTATAATAATTTTTGGAGATTTTTTCGAACAGTTCAAAACGAAAAAATCGAGAAAGACATAAATAATCCTGGTTGCCACTCCGAAAATACGTTATCATTCAAAAGGTTAAAATTATTTTGAATTTAAAGATGAAAAATCAGCAATTTTTTTAGCTATTATTAGTTATTTAGTTTTAGCTATTATTATTATTAGTTATTATATTTTATCAGGATATTTATCGGGTGAATATATTCTTTCTATTAAAATATCAAAATTTGAGAATGTGAGTTATTTAAAAAAATATAAAAGAACCTTTTCGTATGTTCAAATTTAATATATTAATTATATTCAATTTTATTCAATTTTCTTATTTAATTAAATTTTAATATATTAAATTTCGAAAAATGTTTTAGCTCAGACATTTTATAATTATATTTTTCTCAGACGTTTTAAATAAAATTTGCGAAGATTTTATTACAAAGAGTTAACAGGACCCATGACATTGAAATCCGACTATTCGTTCTTTAATCGCTATTCGTTAAATTGTCAAAAATGAAAAACATGTTTTTCTGTGCACTGTATTCTTAGTAAGCAAATATTTGTGAGATTTTTTATCCTTTACTAATAAGGTATCAATATATAAATCAAGCATTTATATTTATTTTCATCACTTTATTGACGGTTACTAATTTATTATATATTTCTTTTCCTATGAATTGCTGATTCTCATTTTAAAATTCAAAATAACTTGACAACCTAACGTGATGGAGCAATTTGGCCAGCGGTATTATTTTTTGCCGCTAAAAAATTGTAAGAAACACCTCTGAATAAAGTTACTCGACAATAATTTTTTTGTCGACCTGTGTAATATCCCAAATCTTGGAAAACGCTATAACAAATAATAGTAAGAAGCATTTTGTTTTAATCGTGGTACTAAGAGATACCACTACTCTCTCTTTTCATACTTTCTCCCTCGTTTGAGATAATGATTTCCCGCAAAACGAATTGCTTTCCACGTGTTTTATAGTTAAATTCCGCACTTAATTGCACTGTGCACTGCTAAATAATTGCATAAAAATATACAAAAACGCATAACATTGGGAAAAAGAATATGCCATTGTTGTCAGTGAGCGTAAACATCGAAACTGGAACAGCCTATGAAAATCAACAAAACACTTCACGAGTAAGCAAGGCCAGGAGCGTTGTATCACATCGAAGAAAAAATGCATATAAGAGAAATCGTTTCTGTCTGCTTAATTCGATAGACAAGGAAAAAATTGAAAGTGGTTTCACGCGCTGAATACGGAATCGATCATTAGCCGACTCCACGGTTATATCGTCGTCATTGTTAAAAATCGCCACGATTGTCGACGGCTCAGTTAGACAAGAATAGAATAGGAAACGCGTCGATTCTCGATGATGGTATAACAACGGGACTTCGCTTCGCAACGTATCTACGAACCTTTCAGCGTCATTAATTATAGGAAATAACCGGTTGATCACCGCGGAAAAATCGCGACTCTAATCACTTTTAAGTTGAATCAATGAAAATGTCACTAATTGAATCAGTGAAAGAGTATTCTACCGATAATCAGTGACTATTCACTAATTTTTGTGGGAACTCTTCCATTCAGCTCTTTTGTCTGATATTTTACTGATTTCAACCAGTGAAAGATTACAAATTACTGTTATTCATTCCGTAGCACAAATGTATATATATATATATATATATATATATATATATATATATATACATATATACATATATATACATATATACATATATATATATATTTTTTTTTTTTCTTCAAGTTTTCGTATAATACAGCTGTAATTAAATTAATTTAGTTAATTTTTTCATCCCTATATCTAGTTTTTAGCTACCATAGTTAAAAATTAGATCTGGTAACTGAATTTCAGCTGTATTATATGGACAGCTAATTCCTTTCTTCCGTGTATGATAGCAGACTCAAATGCTAAAGGTTTCGAGTTCGAGTCCCATCAGGATAAGCGTGTTTTTCAAACACAATGTAAATTAAATCAATCAAACATAATTATAAGAATATTTCATTGACAATACCTTAAGAACGGGATTAAGATAATAAAAGAGAAATAATAAATAAGACTTCTTCTCACTGTTTCTGCAGTTAAATGGATTTCCTCCGATGGAAACAGTTGCTATAAACAGATCTTTGCAGCGAAATTTTACTGATTTGCAGCTCTATACTTATAACTACGACCATCAGTGACTATTGACTGCTTTCCAGTGATAACACACTGATTGCACTCTAGAGAGTGCCGCGCCATAAGCAGAGATCGCCCGGGGAGATCGCCAAAGGGGATCACAGAATCTGCCAGATGGTTCTTGGGCGATGCCGACCACCGATGCATCCTCGTCGGTCGAACATCAAGACAGAGATGCCGTTACAGCATCGAATATTTTATAAGCATCGCTGGAATTGCGAGCATTACTCACTTGACGACGTCATATGATCGACTTAAGAGCCAGGGCCGCCTCTAGGTGTCTTTCGTCGCTAGGACGCGCGACCTTGCGGATTTTCGCCGATCTCGCGGCTCCGCGTCTCTACCGCAGACTCGCCGATGGATTTTCGCACCGTCGAGCCCGGACCTCGATCGGCCCAAGGACGAGCGAGACGTTGCAGCTCGATCGGTGCCCCGTTCGGGGGGACAATTTTGCGCGGGAGAGAGAGAGAGAGAGAGAGAGAAAGAGAGAGGGAGAGAGAGAGGGAGGGAGAGAGAGAGAGAGAATTCGACGCGCGCGATATCGCCGGTACGGTCGAGCGGCGCGTCGTGGAGAATTGCGAGCCGCGTGACGCGCCGCTCGGCAAAGCGTGTAAACGCGCGACAACGCAATTGTGGCAGGCCGAGTCGCGAGCGAGAGCGAGTCGTGCGGAGGGACGGCTTTTCGAATTCACCTAAGTCGCGGATAATCGCGCCTAGATGGACGGCCCTGTCTAAAATAGGCTCCGACTGTCGAGAACGCTGGGACCGTGCGTCGTGCGATTACTTTATCAACGAATTGTCACATTTAACAGCGCCTCGTCGAGTTACGCGCGCGCGCGAGACAGCGATTCGACGACGCTCCCTGTTTACTCTCGGTTGCCATCCGTTCGACATCGTCGACGTCGGGCGCGATCGCCGGTGCAGCGTCGACCGAGTCTCGCCCGCGACTAACGTCCGCCGAAACCGACGAATCTTCCGCGTCTCTCTCTCTCTCTCTCTCGCTCGCTCTCTCATTAGAAACCGACGCGCTCCCGTCAGGCGGATCGAAGATGTTCGTCTTCGCGCGACTGTGCCAGACTGTTTGCACGGCACCCTCCGCCAAGAGAGAAAACGCTTCCGGATAATCTGAGGGTTCACGACTCGCAGAAGGAACCCTTGCGACAAGAGGATCGAGGATCGCTCGATCACTCGGATGGATCGCACACCTTGCGCAACGCACTTCGCAGCAGGTGAGGCTTTGTGAGCAGCCGCGAGCCGAAAGCTGATATCGGCCGAGGAGAGCCCGAGGACGTTCGCACCGAGAGAGGAGAGACCTCGTGCGCGCGCGCGCGCGCGCGCACGACGACGACGACGACCCGAGGACTTCGGGATCACGGCTCGGCGTTGCTGTACCCTTCGACGTGACTGTTGGCGGGGATCGGTCACTGCTCACGAGGGGGAGAACGATGTACCGTCGAATCGTGAGATACATGAAGCCGAAGAAGGTCATAATCCGCCGACGCAGGAACAAGTACTCCGTAGGCAGGAAGATGAACACGATAATAATCACGCGCCGTACGTTCGTCGACATGTCACCGATGCTGAAGTCGAGTTAGACCTCGACACGCGGCCCGGTCGCAGAGTTCGCGACTCGTTATGCCCGGAACATCAAGGTAAGGTCGCCGGTCGGATGTTTTTCACGCCAAAGGAGAGGATGATTAAGAGCGAAGGCGCGATCGTCGGCGGAGAATAGCGGTCCACCGGGCGAGAAGGCGCGGTGGGAAGACCCCTGGCCTCGGACACCACCGTCGGTGAACGCGAACGTCGTCGTAGTCGAGTGTGTGACCTTGACCCGAAAAATTCCGCGGTGCGCGGTCGGAATCGGAAGCGACGCTCCGCGCGACAGACGGGAGGCGGTGCTCGTCGTTGGGTATTAGCCGCGTGTCGCTCGAATTGTACCGTAGCAGCCGATTAGGCCCGCGCGCGCGACACTACGACATATAGAGACGCGGCCGAGGGGGCACAACACCGCGTGCGGCTTAGTGCCTAGGTGGATGCACGCGAAGACGGATCTCGCGCGCTGCAGAAGCGGCGCCGGAGGCTGAAAGAGGAGAACGGCAGCGAGCGCTGACCAGCCCCGAAGACGGGCGGAAGAGGAGGTGGTACCAGGAGGTGGACGCTGCTGCTGGCGGTGACCGGCGTGGAGAAGGAGAGAGAGAGAGAGAGAGAGGAACACGTCTCGTAATGCACGATGGTGCATTAGCCGGGAGTCGCGGGACCACCGTGCGATTTCTCTCCGCGCGCGCGAAACGACCGAACCGAAATCCGCGGAGGCCGGCTGGCTCCCGGAGGCCGCTATCGAGAGAGTCGTTCGTTCCCCGGACCGTGTCGTTCACGGAGCGAGTCGCTTCGAGCCGCGTGCCGCAGCCCGTCCGCGCGGGATCTCTCTCGATCGTGATCGCGCTATCGACCTGCCGGAAGAGGAGGGCCCGCGCATATATGACTTCGCTCGTCCCCTCGCACCAGACGTAGAGAGTGACCCTCCTCCCTTCGACCGAGACATGTCCGAGATCACGACGGCGAAAGGTGCGCCTGCTGGGGTAACGCCCGAGAAGAAGCAAGCGAACCCCGAGAAGTCCGACCGCGCCGTCACCTGGAAGTCCATGAGCGTCCGGCAGAAATGGTCCTTCCTCACCAGCAACATCACCGTCGAGCCGATGGTCGCGTGCTATGTGATACCGAGCGTGCTCTCCTCCCTGGCCGTGCAGAACCTCATCCTCGAGAAGGCCTGCCGGGTGAACCTGGCTTATCCGGGCGAGGTGTGCTCGGCGTTGGCCGCGAGGAACACCACCGGCTACGAGGCTGAGGAGACCGCCGTGCAACAGCTGGTGGCGCGTATGCAGACGTGGAAGACGCCGCTGCAGAGCGCCCTGCCGACCATCCTGATCCTCTTCATGGGCGCGTGGAGCGACCGCACCGGTCTGAGGAAGCCCTGCATGCTGCTGCCGATCGTCGGCGAGTTCTTCAGCAGCGTCACCCTCATCGCGTTGACCTACTGGTTCGACGAGCTGCCCATGGAGACGGTCGTCTTGGAAGCGCTCTGGCCCGCGCTGACCGGCGGCTGGTTCACCATGTTCATGGGCATCTTCAGCTACATCGCGGACATCACGTCCGTGGAGTCGAGGACGCTCAGGATCGGCGCGGCCAACGTCTTCCTGTCGCTCGGGGTGCCGATCGGCATGGCCCTCTCCGGGATACTCTACACGAAGCTCGGTTTCTACGGGGTGTTCAGCATCACCGCGGTGTGTTACATCATGAGCTTCGTGTACGGCCTGGTGGTGATCAAGGAGCCGCCGCGGGTGCTCGCGGAACGCGCGCGGAGGAAGGCCCTGCCGAGGGAGCCTAAGCCGCGCACCTCCGTTAGCGCGTTCGTGCTCGACTTCTTCTCGTTGCGGCACATCGAGGAGACGTTCCGCGTGGCGTTCAGGAATGGGGCGAACAACCGGCAGAAGAGAGTCATCGTGCTCATGGTCATTGTTATGGTCGTCATCGGACCCCTTTACGGTGAGTCGGTCCGGATCTTTTATAAATACCCTCCGCTCGCGGTGCTTCTCTCGCCATTCAACGCCGGCGACGACGCAAGATTATTCAATCACGGGCGAAAAAAGAGCCAGGATTATTAAAGGCCGAGCAAGACGATGATTCGCCCCGCTCATGGCGCCATGCGTCTCACCCTCCCGACGTCGCACGGCCGTCGCGATCCTACAACGTCGTGTATCGTTTTGAGTCGCGCTACTTGCGGCAAAAGCGCTCTTCAGCGCCGGGAAAACCGCGTTTGTCCTCGAGGAGGAGCGCCCGAGAGATGATCTTTCACTTTCGCCGTGAGAGACATTAGCTTCGAAGCGCTTCCTCTACGTCGCTGAACTTGCCGTCCTTTTTATCAAGCGTTAATGCGCAAACCGTGTCTTCTGATATCTTTATTGAAATTTCTCGAAAGATTCCCGCTTCGATCAAATTAAGCGGAAAAAGCCGAGACAACTGGTGTGTGTGTGTGTGTGTGTGTGTGATGGTTGAAAATTAAACGCCCGTCGCTTTTCGCGTGCGTGCATCCGCGACGCGGTAAAAACCTGCCGTAACTCTCGTTAATCTCGCTACTTGCGTTGCGCGTAACCGTGCGCATTCCCATAGGTAATTACTTACGCCCGACGGTGTGAATATGTCGTGTATGAGGGGAAAGTAAGAAAAGACATGTGCAAAGCTAGACACGCGCTATCCGAGCGCCGTGAGCGCGACTTTGCTTCGACGTGTACACCTTCCACGTGTAATTCGTGTGTCCTTAACCCATTAGCTGCCACGATCTCCATTTGAGGCTCAGAACAAAACATAATTTGAATATAATTATACTGTTACACAACTTTTTGTGCATATATATAGTCCGGCTAAAAATTTCAAAAAGAAATTTGGCAGTTAAGCACCGGAAATAACTATGCACGAGTAAAATTTGCAAAAATTTGCAACAATTTGCGAACGTGTAGGAGAATATGTATTAGACGGAATTTATTATATGTATCTACACGAAGCTTCGCGACATGCGAAAGAAATACGTTGCGTGTCGCATCGAGCGTTGAAAGTCTGGAACTTCGATAAATCTTCGCATCAAACGATCGATGGATTGGTAAAGAAACCAGTAATCAAAGTTTTCATATCGGTGCCGTAAGCACGAACGTGGTAAAAGGGAACTTAATTACGCCGTGTAACAATATATCATTATATAATTGATTCGGTAAGATCGAAAAAATCGAAAGTTCACATATGTCGCAATGTGTTAGAGATAATGAAGACAATAGATATTGATATGCACATAAATTTGATAAGATTCATAAATCTACGTGAATATAAATAAATATGCATCTCCGGCGCGTAACGGCAGATAGAGACTTCGATAGAGACTCGTTAGCATACTCGACATGGCAGAAATTGTAAAGCAGGTGTGTAAAAGATCGTATCTTCGAAATACTATTTTTCACGTTTCTAACGAGAATATTAAATAGTTTCGGACTGCAACGTCAACACAGTTACGTCGATATCTTCGTTCACGCATATCATCGATGCACTTTAATATCGTACGGTTGGAACGTTGTTAAAACGGTGTGTTAAAACCGCGGGTCAATAGATAGCCAACAAATAAAAAGTAATACGTAAACACAGCTCGTTCGGGGTATCAATAAAACACTCGTAAATATTGGATACGATGTCCGACGGAAAACAAAACGGGCGCTGAGAACGCACCGGTACGGTAACATTCCTCGGCGTTAAACATCCGATATCGATATCGGACAGCATCAGTAGCAACGCCTCTGGCTTCAGCCAGCAGCTTTTCCAAGCACGCGACCACTCAAATCATTCAATTTTTCAATTAGCGCGCATTTGTTACAGCGCGCTATCGCGACTTTAATGCGATCGTGCGCGCTCGTACGGCGACGCACAATTTCAGCACATTTCGCGGATGCCCTTGTCACAATTTAATTATATAGGTAGCCCGTCATTACAATGTCTGGGTACGCATTAGTACGTATTATCCAACTGCTAAGTGACGCGGGCAGTCGTCACGCTTATAACAATTTCGTGTAATGGGCGTCTTCCTGATTTTGAATGCCGCAACGCGATATACCTGTACGACCCCGTAAGAACTCACTTTTCTTAACTCTCTCGTTGTCGTCGTCGGCCACGCGGCACGTCTCAAGAGCCGTGTAATTAACCCTTATCCGGCCAACCTATTTTTGTAGCGCAGCTGGGCGAGCGGTATCAATCGGCCCCCGGTAGCTCGGGTCTAATGTCTCTTCGGACAAGAATAGCGTTAAAATATACACATAAACACTCGATCAGAAGTTGATTTATTCGACTTTTCTAGGCTTGAACGGGTTTAAGGAGGTTCAAGCGTTTGGCTATATATACATGATGCAATAATTAATCGAACTAACAATGTGTGACAGAAATTTCAATAATTTCATCACCGTATTGTTGCCGAAATATTTAATTAGAAACTTGTACGTGTGCAAGAATAGAGACCTTATAAGATGCCAAATTTCTTCTAATTTGACATATTTGTGTATAAGATGGAAGTTGAAAAGACTATTGTAATATTAAGAAAGTTGATAATTTAATATATATATTTAATAGTAATATTCAAGATACACAAATATATCTAAGCATATATTTAAACACTTATATACTTCTTTCTATTATTCGCGCATCCCTATTAAATCAACCGCTGCATAAATATAGCATTATAAATTAATATAAGAAAAATAAAAAATAATATTTCCGTATCTGTAATATTGTTTATATTTACAGTTTCATTTCAAGTTAACATTCATTATTTAATTAGTAAAATAAATGTAGAAAAAAATTTTGCTTAGTAAATAGTAAATTCATGGAAGGCCCTTTAATGCACCACTGGAAATACGATAATTAGCGCTGAAACCTCCTTAATTCATTTCTCTTGCTATTATATGATAATAACAATTGATAAATATTAACTGATATTGTATAAACGACAGTAAGGAATAGCGACAATTATTCTTACGGTTACAGCTATTCTTATTATATTCAAACGACCGTTCTTGCTCGGATAAGGAGTGAAAAAAATCATAAATCCTTGTGTGTTTTCATGCAGTCGGATACGATAGCGAAATATTCGCGCGTGAAAACGTGTAAAATATAGAGAATCGATTGTGATATATTTACCCGCTTTCCTCTCTCCGATTTTCGAATAAATATGCAAATCGTGTAATATGAGAAGATATTTTACAACGTATTTCACGATAGCGAAATTTCAAACGTTCACCGTGACGTCGCGGTGTACAGTTGACATATAAACAAGCGCACACAAAAACAAATATATACTTATTTGCATGCAATCTCCGGCACTATATACTTATGTTTCGTTCGAACGCGGTTATACGTATGCCGCAATGTAATTTCAGATCTTTGACCGTCAGAATTATACGGTGAAAGTCCGACTGTCACGTGTCCTAGGTATATTTTCATTATAATCTTGCGAAGTGATAAGTCGCGAATATCGCGTCCGCAAAAAAGCTTACCCGTGTCACATGTCCTAGATATATTTTCATTATAATTTTGCGAAACGATAAGTCGCGAATATCGCGTCCGCAAAAGTAAGCCGACGTTCGATGAAAACAGATTTCAGCAGAAGGCATTACGAAATCTGCAATTTCTAGCCGAACCGATCGTGCAATCGTGCCGATTAAAGTTGACTGGAGAATTCGACAGAGATGCGCGTGCGCATTTTCTCCCGAGAGGATCGTGTTCGAGCGAAGATCATAAAGTCTGGCAGGCATCTCGAATCGTATGTACATCTCCATGGAATGTCCGTAGTTTTTACGAAAGAGCATCGTTTTACATTTACATAATACCGGCGTTGCATTTGACCTTCCTTCGCAGTTAACTCGGTATTGCTACAGGAAGCAATTGTTGGTCTAATTGCTTGTCTATGTAATCGCTTGAAAATCGTTTGTAATTGAAAAGAAAACGTTAAACCGTCGTGCTTGGCTGCATTCGCAAAATATTGCCATGATACATCGCAGCGGGCTCTCGCAAAATACGGTGTTTTAGTAAGTCCACGTGTGCGAATTCGCTACATCGACAGTGGCTGTATTTTTTATATACACAAAAATGGAGAGCGCAAGTTGCAAACCCGTGTGTCAAGAATTACAAATGAAAATGCAAGTTGAGCTTCCGCAAAGCCAGACGAACAAACAATTTCATAATTTTTAAAGTTCATTTTATAGATATTTAACGTAGACAGTCACAAATTTTTAACACCAACTGTGTATTTCATAAAGATTTTCATTTTTAATTATAATTGTCGTGATGCTCGAAAATCGGCTAAATTCATGCAAAGAATTGATTTTGTTTAACACCACACGGAGAAAACAAATTTTGATAGAACAACAAATTGTTAATATAACAAACAAATTTGTTTGGACAATATAAAGATTTGTTCAGACTATTAGTTGTTATTTGCTGGATAAATGGACAGCAAGATAATTTGATCATACCAACTAAATTTTATCGCTGAGGCAACAACGTTTTGCTAAAACTGTAAAATTATTTTTTCCGCGTAATAAATCTTTTCACTGTCATTATATTAATAAGCAATTTGCTATCCCAGTAAAACTTTCCTCCATGCATTTAAGCCGATAACCACGAATTTCATAAATATCCAATAAAGGATTACACGCAATGGCGAACTCGCTACGATCGGGCTCGTGTGAAAAATGACAACAATAGCTCGGAGGGGAAACTTAATTAAACCGAGATTCCCAGAAGTCATTAGAATTGTGCAACGTTCTATTCGTATACAATGTTAATGAGCAACGTATTGAGAGGCTCGAGCGAAGTACAACCGCAACTACTAAATATAAAAGGACTGATTGATTGAGCTGGAAGGATTACTCAACAGAAATCGGATCGGATGAATATATTTTTTTACGGCTGCACGCGTCAATTATAATTTTTTCATTTACCGCCGATACAATCGATGTCAGTGGCGTGCTTAATCGTTTCCGATTAAAATACGTCAGAGGCGTGACTGTGATAAAAAAATATTAACTTTTTTTTTCCTTTCTTTCAGGCGAAATGGCGGTCCTGTATCTTTACATGCGGTACCGATACAACTGGAACGAAGTGACGTTCAGCATGTTCTCCACGTTCGGCATGGTAACTAATCTAATCGGTAAGATCGCCTCAAACGTTGCGTATTAACAATACGTGAGAACACAGTCGTTTCGCACACATGCACGTGAGTGGTAACTAGAAATTCGTGGAAATTCCCACGTAATCAAGTTTTACGATTCCTGAATGAATTCCTGAGTGAATTCGGCCGTGAAATAACAATATAGATCTTCCGTCGATCGTCACACGTGGACACGATACTGCGCGCACCGTATGATCATTTGGAGCCAGTAATCTCCGTCGGCCGACCGACCGTCATTTTTCGCAAATCGCAGATATCCGTTAGTTCTGTTACTCGTGATACCGCTGCGCGCTCATTAGTATAATCGAAGCTCCTGTCGAGATGAAAGTAACGGGCGACGTAGCTTATATAAGAATATAAATATCGTTGCTAAGCGGAACCGCTGCGATTATCGCTTTAATTCCGATGAATCGTGGAAGGCAGAGATTACCTTGAGAAAATTTCATTGTTCGTGTCAGTTCGTGTTAGTGAGCAGCGAGCAACTTATGCGCAACGATAATGAGATAGTGTTGAGACGCATATACAGATATTTTGCAACAGCGCGTTTCATAAATGTTGACGCCGTCTTTCAAGTTGCCCGCTTGTGATAAATGATAATGTACGCAAAATATGATAATCTTCAGAACTAGTCGTGGCTTCGTCTCGCAGTGTAAAAGTTTAGCCTTTACCGTATCCGACGTACGGTATAGCGAGAACTTTCTATTTTCGCACGCAATTCACTCAATTTTAGCGCGCAATTCGGTTTCTCTAGCACCTTCACGTTTTCGTTTAGCCAACTCACATCTAATTTCTCGAGTTATTTGCACTTCTCTTTGCGCTAATTCTCATTCACACTCATTGGTTCACTACTTAAAGGTGGTAGCATAAAATGAGTTTTTTAATAATTTATTGCACTGTATATAGATTTAAACATGACCTAATTATTGACGCAATTAGAAAACGATTGACCATTCGAAAGCTGAGATATTCACAACTGAAAATTACACGTTTTATATGTTCCTTGGCCCTGGTAGAAATTTCATATATTTTTTCAGCAGTTGCTGAGTTGTTTTGAAAATACAGCGGTGTAAAGTTCATAACTTATAGTATATTCGAAATATATGTGTATGTGCACAAATTAGAATATTTATATACCTCTTTCTATTATCTGTGCATCTCTATCAGATCAACTGAATAAAAATAGCATTAATAAGAGAAATATAAAATAATATTGTAATATATCCGTATGGAAATTTCTCAAACACCCCCAAACATAGCATAGATTTTGATCAGATTATCCAAACTTGTCCCAAATATATTGTGTTACCAATTAGGAATTTCATTCTTATCCAATTATAAAAAATCTTTAGTAGAACATTGAACAGAGCAAGTGGAATCTGTCTGGGTTTTCCATTTAGAATGGCACTTTTGAAACATTACATCTTTCATTCGAATCTTCAGAGACTTCCCGATCAGAATCCACCATTCTTTTGGAAAAATCGGAATAGATTTCAATCAGATCCCAGAAAACTTTCCGTGCGGATGCGTCTACCTCAACTTCGTTTCAAATTAACATTTATTATTTTAGTAAAATAAATGTATAGGAATGTAATTTTGCTTGATAGATACTAAATTTATGAATAGTCTCCTTGATGCGCCACTGAAAATACGGCATTCCTATTACTTTAAACATGATTGTCACGGTTTGCTGTACCAAAGAATTACAGAATTTTTCTCGTGACACGCAGGAACCGCGGTCTCTGTCGGCATCTTCAGCCACATCCTCAAGATAGACGACGCGATCGTGGGTATAATGAGCTGTATGAGTAAAATCTTAGCAGGTTTCGTGTATGCGTTCGCCACTACGGACTGGATGGTTTACGTAGGTCAGTCTTTTCAAAGCGTCTAACACGTCTGGGTAACGGCCACATGTCTACCGAATTATCGCGCACCGTAATATCGTTCTATAAATATCCCTAACAATGGATTAATCGCACGTTTCAGCCGCTATCGTGGAGATTGTGAACGGGACGTCCTTTATCGCCATGCGATCGATAGCCTCTAAGCTCGTGCCTACGGACGAACTGGGTAAGCGGATGCACATAAAAATGAAAATGAAACACCTGTTGCGCTTCACCATCCCTGATGATCTCGCGTTTCCACGCTTCTTCGAAATGTTATGTAACTACGTAAGAAAAAGAGAAGAAAACAACAAATGTAGGAAACATCGTCAAGAGTCTCTCGGAGTCGTTCAACTCCTGAAGCGGGGGAATGTCCTCGTTTAAATCGCGCGAGAAAAGTTTCTTCCAGCCAATAACGTTAGGTGAACCTGAGCCCGCATACACCTCCCGCACTTGGGATCTGGACGAAGAACGTTGGACGACCGACCGTCTTTAGAATGAGTTCTATTACGACTTATTGCACTAAAACCGTCCCGCTTTAGAAGCGTTTTCGGTCTTTTTCACCTTCACGCCGCTTCCCGTAACCGCGTAAGTCGGATAATTTCGGTGCCAAATTACCGCGATCGCTGGCGACAGTGCTAATTTTTCCTGCGTAACCGCGAACTGGACCTAACGAGGGCTTCCTGCCCGGCGCTAACGATCCACGCGCGCGTACAGAGGGAAATATATTCGACACGGCGTAGTTTTTATTCGTCGATTTGTTTCGCTTCGTGGCCTAAGACGTATTACGTAATTCCGCAGGTAAGGTGAATTCGTTGTTCGGTGTGTGCGAGTCCCTGATGCCGCTCGTTTACGGGCCCATGTACAGCGCCATTTATGCGGCGACCATGAATACATTTCCGGGGACATTCTTCATCGCCGGAGGATGCATGACGATGCCCGCTGTCTTCGCATTCTTGTGAGTATTCGCGATGCACTTTCGTCTGCCTTTCATTTCGACAATAGGACCAGGACGCGAGTTAATTTAGAATTAAGAAATCGTTATTTTCGACAAGTGATGAAATGCGTCAAATCTAACAAGATAATCTTTACACGCACGGGTCAAAACATCATCAATCATCAAACGTACAATAACAGCGTAACAATGATGCAACTTAACACGTTGACTGCCACGGAACTTTTTACGATTCTGGTCTAAGAAGCCAATTTTATTTAATCAAGTAATGAAGCAACGTGATAACTCGTAGTTGGCATCCTGGGCAAGTAAACAACCTACGAGATATCTCGTAGTTGGCAGTCAACGTGTTAAAGCTCCAAATCTGATAACATCGGATTGCACATGTCGTATCTTATAATATAATAAGATTAGAATTATGTTTGTTGACTCACGTTTTAAACTCATGGAAAATATTCTTCAAATATTGCAGTGTTATCCCGAGTTGACATTTTAGTTCTATATTAAGTCTTTTAAGTTTATTAGGTTCTACATTAAGTCTTCTATTGTACTTCTTTGATACTACAAGTGGGGAGTTATTTCCGTTTCCTCCACTTGAAAATTTATTGCAGAACTCAGTAGACTTAATGTAGGACTAAAATTGCGACTCGGGATCCTCCATATGTCTGATCTGATTTTTCCTCTGATCGTTCAAAGAAAATGTGCAAATTACATTAGTGTAACGGTTGCGCGTATGTTTAATCAGTTGGTTGTACACGGAGCACCGAAAGGATCGTATTCTGAGAGAACAGAAGGACCTGGAGGCTACGACCAATCATAAGAACGAGGACACGGCCGATCACAATTCGAAGGCACTGAACACCCGAATCGTAGACACGCAGAAGAGCGTGTCAAAAGCCGAGATGATGAATGGCATAGATAATTCGGCCTTCGAATCCGAACAGTTGTGATCTCACGATGTTTTTTTCTCCTTTTTAATGCAAGAGACGGACGAGATATCTCGATAATACCTCATCGAAGACAGAAGTGACGCAATGAAGGTCCTCTTACGGGACCGGTGCGTGATATGCGTTACCAACACGCTGATGAACGAGCTAGCGAATCGTCGAATTTACGTGAATTATTTTGTGAAAAGGACACCAAAGTCTGCGAAACTTCAGAGCAAGTAATACGTCAAAATTCAAGGTGCGTGACAGTTCCGGCGGAACATCTTCGTCAGAGTTCGGGATTGCAAATCTTCTATTCCGAGCCTATTAGGATTTATTTAGGGACGACAATTCGTAATTACAATGATTGGCAGTAACGTTTAGCAAAGCTTGTACCGCGACTTTTAGACTCCAGGAGAGAGTCGCGCGGAAATCAATTGGGATTCGAAACTATTGGTTTTTTTTTTCCGGATTCCACACAACTGCTAACGATTGTCACCTCCATAGATTCAATTAAGATTCAATTTAGGATGTAAATAAAACAGAAAACTTCACTGATTCTCTTCTCGATCGTCCATGACTTCACTTACTGCAGCTTGTAGATTTCTTTTCAAGCATTTATGCAATATGTATGATATTCCGAATAAAGGATAACCACCGGTTTATTTTTAATATTTAACAGTTGCCGTTAAGATAATAACTAAAGATTTAAAAAATTATTGTTTAAGATTTTGCAACATATAATTAAATCAGTCATCTTAAAAAGGACAGATCATTCGATCCTTACTTTTTAGGAAAAACAAGAAATATTTGATTACACGTTACACAATATTATAATACAGCTGTAACAATTTCATTATGTTTTTATATCTTATTCATTCTAATAAATAAGGTAAGTTTTATTTTTGCTTTTACCACAATAATTGAAATAATACAGGGTCAATTGAAATCCTCAAATATTTCATTTGTTTTAGTGATGCGAAAAAATATTTAAAGAAAAAATTGTACCGTTCGAGGAAGCAATTACGATGACAAAAAATTTTTTCAAGGTCATTTTTTCAGAGATTTGAAAGTCAAGATAATTTTTTTTTTAATAGAAGTGCTTTTATCTCCATAATTGCCTCCTCGAACAGTGCAATTTTTTCCTTAGACATTTTTTCGTACATTTTTTTCATATCATCAAAAACAAGTGAAATATTAAAGACGCTCGATTTAAATGGATCATCCTGTGTACAAATATGAAAATCTATTTTCTGAATTTTCTGACATATTTAGGATCCTTTTTAAGATGAGCAATTCAATTATGTATATTAGACGTGTGTGTGACATAATTTCCGTTGCAAATATCTCACAGTCTTGAATGTAATGCTTGCTTAAAAACGTCTCTAACGAGTCAATTACACGTGACAAAAACGTCGTACGTCGACATATTAAACGTGATACTCAAATTTTTATTTAACGATTCATATCCTTTATTTCGGGTACTAGTACAAACTGTACTTAAGCGAATTACGACGAGAGCGTGAAAGAAATATGTGCGTCACAGGCACTCGTGGCGCGACGCGTTGGTTATTCAGTTTCCTACCGCATGAATTCTTAATAAAAAATTCCGAACAAAATCTGGACTCTATTTTTTTTTTAATGCAAATTCTACAGGAAGCACGTTGATCGCGCGACAATTTGACATTGTAATTAAGAGATTTTGAATTACGATGAAGCTTCCAACAGCTAACACAAAGCCTCGTTTTCGATTAATTTTAAGTGTGCAGTTTACTTTTATGCAAATTTTATTTAAGATTTAATTCATGTATATGCATATACCATAATATAAATCGAATGTTGACGAAACTGAAAAATGTATTTATTGTCGATTTTGTGAAATCCTTCCCGCAAATGAATCTCAGAAATCTAAAATTTAATTCAGCTTTTAACGCTATTCCGTATCTATTTGAAAATTAAAGTTTAGCAAGGCTGTGTTAGGAAATATTATCTTGTAAGTAGAGCAGGACAGAGCAGAATGAATGGTGGTGAAGATAGTGAGGATAGGATTCCAAGTTCGGATAGTTTCCAAACTGCAAATAACAAATTTATCGTTTATCTCACCAAATACTATCAAAGATCCCCGGAGATCGTATATCGGCTGGTTATCTTCGTCAGTACACAACCTACTCTTGAAAATGCAATCAATCTATTATCACTGAGAAGCAGTCAATAATCTAGCGGTCACAGTACTGGTGGTCAGTTATAAGTATAGCTCTACAAATTAGTAAAATTGCGCTGCAAAATGCATTATCGATAGTATACTGTGTCGCCGACTCAATTAGTGTCATTTTCACTGATTCAATTTAAGAGAGTGTGTCTTTCTTCTAATAAATTGATTGCAATCTATTGCCACAATTTAAAATATTACAAACGCAAATATTAAAATCACCGTATTCACCCCAAATTTTTAGGGTAGAAAATTTACCTCCTGAAGCATACCCAGTTTTCAAATAATATCACCTTTGTCACACTGGCGCATAATTTAATTGTTTCCCAAATATTTCTCCGAACGGCGCGAACTTCGACAGGTGCACCTACAGTGGGCTCAGGTAAAATTTTTCGGACGCAGCCCAACCCATTTATTTATCTCGGCGGCAATTTCGAATCACTTACGTACATTCCAGTAATCTGTTCATTTTTAAACGTGCTACAGGTTTACAATTCTTACAGTTTTAGTACATATATCGGCCACGAGAGAGATATTAAGTTGAAAAGATAGTAAGAGTAAATACCGAAGTATATATATTCGCGCCGAACCTTATTATATAATCGTGAGATAAAATATCGAGAGACCCTCCCTTATCAACCAACTCCGCGTTCGTTATTTCAACAAATATTTATATTTAATACTTCTTCTCATTTGTGATACTTAATCGGCCTTTCCGTTCTATTCGCAGGTAAGGCAGTCGTATCAGCCACATTACTATTTGCCTCGCCTATTGGCATAAGCGTAGCCAGGATTTCAGTCGAGAAAGGAATTTATTAGCATACTTATATTAAAAGCCAGTCTTTGCGGATCTTCAGTAAACTTTCTTAATATTTCTTCTTCCAGCTACTTTCTTTTCACGAGAATCATTTTTCTGTATATACTTAGCATACAAAGTCCACTGAGGCGATTTTCTGACATTATCGACTGCAACTAGATTTCCACCCTTTGCAATGTACTAAAAAATCGCAATTAAAAAGATCGTACTAAAACTTTTTAAATGGTGCTCATTACGCACAGGGCCAAGGAACGGTGGTAATGAAATTGAGAAATTTTCATTACATCCATTTTCATAAAGTGTTACTAATACTTTGTCTTTAGTTTCTAGTTACAGAACATGCAGCGTTCTTTTTTGTACTTTTTTTTATAAAATGTAGATTGTAATGTGTTAGTTACATTTTTTCACTTTTATGATTTTCATAATTTAATAGTTTCTACTTTGCCAAAGTTTAGGGGTGAGCAAGCGCTCCCCTACTCCCTCTTAATTACGTCCTGTTGCCTATTGGCATCCCTGATGCTGGTTTTATTTTTATTTTCATTTTTGTATTATATTACTCTTACTTATTTGTTTTTTAGGACCGATAAATTTATTATTATTATTATTAACGTTTCAGAGAGAAAAGACATTACCCCAAAACCCTCCCTCTCTTTATATATGTAATAACCAACCATCGGTTTGATCGATCGGTATATTCTTCAAATATCGAGTTGATACAATGATTACGTAATTTTACACAATTGAACACCATTTTACAATCTATGGATCTTGTAACGAAACAATATTCAATATGTGTACACACGTAATAATATATAATAATATATAACTTGTTAACTTAACAAGCGCTCTTGTTATATTATTTTCCTCAACACACGACAAAGAGCTGTTACGGTCACTGGGAATCGGATTCTCTGCTTTTACCCGCGATAACCAACGGTCGGTCTAGTTCCTAGCTGTCTGACTGAGTATCTACAAGCGACCACTGTTGCTCATCCCGTCTCTTTTCTGACCCACGCGAAGGAAAGAGACGCAGAGAGAAAGGCTAGGTATAGACCCTGGCTTGGTCGATCAATGCGCTCTGCGTGCGCGCTCCATGCTTCTCTGTACGATGGTACAGAACCAGCTGATAGTAACACTTCGCAACTTGCGGTGTAGCTCGCGTCATCATATTTCTACCTCTATTCGCAAGATTCGAGACGAAACGCGAGTGCCAATGAACGGTCTAACTAACTGTCGGTCTGATCGGCCTCGTGCGACAGATTCCCACTATTCCACCACCTACCGAGTGTAACGCTCTATTCTATTATTCGCTACTCGAATATCGTACGATGTAGCCGGGATGCGCGGGCGCACTGCTGGTGGGTCTGAAAGAACGACCAGGCAGCGGTTTATGGTCAGTTACGAGTCGCGTTAGAGTCGACGACGACGGTAACGAAGACGGCGAGTAGAGAGGTGATTCAGAGCAGGCGCGAGGGACGGCAACTGCACAAGAACGGTAACGCACGCGGCCAAGCAGTTACGCATCGTCATGCACTGACGTTGGAATTGGTGGCGTGATGCGAAGGAATTTCGATCGATCGCAACTTGGCACGAACAGTCACACGGTGGACGTGCAACGTCGCGCGACAACGTCAGGCGGGCAGCTCTCGCTGGTGATAACGCACGGTCGTCGCACATACAGGCGGTATCGGCCTATTAGCGCGTGAGTCGTCGATCAGCGCTCGCTCCTTAACTAATTGCTCGACGAACTTTGACCACTGTACGACAATCCCACCCGTCAGACTCACTCACGGTCCAATCTCGGTTGATCTCTCGGTCGGTCCTCCTTGCCACATTGCCCACGCATCCTCCTCTCTGTCGTGAGCTTTGTTGCACTAGGCAAGTGTGAGCCGCGGGAATCGAGCGTGACTACGCTTGATTATCAAAGGTAACAATAGTGCAGTGTATTTTACATTTGTTCTACATGCCTCCCCGACGTTTCTCCGTTATCTTTCCTTTTCTCTCTTTCTTTCTCCCCCGTTCCAACACCCATGAAATTCGCACGTGTACCTAATTTTCATTTTTGAGCGCGGGAGATGCGAAGAGAGCGTGAGTGCAACTGAGATCTACAAATCGAATTTTTATCGTGGTTAATATCAGTTTCCTGGAGAACGCATTCATTGAGATTGTTTGCAATGAAAGTCAACGATTGAGGACACGTGATACTCGACCGTTGAATCGTATTCGTGCTTGTTGTGAATATTCTCGGTTCAAGGCAAATTTCTTACGGTTTACTTGTTTACGAACATCAGGTTTCACCTTGGATTATTCTGAAACTCTTAAAATGCACAATAATATATATTTATTAAATATTTTGAAAACCGGAATTATATTATCACATAATATAATTCATTACGACGATTCTATAATTATTTTTATGCTCAGCTACTATTAATAATTTTAAATAAAAGTTTAATACACTATCCAAGTAGAACAAAAAAACCAAAAAGTTAAGATAATATCAAAATGATATTAATATCAATATAGGGCCAAATATCATAACGAAGCATAGTCAGTTTAATGCCATAAACAATTATCTTTATTCTATTTGAATTATATACTGGAACTTATTATAAAGTTATAAAATTATATAAAGTTTGGTTGTATTATAACAAGTTGCAATATGTAATTCGAATAGAATAAAGATAATTTACGCACTAAAATAACTGTGCTTCAGCTCTTTACAGTCCTATACTAATATTGTATTTAGTCACAGAACTTTCATTACTCAAAGTGATATTATTTTGACATTATTTTAACGTCATCCTGATTTTTATTTAACTTTTTGTTCGATTTGGCAACAACATGCAACAACGTGAATCTGTTAAGTTATCATAAATCTCCACTATAAAAAGCGCGCGAAATTCTTTCATGCGACTCAAAGCATATTCGTGAACTGAACGACATCGTTTGAATTTTTCAATTGTAAAAAAATTTGAAAAAAATTGACTATTCACCCGAAGAAATTGAAATAATGTTTTTTTAAATTATCGTGCGGTTTCGTAATAGATTTATATTAAAAAATATTAATTAAAAATGGCCAATTTACATTTGTTCTTTAGATATTTCGGTTTGCTATGCAAATCGATTTTTGAAGTGCTATTATATAACTAGAATCTCTTTCAGAATCAGTCTACTACCTTCTGAATAGATTCTAACTTGCGAATTATTACTATTATTGTTAACGCATATTATTTGTTAAAGTATGCGTAATGTAATATACGAAAAGGCGAACGGCTATCTTTGTTCGATCATAGCTAGAAACTTCGTTGTTTATTTTTCAATAGCTTTGAACTTCGGATATTGGTCGGTAACTTTTCCATATTAACTGCATAATAGTTCGTCTATTTTCGTCTTATTAGCATCCTTATTAACATCAAGTATTGGTGCGATATATGCTAAATCACGCATGTGACGTTAATATATTATCGCAATTCAAATCGGAATACAAAGTAGAGGGAAATATTGGCTACAATTTTATCTGTGTCTGTGACGTTGTCATCTCTTTCAGAATCAGTCTACTACCTTCTGAATAGATTCTAACTTGCGAATTATTACTATTATTGTTAACGCATATTATTTGTTAAAGTATGCGTAATGTAATATACGAAAAGGCGAACGGCTATCTTTGTTCGATCATAGCTAGAAACTTCGTTGTTTATTTTTCAATAGCTTTGAACTTCGGATATTGGTCGGTAACTTTTCCATATTAACTGCATAATAGTTCGTCTATTTTCGTCTTATTAGCATCCTTATTAACATCAAGTATTGGTGCGATATATGCTAAGTCACGCATGTGACGTTAATGAAATATCATCACATTTGATATGTCCGGTAGCATCGTTCATTCGAAAATTCGTCCGCTACAGACCATCCGACATTTTCTTCCTTTTTACGTAATAGAGCAAATAAATAATTTATTTATGTAAATAGAATACAAAATTATCATTGTTATACGTGACGATTAGGCTCTCGGAAAAAACCGCGCGTCACACATGCGTAACGTCGGTTGGCGGAAGTGAATGTTAATTGAACGACGATAGAACAGAGAATCTTTTCGCAATGGAATACAAGTGACTCTCTGAACTGCGTAGTCCGTGAGAATATAGCCAAGACAGAAATATATCTCTCGATCTATCTCGACTAGACCGAGTATGCGTGTATACAAAGTAAATCTCTCTGTTAGAAATACAGACATGTTCGTCTTATTGGCTCGACCGCAACCTTCTATGTATGTGACGTAAATCTTATGCTTCCAACTGCTCATATTTGAAGAACATGTGTCTTGTTGAACTTGAAGTTTTCACTGTGAACTTCCGAGATATCTGAGGCTCGTGTTAATTTTTCTCCGTATTTAATATCCGTACTTCGCAGTATATTAATATCTCTCAAATAACACTGTTATTAGGTCATATCTAAGTGCAAATAAGATTTCTTTTCCCCTTTATCTATGTAAAAATTTATTATCTCTGTATTAGCAAAACGTTGGGAATGATTTTCTACATCATCAATAATTTATCTCTCAATCTATTTCGTCGTGGTCACCGATATATGGTAAACAGTTTCTCGATCAATCTGTTGATTATCGACTTTGAAATATATATTTGGTAATTTCGACGTACGATTTCTATTCATGAAATTCTATTTTTAATTACAAATGTGTAAATAACTTTTATATATTAATACATTGCATGCGAGAAACGTACTTTTACGTTTTTTGCTGTCTAGTCTGTCATTAGAGCGCGGATCACGTAAGAGTACGTATTTAGTAGATTTGTGCTGGAGAGCGAGTATAAATACGATGGGCATTGTAAGTGTGTACGGTGTTTGTATTTGTGTTGGTGGCAACGATTTCCATTGTTTCTTTTTAAAAGTTTAGTTTGTTGAGTTACTTGGTTATTGCGATTTTACTGAATACCAAACTCCCGGGAAATTCGCGAAAAAACGCCCGCTACACGCGTAAATCTGCAACGGAATATACCCGCATGCAATGTGTTAAAAAGTATTATAAATCTCCAACTTCCAACTATTTGCAGAATTATGCGTAGGTTATTTAACCAATATTAGCATATATGACTAATCCATCTGGCGTGTAACATTTAATAACGATAATGTGAAATATCGAACACGATAAGTACTCGCGCTTGTTTTCTCGCGATAGCATCGTTCATCGAATAATTTCATCACTTCGGGATCCGAAGTAAATCGCTGTTGTGCGCACTTCGAAATGCATATAACCGCTACAAATTATTATCTCTCCTGTGCTGAATTTCTCTTGGAAATAAGCCAACGATAAGCCAGACGTATAATTCTTGTATATGTACTTTCTATACTTTCTTGGGACCGCCACGTTCTGCGTTCTACTCAACACGCTATTAACAAACCGAAGTATCTACCAAAAACGCAAGTGTCTATTTCGCAGGTTAAAGGGATGCTATCGAAATGGAGCTGGATCCTTCTTAATCTCATTATCTACGTGAACACTGCTCCGGTGGAAAGTGAAACTGAAGCCTTCTTAGAGCTAACTGAGTTGGACTATGAAGATGCATGTTATCACATCACCAATGCACAATGGTCATTCATTGTTGCACCTTCCAACGAATCGTTACTCGCATGGGTAAATATATCGTGAAACTCGCATTTATGTACAGCGATCTTCTCTATTTCACAAGTAAATTTTTCAAATATGTTTTAGGAGGCGCAACAATACGAATATGGGACATTTAAGAAAACACAGAAGACCGAGATACTCAAAAAGGTATCAAATAACGAGAAGTTGCAGCTCGAGTCACTGCTTCAATATAAATATGACGTGATTAAGAAACCTGGTGACGCATTGCTAAAAGAAGAAGATTGGGAAAAAGTAAGGAATCTTTGCAGCTGTTAGTCGACATTTATATATGTGTTTGTAATGACATTTTTTATAATTATCTCTCTTACACAGCTCGTGCACTTCGTCGGTGCCGTGGAATTACAACGATCAACTAATAGTTACGTCAACAAGTCACAAAAATATTCACGAGAAGGTGTGTTTTTATTTTATCTTTTTTATGATATATACACAACTTATACAATAATTTTTAACAGAATTTTAATCTAAGGTTTAGCTTCAAAGATGTGTTATGTTGAAAATTTAAGTCACTATAAATAATAACTTTTCTCGACATTTTTGCTAAGGAAAAAGTTACTTCTCTTTTGGTATGAAAATTCTCCCTGCATACTCCGCATGTGAAAATTTTGGGATACCCTGTATAATAAAGATTCAATGCATATTATAAGTCATAAACTATAAAATCAATAAAGAAGTTTCATAATCGTATATCATTTTAGATGTGGAATATTTGTTGTCTCATAGCGGAAAAGCGAGCGATAAGCAAGTTGTTTGGAACGGTTGGTATCGTGAACTGAAATCGCTAGTGACTAATTACTCAAACAATTTACCTCTTATCAACGAAGCAGCAAAAGAAAATGGTCAGTATTATTTCAAGTATATTACGTGGTTAATCATGTGAAATGCGACACATATATTTGAAAGTACGTCAAACGTTCGGTTGCAGGTGCCAAAAATGTTGAGGAATATTGGGAGATGTTGGCAGGATATCCTGATGCGTATGAGAAAATAAGGAGCGAATGGAGTCGGATTGATATTTTTCATAAAAAGATTCTGAAATTCATCGGCACGAACTTGTCGAAAAAATATGGGATCACTATAAATGACACGATCCCTGCTCATTTACTCGGTAAGATAACAATTTGTAGCGACGAGTTTTTATCGTGCTCTTAAAAAAATGTAAGACTAGTTTTGAAAAATTCGATGAAAAAAGAACTACCATGTAGACACGAATCTTAAGGACGTTTAAAGCTCGGAGTTTTCTGCTTAACATTTTGCACGTATTAACATTAAACTATGTAGTAAAAATAATGAACGAATGCTGGTTTATAATTGTTGTAATCTTCATTTACTGAATCTATGTAATTTCACTCGAAAGGCAGCTTACAAGGGTATGACTGGACAGATTTACCATCGGATACATTGCCCCATTCAAATTTAATCTACGGTGTCAAGAAGAATCTTTGGAAAAAGGTAGAGACTGTATTATTTTGTTCTACATTACAAATTATTTTATTCTACGTTAAACGCGAAGATCAAAGTCAATATTATAAAACCACTGTAAAGTTATTATGACATAATGTCTAATATCCTTTACTGTGTTGTGTAGAAATACGCAGGTAAACCTCTGTACAAAATTGCATCTAATTTGGGCTCGCTATTGTTCAAACGAGTTCCGCAAGCTAAATTTTGGGATTACAGCGAGTTCAATGGACAGTGTCCGTCTAGTCTGTTAAATCTTTGTCGAGATGGTATAATGAGGCATGTATATTGAAATTTAACAGTTAC
Source organism: Dinoponera quadriceps (assembly GCF_001313825.1). Classification (NCBI taxonomy): domain Eukaryota; kingdom Metazoa; phylum Arthropoda; class Insecta; order Hymenoptera; family Formicidae; genus Dinoponera; species Dinoponera quadriceps. The sequence continues at coordinate 2,070,034 of NW_014555613.1, forward strand.
ATTCCATCTGCGGCATAATATAGTACGATTGTCAAAGTAAACGTTAACTATTTTAGAGTATCAACGTGTTCCAAAGCTACCGTGAGCAATTTCATGGCAGCTCACAAAGATGTTGGGAGAATTCTATTCAATCAAATGACCGTCGAGAGCACTCCCATTCTCAATACAGTTAATAGATTTTCGGGTAAGAAGATATTCCGACGATCTCTCTAACATACGCATATAAAAACAGAATCGTCCTCCAAAGTGTTAAAATAGCTTAATGATAAGGCATTTGTACAATTTTGCAGGACTAGAAGAAAGCATATCTATATTGTTTGGAATACTATCGACGAGTCCTGCGTGGATAAATCATACTGGCTTAATGAATGCCTCCAACGATAATGAACAACGCATGATTGTATCTCTAATGATTGCCGCCTTAGATATCTTTCCACGATTAGCATATTATTACTCCGTGGATATGTGGCGATTAAATGCAATTGAGAAGAATATCAATGAACCAGCGGATTTGGTATCTTCCTGGTGGAAATACAGGTATTACAACGCATAATGCGCACTAGGAATTCAGTATAATTTGTCTTTTTATATTCGTAACATGTTAATTTAATTTTTTCACGCAAGGCAAGAATACGAAGGTGTTTCTTCCATCGACGCGACTAGTCCCACTTTCCTGGATGATAGTTATATCATTAGCAACAAACCGTATCTTCCGTAAGTACACCAATGGAGCGAAATATAACCACTTTTAAACAAGTGACGATATTAATAAGTAATATTTTATATGCAGTAAAATTCTCGGCACGCTACTCGCTTTCCAATTGTACGAATTCATCGTGGACTCGACCGAAGTCAGATACAACAACATCGACGGAAAATTGATGGACAGCAAGATAATGTAAGTTAACGTAATGTAAGAATAACAACATATACATTCTGTCAAATAATAAAATAAAATAAAATATCGCGCATGTGTGTATTTGTGCGAGCAAATATTTTTATGCAATTTCTAAGCGAACTTTCATTATTTCCTATGTAGAAAAATGATTCAGATTGGTGGAGCCCGTAATTGGCCGGATATCCTCAACGAAAACTTGGAAATAGATGATATATATGCGGATGCTCTGATTTCATACTTCACACCATTGGAGGAGTTAATCGAACTGAATGAAGAAGACTTCAAATATAAATCTGGATCCAACGAAGACGAAGAACTGGAAAAATTGGAGAAGCTCATGTTGCAAGAGATAAATGCTCCCACTACGACACTACCACCATCCACAACTATAACAACAGACAAACGGATAACAGCAAAAGCTACGTCATCAGTCAAGCCTAGAGACAAAGCGAACCAGTCAAAAGTAGAAAATCCACCAGAATTTACAACGTCCGTGCATATTTTGGAAAATAAGCCAAATAGTCCCGATTCATCGGGGTCAATCCAAGTTCCTGTCAACGAATCACTGATACCCGGTATAGTGAATAATACACAAGATAACACACCAAAGATTAACACCAGTAAAACAGTATGGGTCGTAAGCGCAGTTCTTATAGCCATAATTGTCATTTGTATAATTGCGATTTTCGGTAGACGAAGATGTCGCAAAACACCAAAAAATAGACGATACGTTTAGCGATATAACTTTATCATTTTCGTCACTAAACATATTTATTTCTTGCATTTAGTCTCTAAGGAAATTCTTGGTCTCGTAAGTTATTGTCACATATCCCATTACGGAGCCGTTCTTTAATTATTATTTAATTTTGAAACGCATTCGATGTTTCACTCGCATTCCTTAGCAATTTTCCTTGCTGTAGATACGTAGATTTTTTTTTTCTAGTGTTAATAATGAATCGCTCTTATATTTTCACATCCTGCTTTTCCAATCTTTTTCAATACATCTCATGCTCTTTACTAAATTTGTCTACATTTGTTATTGGCTTGATATCAAATCGTTTTCTAATTACAATCATATTGAATGATGTCAGAAGAGAGAAATTGCACAAATCCTTTTCTCACGAAATCAACGTGATAATTCTATATGATTATATAGAAACTATATAGAGAGAGATACCATGAATTTTGAAGAAATCTTTGCTAGGTCTCTAGCAATTTATACATACATATATATATAAATTACACTTTGTTATATTTTACATATAACCTTACAACACCTCATACGAATAGTGTTGCGCACAAAGGATCCTAATTGGATAAAATATAATATTGCGATTTTTGCGTATTTGTAATTTATATATATTTATACTTATATATATTAATGTCACGTGTGTTATAATCTTTAGGTATGAAAGATATGATGCTTGTACAGTTGACGTCATGTATACTGTACCATTCTCTAAAAGGAAAATTATATGATTTTCAGCCTTATGCGTAATCTATAAAATTGAATATCGCATAAATAACATTTATTATAACGATAGAGTTATATTGGCTCTAATTATGACGATTTGGAGCTTACGTATATATGCATAAGATTAAAAATCGTATAATTTTCGATCTAGGAAATGATATAGCATACATGACGCCGATTGTACATTACATATGTATGTTTCCTCTGAACATAATGCCAACTATACCTCGATGACTAGTTTATCGCTCTCATAATTTTACATCTGTAGCTTAAATAAGAGAGTTGTATTAATATTATATAAAACTGAAGCTAGTTGAAAAGACATGTTTGAAAAAGAG
>NW_014555613.1:2072886-2123251 GCF_001313825.1 Dinoponera quadriceps
GAGAATGAATTAATAGATGAAGCTTATATTAGGTTGGTGCAACAAGTTATCATTTTTCTGTATATAATTAAATTCTGTTACAAAGCTACTAATTGAAAGGCTACATTTGTAGGAATAGAATTGTAAAATTACTTCCTACATAAAAAAAGTATACTGTGAAGCTTTAATAATGACTATTTTCAATAACAATAAACGTTGACTTGAACGTTGTCTATTCTTCTTCGATATACTTTTATTTATATTTTATATGTAGTCTTTTGCACCAACTTAATACGTAGTAATAAAAATTCGCTGAATATTTCCCAGCGTGCTTAGTGTAAGTAGACTATTTTTCTACAAACATTTAGTATTGTCTCCGGATATTGTGCTTGTGAGTCGTTTACATGTATCACTATAAAAAAGTTTCTATTTTTTATAAAAAATGTCTTGTATGTACCTATTGGAGCAGGACAATAAAAAAATAATGGAGAAGGATTTGATGATTATACGATAGTGCCAAAAAAATAATCACATATAATTACATCTGGAACAACTTCAAATTCTGCACAGTATACAATAGAACAGCGACAATCGTAGCAATGTAAAGCACACTATATTTGTTAAATAAATAAATATTCTATTGCGAAAACAACAGTGTTTCCCCTCTTTCTCTCACAGTTGCGTTAAATAAATCACAGACAAACTGTTGCTACGTTGCAACTGTATATTCATCGTTGTCGCGAAATATTTTACTAGACAATGTATTCCTGAGAGGCTCGCAAAGTTGCCGAATTGTTGAGAAACTGCCCGTTATCTCAGCACCTCACTGTTGAAGCGATACCTCCTCGGGGTAGCGTGTTCTAAGCTTAATTCTCAATCGACCATTGTCTTCGAACTCGTAGGCACACGAAGAGGTCTCGCGGGGGTAAGAAGAGGAATCATCCCCTTCTCGCTTTTAGCGAACGGCCGGTGGTGCGGTGGTCCGTTCGAAGGGCATGCGCGCTCGCAGTTGCACGAGGGTTGTCGCGATCAGGGAGGGGTTCTGCTCGGCCAGAGTGACTCAGAATATACATTTCCGAAAGTGTATTCCGTCGTGAGATCCGATAACCGGCCAATAACGCGCCCTTACCATCGCGCAGTGACGTGCAGCGAAAAACCGACGAAGTGTCGCGCGATGCCCTAACATACGGCTCGGGTGTGCGAGTGTCATACGTAACAGCACGGCCATCAGCTGCCCCTTCGTATCATGAATGTGAGTATGTTAGTCGTCTCTAATATCGACTGGTTTTCGCCGCGGGGCGACGCGAGCTCCGTGGGCGTCTTCTGCGTTTCCGCGCGATTCCCGTCGAGACGAGCGTTTTTGCGAAATAATCCATTTCCCGTCGCGAGTAATCGAGATGCGCGAGCGTGATACGTCATTGACCTCGAAAGTCCTGGAAAATCGATGAGGAGATACCCTTTAATCCGGTAGCGGACGGAGTCGTTCGAGTGGTTCGTTGTACTTTCGAGGAATTGCGACGGCAACGAGGAAATGCATCGCAGTACATCTCGCGCGTTGTGACATATGTTGTGAGAATATTCGCGACGATTTCTTTTCTTGCCTCGACGGGTCTGATTGGAAATTCGTTTCGCTCGGTATACCGAAGTGATAAAATCGATTTTCCTCCGTTGGCGTTTTAAATTCAACAACGTCCGCTCCTCGGCGGCTCCGAATTCGCGTGTAACATTCGTCGCGATTTTACTCGCGAATCTTTTCGCTCCGCTCACTCGTTCTACCTATATTCCCGGGTGTGTGCTGAAATTTCCTTGAATTTCTCCTCGAATCGCTGAAAAATCACGTTACGCATTCCTAAATTTTGAATTCAAACGTAAGGAAATAACCTTTTCGTACATTTCATCGGAAACCTCCCCCGACTCGTCCCTAAAGCTGCGCGTCCATACGTAAAATAGGTCAATTCGGAGGAAATGTCAATTCTTATTTTGGAAGAGATTTCAGCCTTATTTTAACTCGCGTTTAAAATTTATCTGGCATGTTCTTTAGGAAGTGGGTCAATTCGGACGAATCAACGATCGTCGGACAACTTCGATCTCACGACGTAAATTTCGTTCCACGAAGCGAATCTAACTTCGTATCTGTCCATTATTCGCAAGATTTCTTTATCTTGGTCAGACGACCGCTGTCGACTGTCGTTATACTCGCAGACAATTGGTCGCGAATGAGCGTGATCGAACGATCGCGATCTGCAGACATGCGGTGGAGGCGCGATCGCGCGATGTCTAAAAATACCGGCCCTGCGGCATGTTTCGATTTATAAGCGCATAGAGATAAAATCGCGTCTCGCCGCTTCCAGGCGAGAACGATCGACCGGCCGAAGTTGAAGGATTCGATGCAACGGCGATCAACCTTCCCGAGAAGCAAGTGAAACTCGAAATATCACAAAGACGTCAAGTTGAAATCAATTTCGTCGAGTCTCTCAGAAGACGACGCTCGAGCCATTATTACGCCGTTCTCTGTAATTAGTGTCAATGACAATTCATTAGTCACGGAGGATGTTACAAAGACGACGTTGCAGAGGTTTTCGCTTTGTACTGAAACCGTCTCGCCGTTAACCCCCGCATCAACGTAACATCAGTTTTCAATTAACATCCGCTTTTGATATCGTGTCGATAAAAACGATGCCGTCACGATGCGCAACATAAGACCGCAATATTATTAAAACTCCTACGCGATTAGGTCGCACGCGAACAGGCATCGAAATACCAATTGTACCCCTTTGACCTCTTCATATATATATATATATATATATNAATCGCGACATTTTGTTATTCTCTCTATTTTCAGCATCACGACTAACATCATTCACGCAGCTAACGCACCGGATGGAGTTATGGAAGCTTGTGACATAAACGGTACTTTGCACCCCGATTACCGCTGACTCGAGTCGTTTGAAAAACAACCGTCGCTCCTAAAACACCACGGCCTGGACCTTATCAAGTCGGACAAAGAGGTTCGCTCTATATTTCGCACTGACAATTTAACTTCATCGATCTCCTCCGTTCGCTTAATAATTCAAAATCTCCCGCTTCTCCGTCGTACATATTGTAAACGCGAACGGAATTTAATGCTGCGAGAATCTTCAAGTGTACCTCGAAACGAGCGTGTGATAAACGCCCGAATGATATTTTCAGGTATCGTCAACGGACGTCGCTCGTAGCAACGGAGATCGGATTGGTAAGTGAGAAGTTTATGTCTATCAATAGATATTAACAGATATAGGCACGCTGAAAGAAAAAAAGTGCTACATTCAAATCAATATTTTTGCTTTGGAGTATTGGAGTAATTATTTTATTTGGATTAAATAAATATTACGTGAATGCGTAACATTTTCTTCTTTCAGTGTGCTACATTCAAGAGTGATATTTATTGAATCCGAGTAAAATAATGATTTCGACGCTTTTTAGCAAATATTTATTTGAATGCAGCATTCTTTCCTTCCAATGTAGACCTTTACGTACAACTGTACGAGAAAGAAGCACCAGGTGTATGCAAAATTTCGATTGTGACTTGTGATTTCACAATGGGCGTTGCGCGCTCAATGATGGTTCTCTCCACAGAAAATTTACAGCATGGAAATATTTTGTCTTTCCGAACATATGTACAACACAATTCGTGTAGAGATACGGATACTTAGAGTATAATATAATAGATTTTTAGATCATCAATTTAGATCTCGTCAAATTTTTTCGCGTTGCGCTTTTTTATCTGGGAAGCACGACTTCGAATTTGCCGAAAGGATCTACGACGATCCACACGGAGAAAATGTGGTAAAAATTATTCTAAAATTTTGTAATGTTAATCTGTACCGGAATTATGACTGAAATTATTATGCATGTTATGATCTTTAGTGATATGTACAATGAAGTACATCACCAAGAATTACAACACATCATAATTTCAGTTATAATTCCGATTATGGTGCAACGTTATAAAATTTGATGATAATTTTTAATATTTCCTCCGTGTGAATTTATGCCTCGTCTATCTTAATTTATATTTTACTTTGGAAATAACATTCGCAGAAAAATGGAGAAAACCCGGACTTTTTCCAGCCTTCAAAACTATCACACACAAGGAGATTTTCTCAACTGTCACCAATGGCACCTTCGAGAAACGCGAGCACACATTGTCGGGATCGAATATAGTGCCCGAATTTCGATTCTTCGCTCCTCCTGCCAGGATCGAATAAAGATTCGAATCGCGTGACTTCGTCGCGTCGCGACCAAGCGCACTAGTTAAACGCGACATTGCGTGCGAAAAGCAAGACTCGAAATGAAGGATATTTTACATCGCGGCAATCGAATATAGTTTCACCGAGCCTCGCGAGAACCGAGCCGATACTTTCCTCATAAACACGCGAGAATAATCTCCCACACTTATTCGCCGAGCGACGAAACTGCGAACACGAGGCGATCGGCGATGCAGATAAATTCCTCCTTCGCGCCTGCAACGCGAGAAATTGATCTCTCTCTCTCTCTCTCACCGGAACTACCGTCCGTCGCTTCCGATCGCCGACGCTGTGAAACGCCGTGATATTCGGCCGGCCCAGTTTTGAATTTTCGATCCTCTCCATCGACACACACGCACTCTCGGCGAGGCACGGGTGTCTGCGGTATCGATCGGCATTTTGATTCGGTGCAGCTGCGTTCGTCACGGAACGTCGTCTCGAAGCACGTCGAGCCGAGCGTGAACTCGAGAGGACTCGGATCCACAGAACGTCGCGCTAACAACGCTTCGAGCCGGCGAACCCTCGTGCGGCAGGGCCCAGTTCTCTCCGTATATCCCGGTCCTCCCACCCTCTCTCACCGTCTCTGTCCGTCTCTCGTATACGAGGCGGTACGAGCATTTATTAATAGAGATTAGAGTCCGCGTCGTGTGGTGCCGTGTGCAAACGCCCTCCCGCCAGAGCGAGAGACGCGTAAGAGAGCAGTCTGAGTCAGCCTCTCCGCACAGTGGAAAAATCATTCTCCGAAACGCGCGCGATTCTCGGGGGGAAATATCGATCGGGAAAATCGGCGGGCTGATCGAGACGCCAGGCGGCGCGGTTTGACAGGTGAAAAGCGGTCTCTTTTGAGTCGCTGCGTTATCGCGTCGATATCAATTGTGACGTCGCATGGTCGTGCGAAAAAAAGGTTGCGTTCGACGAGTCGAATCGAGCGATCGCCCGATGAGTCGCGTCGATGAACGATCGACCAGATAAGTGACAGCGGAAATAGGGTGCTTCGTGTAACTGTGAGTAACTCCGTGCGCGAGTGCGCGCGTACGTGCCCAGTGCGTGAGTGAGCGCCCACGGGTGACGTTTTGCAACGAACGGGCGTGTGCATCATTGTGAGATCTTACGGAGTAAAAAATCTTTCGTTGAATCTAACGTACTTCACACTTGTCCCGAACGGTCCGTACCGAATGTTTGTTTTAACTTGACACAAGGCGGGTATGTTGAAAAGTAACACAAATATTATGTCGGAAATTAACATAAAATTAAAAAAATTCATAATATGTTAAGCGACACTGAGGCATAAAGTGTGTTGTTCTAACATTTGCAAGTGATAACACACTTGAATATTAATTTAACGAAATATTGAGATAACATAAACAATACGTTAAGACGATATGTCAAAAATTTAACACACGGATTTTAACGAGGGTCGATTTTAACATAAGTGCAAAATGTTGTTTTACTGTGGACGCGCGACGGCCTCGTTTAGTCGGTACGAGAGCTGCTCGAGAATTGCTTTGCTCTTCTGGAGCCTTCATTCCTCGAATTACCGCAGAGAACGTATATGGAACGTCTAAAACGTTATAGTCTCTTGTTTAAAGTGCCTAGTCTCTAGTAATATTTTTTCTAAAAATTCGCGTTGTTCAATGTCTTAACGTCCACATTGCTGGTAGCATACGTGTACCACCAATTGCCGGAGTAAATACGCTTTTAGTGCGCGCTCATCACGAGGTCGTTTGCATTTACTACGAATCGATTAGTCGTGTAAAGTAGGCCTCCTACTGGAATATCCGTTCAAACTCGAACCATATCTACACGGTATCGTTCAATTTTGCAATCGATTAGCTAGATTTGAAGATTGCTAAAGCTTGCAATATTCGTATCAAATGTCTCAGACCTATTTAGCTACGCGAACTGCTGTATCTATAAACCCTAATATTTTTGCAATCATATCTCTACACAGTAAAAAATGTTGTGTTAAATTTAACGCATTTCACATTTCCGAAAAGGTCCACTCAAATTTTTATGTTAATTTATCACAAAGTGAATATACTGAAAAGTAACACAAATATTATCTCAAAAATTAGCACAAAATTAATACAACACTGAAGTGTAAAATGTATTACTTTAACACTTATACATTATTGTTAAATATCAACACAACACAAAATGTTGAAATAACATAAACGCAAAATGTTAAATTAACACATGGGTACATAAAAATTTTGCACAAAAATTTCAACAAGGACCGGTTTTAAGAAATACAAAATGTTTTTTACTGCGGAGATTATATTCTAAATTGCATCATGGCACGTATTCTTCGCTCGCAGTGTCCAAATGCCGACGACTCTGGATCGTCTCTCTCGATGGACGTGACTATTCAGTCAGATCGCGTATGTTCTCCATATTGAATTTTACGCGAAAAGTTTTATCGCGGTGAAAACCGCGAATGGTCGAAAACCGCGTAAGAAAGACACGTGTTGACGTAAAACGGCGCAAACTCGCGTCATGATGCATTAGAAGAGCGACTAGTCGCGTTCTTCGCGAGTTCAAGGTTTGCATGGTGCATCGACTTTGAAATTGTGATAACGAACGAGGTATCTGCACGTATCACGGACTATATCGGCGGTATCGCGCATTATTCCGCCCGGACAATTAGCGATACGTGCGTCGTACAGAGGAGGCTATTATGATATAGCGAACGTCGGGAGTACGTGCGAGTGCGAATCTGACGTACCTCGGCTCGAATGATGATAGTGCTGCTGTTGTGCATCATCATGAAGATAGCAGAGTTCTCCGCGGGCCGGACGAGTCCGCCGCTGGCGACGATGTCGGTGTCGGCACGACCACCGCCTCTCGCTTGCAACAGGCGGTGTAGGCGGTGCAAGCGGCACAGAAGTCCCTCATCCAAACGCAAACACCGTCGGCAATCCTGCGGTGATAAATGCACTTTGCGAAAATGTAAGGACACACCCGCGCCACGCCGCTCGTGTTGATTTTTTTACAATGAAGCGAACGCATTCCGCGCGATCCGAACGGAATTTTCGTATCTGATTGCACGTAAACGTAGGCAGAGCATTTTTTTTACGTATCAACTTCCCGCGATTGCCAGTCGCAGTATCAAATAACGTAGTTCCAGATTCTTTAAAAAAAAAAAAAAAAAAATATATATATATATATATATACATAAAATAAAGGTGATAAATAAAATAAAATAGGAAGATTTATCATTTTATATCATTTATATTATTTTATCCGATAGACATTTTGTAGACATCTTTAGGATCTAGGGACGTCCTCTGGACGACTTTAGGACGTCCCTTGGATATCTATGCTATATGGGTAATTAATGGCGTCAAATGATATAATGACATGGCGTATTAATGACGCATTAATAACGTCAAACGCATTATTAATACATTACGTTCGTTGGAATGTTTGGTCGTTAGAACGAAACAATTTTACGACCTAACATTGAAACGAAAAGGAACGAAGTTCCGATGCATTATTGGTTCAGATGAAAAGTACAAGCCTAAAATCATGGCCAACCTCGACTTTTCGAGCTTTCCAACCAACAATTCATACTTACCAGGATTGCGCGGGCGAAGTGAATCGTGACTTCCGTTTTGTTCAGTGAACTCGCGGTTACGACGATATTACGATTTGTAGTATATTTTCCAGCTCGACGTGCGAGATTCGAGCGGATTGACGCGCGTTTATACAAGACTTTCGCCAACGGAAAATCCGTGTTCCAACTGAACTTAGCGGACTTATCGAACTTACTAACGCACGTTCATATCGATGGATCGACGAATCGAGGAATCGACGAATAACGACTGTCTTCCGTCTGCTTTGATTACACTTACTACACCTCGTGTCTTCTGGTATCTTCTCACTATCATTCTCTCTCGCTTTAACGTTTGCATCATACACAAGTATCTCGTGTTAACATAGAGGCCGAATAAGAAAGTAAATTAACAGATCTGTCGTATAATGTGAAATTCAATCATAAACATAATTGTAAATGCAATGAGATCTCGTTCGAGGTTATTCGAGGTTGACAGAGAAAGAGTGAGAGTGGGAGTAAGCGAGTAAATGAAAGAGAGAGAGAGAGAGAGAGGTAGGGAGGGAAACCTAGGAGCTACTCACGAGAACGACTAGCAGTAGTGTTACGAAATTGTGATGCGCGAGCTGTATTTTTCCGCGACATTTATGACGCGAGGCGTTGAGCTGTCGAGTTCTACTCCGACGCGATTTCCTTGACAGACTCTCATTATATTGTTGCGTTGCTAATGTAAGCTACAACATAAGTCAACCTCCGTGTAAGTCGCGTTCCTCTCTCGAAACATTCATTGGATTTCGCTAGATATTTCTTCCTCATTTTTATTACGATATATTCTTTCGATTGTAAGATTGCTACCTGAATAAAATGTGTTTACGTGTAAGAAGTGAAACTGCATTATGCATATGTTACATGTAATCGCTTGTGATCTGAGCTCATTGTGATATTCATTTTTACATTCATTTTTACGTTTATGTAGGTTTATGTGGTTATGTATTTTATATATTTTTATTCTTACTTTATAATGCAATTGACCAAATTTCCTCTTTAGTTGCAGGAGAAGGTGCAGCAGTAATGGAAGATCCGCAAACGCCAGGGTCTGACTGTAACTCTAATCCAGCGACAGATTCCATTCAGCAGGATCTGATTGGCTCAGAATTTGTTCAAGATAATGTCGAATATCAGTGGTTCATTGATTATGGGTAAGTAATTTAATATGGGTCTCAGCGACTAGTGATATTATATCTTATGGTTCATTGTAATCTTTCTAGATACAGGGATGGAGGGCTACATATTCATCCCAGTGTCCTGTCGTCGCTTTCTGCCTCTTATTCTCCAAAGGATCTGGGTTATTACGATGATCTTGCCCGTAATTTGGATGCTAACCTGGCAGAAATTGATATGGAGAGCTTTCGTACCGCTGATATTCATACCTTGCTTACAGCTTTACCTGTCATGTGTACAGAACCGGTCCAACATTCTGAGGTAAAAGTTTGATACAGCAAGAATGTTATCCATTATCATTATAAAATCATCTAAGCAAAGTATCAACTGACATTAAATGCATTTCATTCGCACATTGCAAACTTCCAGCAGTATGTGTGTGTGTTGACCTTTATATTAAAATAGGAGTGCAGTTTTGTTTGAAACTACTTGTTTAATTTTCAAATCTCTGTACAATAACTCTTCTAAGTCTCGTACGTCTTCCATTATCACCACAGTTTAACTATCAAAGGGAACAGTACGCCAGTATATCTGGATCTGTCATGGAAAAGCTTGACATCGGTTCCTCCATCAGCCCTCATACCAGTAGCCAGGTATGATAATGGCTAACAGAAGCAGAAGTCCAACTGCTGTAAACAGTGTCCCTACACATTAACATCGAACCGATACATATTATACTAACCATGTAACATACAGACTACTTGAATCTTGCATGGACACGCACATATGATAACATTAGACTTCATGAATAGGAGTCCAATGATATCTTAATAACCCCTGATAATAATTACCTTCTAGAGGAACCTGATCACCACATCTAACAAAGCATATTCAATGCAAGTTTAAATGTTTACCAATAACCTGTATTAACATATTGTAAGAGGATATCCAGAGTTTCATAGATAATTTATGTATTAATCAGAGCATCTTTTAAGGGGGAAGATTCTGCATGTTCCACCGCTGATACGATATCCATATGCAAGTCGTCATTGCTGTTTTCCCCGTTAAAAGAGACGCCAGTATTACCACCTGGTGGTAGCTATAGTGTGGACTCACTGGACTGTGAAGATATGTTGCTTACCTGTCAAACGAACAATAAGAACAACTATACCATCGCATTTGAAGGCAGCATCACCATGTATTCGGATGGCTCTCAAGATTTCGAAAATCAAGGTGATGCATATGTATTAATATAAATTCATTTTGAATATTTCCCCCAATTAAACACCATGTGTATAATAAGACTTACACTTTGAAATATTTTCTATTAATTCGCTCCTGTCTTCGCTCCAGGTATAATTTAACGTAGTTATTATTAATAAACTCAACAACTGCTTGTAGATAAACACAAAACATACGAATCACCGGATTTATCCTATGGTAAGCAGAAAAATGGGAAAACTATGCTGGATTTATCGATGGCATGCTCCGACTCGAAAATATACACAACATGGAGCAATTTGAAACACTCCTCCATGAACAAGGTAATAACACGTCATCCTTCCGGTAACAACAACACGATGCCGGATATCTTGCAAAGTGCTGCTAACTTGACGCTTGGTGGGATGAGTAAACGAAGCCAAAGCTTACCGGACCTTTCTCGCGTTCGAGAATTCCAGCATACTAATATACCTCTTAATTTTAGCGTAAGTGTGGATACAAATGAATCGACCTAAACGATCGTATTTTATGTAATTATGCAACGCAAATTTTTCCTCGCCGACATGCAGGTTGATTCCGCCGAATCGAGCAACCCGATACAACGGCTGCAGAGCTCCGGATCTGCGATGAGTCGTTCAACGAACGCAGAGAGCTCGGACAACGGGGAACACGCTTGCACCAAAAAGCTACAAAATCTAAGTCTCGTGAGATTGTTCATGAAGCAGAAAAGCATGAGCGTGGAGGGGATGAGTCTCACTTTGGACCAGTCGGATTCCATTAGCGACAATGGTTGGCCCACCAGCAACAGTGGCAGCGACAGCGCGACCAACACTAACACACAAATACAACGGCAGAACCAAGGCAACAACGGAGATCGCCATGTGTCGGAAGACGATTTCTCCATCAATTGGATCAGGCGCGATATAGCTAATCGTGATACGGAGAATCCGAGGGAAATGAATTTTTTAAAATGTGCGTCACCCACCAAAGTCGATAAGATAGAGATGGCGTCATCAGCGTCAGTGGAAGAGCTATCTGAGAGCATATCCAAGTCGGGCTGCACAAGCGGCCAAATGAGTTTCGACATAATCAATAGCCCGTTCGAACAGCAAAAAAACGGTTGGGTCGGCTTGACAGAGAAGAAACACCCGATCTGTCGAACGACAGGGATACAAGCGAACGCGGAGATGGAGGACAACTCGGCTCAGACCTCCTTGATTTTCATCCCGCCCACGCAAGAGCCCGGGCCTCTCTTGCAAGAGACGATAGTCAACAAGAAACCCATTTATGTGGTGTATCCCAATTATACATTGCCCGACCTGTCGTTCCTCAACATCAAGGACACCAAGGTCGACAATGTGGCGTTGAAACCGCACACATTCGACAAGAGTAAGACGGAATGGAAGCGCACTGCCCGCACGGGTAGACCGTTCTCGTGCAACGACATAGACGCTCTGCGACAACGTGGATTCGCGCACATAAAAGACTGGGAATCGTTAACGTTCCTGTTACCGAACGAGTACAAGAAGATCTTGCACGACGTGCCGGAAGTCTCAAGGCATATCAATATGAATGAAGAAGTCAGGAGACCTCTGTTCTGTTTATCTCCCCCGATGCGTCACAAAGTTCGACCTATCAGCGAGATCGTGCCGAATAACACCTCGTCGACGAGCAGCACCGCGACGCAGCCATCTTCCGGGTACAGAGGCTCGTCGACGATCTTGACGGACTCCTCGACGAATCAGCAGCAGCAGCAGCAACAACCGTTGCCGAACAATGCGGTCAATCCGTTGTACCTGTATCGTTACGATAGTATTAGTTCAGAGGCCAGCCTGGTGAATAACGACAAGAAGATGCACAGGCTCAATCACGCGAGGCAAGCTTGCCCGTCTCTGCCAAAGCGATCCGTATCGTTGCCGCAGGGCGACGGCGAGCCAGATTTCAACAACGGCCGTGTTCCGCCGCGACCGCCATTGCCGAGAAGCATTTTGCGAAAGAACAAGGTTCTCGCGAGCAAACGATACAGTATGTTCGAGATGGGAGACGTGGGCGAGACAGAGGAGCAACCTGTGGAGGTAAATAAGAGGATGTCCCTGCAAGAGCCATATTACATGAACAACGACTTGCAGCTGTTGTGTCGCGGAAGAACGATCGATTCGGAAAAAGATGTCGACGAAACGGAGGAAGAGAGGTATCATATAGGTAAGGATAGATAGATCAGCAGGAAGTTGTTCAAATTCTTACCGTTGACTCTTATAACGTCGAGAGAGACGTTATTAGCGTGTCCCACTTTAGCTTGGCGTTAATGATTTCAGAGAGATTAAATGAAGTAGCTAATACGAACGTGGAGTCGAGAACTTCTCAACACAGCGACGACGATGTCAAGCAACTGGAAGATTACCTGAAACGCAGTGGTCTCTCGTCGCAAAGCAGCGACGGAGACACCGAGAACGCCGACGTGAAACTAAGATCGTACGTAAGGAAGTTTCTAGCACTAAGGATGAACAAGGAACCGCTCGTCAGGAACGTCGATACGGGTGATTTGCAGAGGAAGACCGTTAGTTTCGCTGTACACCAAAGGAAAAAGCATCTAGACCCTAAGGTAAAATACCAAACAGCAAACGAGCAGTTTGCGTAATCCTTGCTGTGTTCTCATCGCTCGAACAATTCCCGTATCCATTTCAGCCAAATAATCTGAATGTCGCTGTAAATGAACAAAACCAAGATCAGGTAGTTGAGGATAGATTAATGGAGCTAGAGGAGAAGAAAAGTAAGCGCATTTGGTTCAATTTGACTATCAATTGAGGATATCGTCAGATTTTCTGAAATGAACATCTGTTTTTCCTACAGAAATGGTGTCGTCTGTAAACAAAGCAGTCGATCTCTTGTTGAAGTATTGGAACGCCGACACCGATCATACTCGTCATAATTACAACGAGAGGAACGAGTGTGCACAGATCTGCCTCAGTAACTTGTGCCCGGCTTTGTACGCTATAATGTCGGACGGTTTGAAACCCCATTTGAATTCCACCTTTGGACCAATTACTAATAGCGTGTGGCAGGTCGTCGAAGCTAGTTCTCAACAAGGGCCTCTGACGAAAACGTTGAATGAGTTAGTGCAGAGGATCAACGGCGAAGACGTTATTACAGAAGGAATGCTGAAGTTCCACGCATTTGTATTCGGTTTGCTAAAGTGAGTCGGCGTTAATGACCCTAATATATGAGTTGGCGTTAATGATCTTAGTATCTTAGAGTACTTTCCAGCAAAGAAACACAGGCACTGTGTCACACAATTGAATACAGTGCATGGATGCTAATTGGTGATAATATATACTAGATGTTAGCAAACATTACATACAATGTTTCCAAATGAAGCAGGTTTTGACCGCATCAGGAGCAATTAATATCGTCATAAGCCTCTATCAGTTACAGAATTTAATATGTCATTAATCTTTCCTGAAGCGATTCAAATCTACCTCAACAGAAGAAAACAACTCTTCAATATATTTGTAATGCTACGAATATAAAAATGATATACAAAATTACTCAAATTCAGCGGCCATGATGCACAAGTGTTCGACTTTGCTCTGCAGCTGTATCGACTTCTATCGTGTAGTCTCGTTGCAGGAAAGCATTTATAACGACTCTGTGTCGGCTGTGTTTTTTGCTCGAAAGAGCTCCCTTAAATTCTCTAACTTTACTTATCACGTCATCTTCATTCACTTATGTTCGGTTCCACCATCATCGTTTAAATCTAATTGGCAATTAGCGGAATTGACCGATCGATCAATTCAGCTAATTTTGGCCAATACGATTGATCAATTCCGTTGAGTTAATCATCGATTAGATTAAAACTATGACGGTGAAGTCGGGCATTGATAATCGATCATCATGAATATCATCTCTTTTTTTTCAGTCTGAGAGCTTTGGATGCGTGGTTCGCGTACTTGTGCACACGCGAGTCGATCTTACGGAAACATTACAGTAACACCAGCTTGTTCGTCGGAGCCTTGGCTAATTCCAGTGCTCGGGAAACCGTCGATTCTTTGTTATATATTTTAAACCCGCTCGCATTCTGTCCATTTCACCTGGACCTTCTTTATCAGTACCGTCAACTGCAGAATAGCTTCGGGAGTATAAATAGTCACGCTATGAATGTAAGTAAATCTAAATGGACTCGTCATTCTCTACTCTGATCTGGCATCACCTGCGCTCACACGACACGCTCTTGCAGGCCGTAAACTTCAGAAACGCCGATATATCCCTGAAGGAGCTCGAGGCCGAGAAAACTGAATCCTACGGAATGGTTCCTAGCCCGAAGAAGATACGGCCAAGATCCTGCGTCGCTTACAACGCAGACGACAAATGCGGCGTTCTGCACAAAGGCGATCCGCAAAATCTAAAGAAACGTTTCAGCAGTGCCCTTAGTTCAAAAGCGTTTTACGCGTTAGACAAATTAGCCTCCGAAGATTCCGAAGATTACACGGACAGTCTGGAGCATTCTCCTTTGAATAGAGCAGCGGCCAAGCAGCCGCAACACCCGAAGCTGCAGAGTCCCGATATTAAAGCGAACGACGACGACGGTATCACCGGCGAGACGAAATTCCGGAAACTCCAGGAGAAGTGGGAATTGATGATTGGCAAGGAAGGGGGTAAGAATCAAGCCACTTTAACGACACCCCCATCGCCGGTCCGCACATTCGGGGCACTGGGAAAGTCGAAGATACCTCGACTGCTCACGTCGCCGGTGAAGCAATCCAATACCGTGCCGATCGTCGGTAGACCGATCAAGTCACCTGTATCGGGCATCCCTTCGTTGAAGAAACCCACCGCGTTCTCTGCAACGAAGGCGTTACCGAAGAAACCCGTGGATACGAAAGTGAAAGATGTGACGCGTCGCACCAGCCGCGTCGATCAGAACGCGCCGGGCACACCGCGCATCCACACGACTCGGCCGAGTTCTTTGCCCTACAAGTCGCACGGGATAACGTCGAACGACAAGAATCTGATCTCGCCTCACAGACGAGCCGCCTCCACCTCTTTACCACGTCCAAACGTTGCTACCGTTTCGAGGAATCCAGTTTCGAAACCACCGCACAGGTGAGTTTCAATATCACTCGGTGTTCTAAGTAAAAATTAGATGTTTCTTTTTTGTTGTGTTCAAGTTTCATATCGATTGCAATTATTCGTGACTTACGTTATATATTTTTTATCATACATTTATTATATATATATATATATATATATATAGATATAATATATATGTACATGTATATTGTTACATATATACAGAGGATCTGAAACTTTTCCGCCAAACGCTCGTGTGAAAGTAGAGCGAATTAAACTGCAGAAAAGTCGCGTGCCATTTTGCAAGTGTCACTAGAGCTAATGAGTAATTAATCAATCTGAGCGAATGAACGCACGGAAAGCAGTCAGAGGGACTTTGTAGGAATGTGTAAAGAAACTTTAAGAAAGATGGCTTCGAGTTCGTAAGAAAAATAGCATTTTAGGATGCGTTCTGGAAGCTCGCTATCAGCGCTATTTAGTGCTTCTATACGATGCTAATGGCCAGTAGGAATTTAAAATTAAACTTTCCGCGGCTGAGCCCTTAGAACACGAGCTGCTGAATTGTGAGTATTTTGTAAGTAAATTGAACGTATTTAATATTGTTCTCACATTATTATTATTGTAAATACGAAATGAGATCAAATTGAATTTCGCTATCTGAGTAGTGCAGCCGGTAAAAGAATAGAAAACAAACCTGTTGATAGCGCGACAGCGAGCTCTCCGAACGCTTAGGATCCCTTAACAACGATGACTGATGATTAATTTCGAGGGACAGAGTAACGCAGCGAGTAGCAAGTGGCACGTGGCATGTGATAAAGGGTTGCGTGCCGAAAGATAATCATCTCGTAACGTCTGTTGCGGCAGGAAAGTAACAGCGCGCTATCATTTCCACACCACCTTGCGGTGGTAGATAGCATGGTGCGTTTTGTTTATAGTGGATTCCCCAGTAGATCCAATCCGCTCTTGTTTAATCCAAAAACTATTCAAAGTACCGTCCTCTCTCTCGTATGCAGAGATCGGCCCTTCGTATGATATCGCGCGTTGCACGACACGCAATATCGGGCGTAATATTATCGAAGGCCGCAGTGATAGCATCGCGTACTTCGTTCTCTGTACTGTTACACCGTTGTTTGATCAGATCTTCCACATAACGCCATAAGAAAAAGTGTAGGACGTTAAGGTCCGGCGACTGTGCCGGCCAGGTGATTGGACCACCACGGCCTATCCATCTATCCGGATAACGCATGTTTAATATGTCGCGTACTTGTCGGTGAAAATGACACTGAGGAGGACCGTCGTGATGGAAAATCAACTCTCGTCTCACATCGAGGGGCACGTCAGACAGGAGAGCCGGCAAATGGTTGTTTAAAAAGTCCGCGTAAATTGTAGCATTCACAAGTGGCGGTAGGAAATGCGGACCGATCTGAAAATGTTCGGCGAAAAAATTCAGATTGAGCGAAACGCTTCATTTACACGGCTCACACTCACCACTTGATTCCCGACCATTCCCGCCCATACGTTGATCGACCATTGATGCTGCGAAGGCTCCTTACAACGGTCGATTTGCAGATTCTCTTCTTCGCGATAGGGGAAATGGCCTTTATTCAATATGTTGTTCGGTGTGAAGTTGGTTTCGCCGCTCCATAAGATTTTGTCGGGGAAAGATGCATCCCGCCGATACTGCGCGAGGAAGCCTAGTGCGTGTTTTGCTGACCGTTACAACATCTCCAAAGTTCCGTGGATATAAAAAGTCAATAATGACATTACCTTGACAAAAGTAGACGCGTTTTTCTTGCTGGTCATATGACAAAAGCTGGCGTATTTGAAATGAGTACAGCAGCCCATTTGCACGCAAAGTGCGATACACCACGCGTTTCGCCAAGCCGAGTTTGTAAGCCAAACGACGCACGCTGGTGCCTGGGTTTTCGAGTACGAATTGAAGAATTCTTTTTTCATCGTCTCCAACAGGACCCTGCACTGACACGTCCTCTGCTCGACTGTTGTTTCGTACGAAGGATCTTGTCTCGCTTAAGTCTCGTACCGCGCCTAAAATCACGCGTGTTTCAGGTCGCCGCGCAGATCTGGGAAATCGTTCCGCATAGATTCGAGCCGCGACACACGTATTCTCCTTCGCTTGCTCGTCAGCTATAATCATATTTGCATGTCCACGCACGTCTGCACATTCCTGTAGAGCAAACCTCATTGTCAGCGTCGCGGACACTTGCGTGAGTTCGTATGATGTACGAGCCGAATCACAGGACGGTTGCAGCACTTGTTTTTTCTATAAACTTCGAACGCATCCCGTGTCCAATAAGAAAAGTCATTTTTTTACTAGTTCTCAGGAGATACATTTCCCTATTGAACGCGAGAAGCGTTGCAAAACTCAACGAAGAGGAAAAGTATCGCAACTGTCCTGTGACTGACCGTAAGCGACTGAGTTCCGTTATTCGCTGCGAGTATTGTTAATATTGCGGACCCGTTGCGATATGAGTTGCATATGATATACATTGCGAAAGTATTGCTACAAACCGTATGACGTCTGATTTTAATGTCGCTTCCTGTTGAGATTACCGCAGCCGGCGAGGTGAAGTAGTCGCAGTACAAGAGGGCTACTTCTGCGTTTAATCACCTTGATAGATGCCGGAGATACTAAAGCGTGTGCGATGTAACAGTTACATTAGAATTAGAATGATCGGAAGGACAGGATAAAACAGGCTTCAGCTGAAATCTGAAACTGAGCAGAAAGTGTACCGTGATAATGTTCCGTTTATAATCCTCCAACACTTTGAAAGCACGCGAAATTAAAACGGAACGCTGGGAGCGTTATATTTACATGACGTTACGGCATCAGAACTCGCAGTGAATACACGGAACACACTCTAAAATAACAGAATGTACGTCGTATGTATGAGCGCAGGCAGAAACAATTGACAACTAACGATCGTTA
This sequence comes from Dinoponera quadriceps, assembly GCF_001313825.1. Taxonomy (NCBI): domain Eukaryota; kingdom Metazoa; phylum Arthropoda; class Insecta; order Hymenoptera; family Formicidae; genus Dinoponera; species Dinoponera quadriceps. Next base: position 2,091,101 of record NW_014555613.1, read on the forward strand.
GACGAAAGACAAACGCGCATCGTCCGCGAGAACTTCTTCCCAACATCGATAGTCGATATATGGGCGGAAGTCGATATATGATAGGGAACCAAGGTTCAGTGAACTCGCTGTACTGCGCCATCAACGCTAACGCTATTAATGCGACTCCGTTCACGGAGCCCAAAATAGCGTATGCGAGCTACATGAACAACAATAGCGCAATTTTAGCGTCGAAGAGTGGCGACTTTTGCATGATGCATAATGAAATGAACCGACAAAAATTCTCCGTTTCTATCTCCAGGATGGAAATTAAGGACTCTGATTAATTGCTTCTCTTATGCCTCACATATGTTATACATTGTGCAGAAATTTGTGCTTCGGCCTTTAGCGTAGCAGACGCTCCTTAGAGATGCTTGTGATTGAGCTCGTAATAGAGATGCTCGTGAAAATCAAATAAATTTGAAAATTAAATAATACTTTATATACGCTTTTCCGCGTGCGCTTCTCATAATTGTGTAAACGATAGAAAGAATAATAATCGAATAATGCCGCGATTAGAAAGATAGCACGTGCATAACCTAATATATGCAATTTACCGGTTTGTATTTGAAAGGCCCAGCCGCAGAGAGTATAATTTTTAATTTCTATTCGCTATTAGCATCGTAAAGATTTACTTCGACACGCACAGTTCCTCTCATCGTGATTAGATAAAAAAATGTTTTAGATTCATAATTATCATCACAGCACTATTTCTATAATACAGATGGCCGCCATGTATTTATTCACTGTTATTGCTTGGCTTGTTCGTGTTGCCTTTCGTATTATCCGGACGCCGAAAGAAGCAAAAGCGAGGAGATTGAATGCCAAAAGTGCAAACAACATGAACAAACAGACCGATAGCGTTTAGAATAGGAATGTCCGGCTTTGAATCGATTTTTTTTCTTTTTCACGAAAATCGATTCTTTTCTGCTCGAACGTCCTTAGTAAGGATGTTCGATTCCGAATCGATTTTTTTAGAAAATCGACTTTACCAAGTCGATTTTCCTCTATGTGAACATCTCTAGTTCAAATCTCTAGTTCTTCAAAAACGCTAACGCTACCGCAACGCTATCAACACACCACCTCGAAAGCGGCAACGTTGATAGCATGAACTTATCAAACACTACCATCCGTGATGTCATGATGATAGACGTCATTGTTTGATCTCAATTTTTCCGTCAACAATTTTCAAATCGGTTCGCATTTCTTTCCGCTGTGTGTAAACGCTGAAATTTACGCGGATTTTTTAAATAACTATTTGCTAGTTCCGGCTGACATGCTCCTCGACGGGAAACGAGAGTTAATTTTCCTCGACGATGCTCCTCCTCATTTTCGCCGGCAAATATGCGACATATTAAGGACTGGCTGCACGGGAAGAAAGGATTAATTTCCACGTCTAAAAACTAGATCTCATAACTAAATTTTAATTATATTATATGAACATCGTATTCCTTTTCTCACGGTGGAAATCTCTCGCGGAAAGCCTGTCGTGCGCAAAAGCATCTCCCAAATTATGTCTAAAATACGGAAAAAATCGTCATGTACTTAAAATATTCGTGATCAAGAGAATCGTCTGCAACCCCGCATAGAACGACTTTTCGGAAAGAAAAGATCGAAATAAGAACGTGATGATTCATTTGAGCGAGAATTCAAGGTACAATTCAGCACGAGTCTGTATTTTTATTTATTATAAATTTTCATGCCTTATTATCGCGGCCTTCGATACCGTTACGGACGTCGCGTACCATGCAACATGCAATGTTATTCGAAAGGCCGAATTCTACATACGAGAGAGAAAGAGAGAGGACGGAATACTTGGAATAGTTTTTGGTTGAAATGAAAGTGGATTAGGCCTAGTGGGGAAACCGCTGTAAACAAAACATACCATACTGTCTACCGCAAGGTGGTGTGGAAATTCTAGTGCGCGATCCTATGTCACACGCCGCTCGCTATGTTGTCCCTCGAAATCAGCTGTTGTTCATCATTGTTAGGAGATCCTCAAAAATAAGCCATTTTCCTTAACAATTGCAAGCCATTCTTTGCGCATGCCTACAAAGTCCACCCTCCGGTTTCCCGCGCTCGCTCGCTCAGATTGATTGATCAATTACTCATTAATTATTGCGACATTCTCAAAATGACATATAACTTCTGCTTAGTTTAACCACTTGCCCTTGTACGAATTAGTTTGGCATCACGCGGGCCGTAGTGAGGAGCCTCGCTCGCGAAACGGTACGGAAGAAACATCTTGCGATCGCTTTATGTTTGCCTCGCAATCGGCACCGCGAGTCTGACTCGTGGTTTTCCTGTTCGGCCCGGATTCCGTAAGCACGAGTCTCATTCGTCTCTGTACGGCAAGGGGTTAATCCGTTCTTCTATCTTCGCAGGAGCGTTGGCGGATAAGTTTTGGATAAACTTTGTATATCACATATTACTATGTATCATACATATTATATACATTGCATTACACACACACACACACACATACACACACATGTATAAATACATAGATATTCTATAATTATTCTTGATTTCGTTTATACTGTACTTCTATATCTTCTTATTTACATTTGTTTACTCATTTGCTTCGTACTTTAGCGATTTCCTTTCTTTTTCCCTTTCTTTAGATCAGTACGATAACGGTTCACGCGTCTCGATTGCAGAGAAGTTCGTACCCTCACTCACAGGATACCGTCAGACACCGGTCATCTTTCATTCGCGGAAGGCGAGAAACTGAAAGTAATACTAGAAGTGGACAACAAATGGTTGCTGTGCGCAAAAGGTGACCGGAGAGGCTTGGTACCGCGGGCATGCGTACATAGCCTTTCGACTTAGCCCCTTTTACGACACTTAACGATCGCAAATGCAACTGCGGTCCCACTTAGCCGCGGCTAGAATCTCACTCACATTCGATGCGAGGGGTGGCCACGAAGGCGAGCTTCGAGAAGTTCAAATTATCTAATCGGGGTGACGTAACAGTGATGTACAGTGTATTAAAATTGTTTTTAAGCCATAACATTATAAATGCATCATCACGCGCTTGTAAAGTTACTTTTAATCGAAGTATAATCGACACCACTCCGTCTCTATCGGAACGCGACAGTAGTATTACCGCTAGATAACGCCATCGAGAACATAGAAATATCACCTAGTCATAATAGGCTCTCGGACGACGTTATTATTTTATTATCATTATTATCATCACCATTTTGATTTCAGTCAGGAAACACGGTAGCGTCTCGCGCGCCAAGTATTCTAGTATCCACATACGAAGGACGCTACGGTGTATCCGTCGCAGAAACGAGGTTGCTTCTCGGAACATAAATCGCGTTGTCGTTTTGAAATATCAGATTGAATGATTTGAGTATGCGATTACGGGCATAACGGCAACACCTGGCAGCATATTCTCGACTATAAGATGCCGAAAACGGCGTATAATGACCTACAAATATTATAAATGTAACTGTGATCCTAGCAAATAGGCGATTAAGTTTATTAGTACGAATGCGCGGTGTATATTTCGTTCCGAGGTTTATATATTGTAACTTTGTAACTTATTATTTATGTTTCATACTTCGCACAACATCGCGCGTCTCAATGATCCTCCGTTCTAATTTTATTCAATGTACGAGCCATCATGATATGCACCTTCGCGATGGCGGCGATCACATTTTTTACATGCTTCATGTATTTCCTGGTATGTTAAGACATACGATATAATCAAATAAAGTCTGTTGTGAATTATATGCAATATCGTATATCTCTGTATATCGGATATATAATCCAGTCCATCGAACATTTTACTTTTCTATATCCATCGATGATATCCATCGAATATTTCTCCGCAATGTTTCTTTCTGGTTTTACGGACGGAACGAAGGGATTATGGCGTAAGATTTTACAGAATGTTCCAGAACCACCATGTGTTTTTAACATGACAGATTCTTTGGGATATTCTGAGATAAAAGTTCAATGCGGAAATGATGAGGCTACAATCATTTTGATTGCTATATCTGAGCGCGGAAAATGTCAACCGTACAATCAGTCAACTTGAACCGCGTATAATTAAAAAATTAATATAACCTCGCCCCCCATTATCGTTCTAGAATATCCTGTATATATAACGTAAATCACGATATATTAAAATTTGCAACGAGGATTCATAGATTACACGATGTGTGAGTTGCGGCTTACGAGGAAACGGCGCAGTGGTATACATTAATAGACAAAAATGTAGAATATATCGTGAAGTAAAGGGTAGATACGGTTGTTTTCGGGAGAAGAGAACAAGAGAACAAGAGAAAATGACACTGATATTTCTAGTGCTGTTAGCGAACTTGGCGTATTATCTTTTCGAATTGAGAAGCAGCGAAGAATTCATTCAAGGTCACGATGCAGATATACAGGTCGTTAAGTTCATGTTATTTGATATCTACTCTTTTATTCGAAATCATTTAGCTTAATATAAGAATTAATGCCCTGCACAGTATATAAGAGGATGTTTCATAACGATATCCTTAGTCAAATTTTTATTATCAACAAGACTAGAAGAGCAAGAGCCAAGCATGAGAATCGCCGTAGCGTTGTGCCTTCTGTCTGCACTTTGTGCTGTAAGTCTTTCTTTTCTAAGAAATAATATCACGTTTGAGAAAAAGAAAGTTTGCCTTTGTAAATATTTCACTGAGAGTTCACTTTAGAGTTAAGATTTAATACAAATTAGCATTTATATGTGAAAATCAGTTATTATGAAAAAGATAACCAAGTAATAGGAATAGAAACATGGGCGATTGACATATAGTACGGAATCGGAACTGAACGGATCATACGATCGAAACCGTGATGACAGATGTAGAAAAAGACAAGAAGAGGCGTATATATTGTTTGTATATTCACTGCTAATACTGAAAATCTACAGTTCATGTATATTATATATTATAGATTGTTACTGTTGCCGGCAGAGCGAATATACGAACACAGACACGATACGTGAGTAGTATCGACTCATGTAAATCAGAACCATGTGACACTTATTAATTTTGAACACTTTTTCGCATAATAAACATTTTACATAAATAAATAAAGTAGAAAACATATTTAGTAATTATTTATTAAATATGCAATATAATTTCAATTTTATGACGACGTTTACATATGCGTTACACACTTATAGATTGCAACACATAAAGGATGTTCCTAAGTAAAAGTGCGTATACTTAGCGTACTTAGCGAAACGAACAATGAATGCAAAATTGCTTTCATTGTTACATTTTGGAAAATTCGTATGTCTCAACAAATCCGAACAGAACGTTTCAGGCCGGTTTGCTGCAGGTCGGTGAAGTGGTTTGTTAGATGGTTTTAAAGAAAGTTTGTGCACGTTTAGACGTGAATACATCACACTTTTCGCCCTTGTTTCTTCGCTAGGCTCCATGTTCTAATCTCATTTTTAACGATAAAAGTGAGCTCAAAATATGGACCTAGATATAAACGCAACCTTAAAAATATAGTGTTGCTCCCTTTCTCGTTAAACAAAATTCAATCAATGGAGAGATAATAGAAAGAGAGATACATGTCCAAACCTCTACTTCTTTCGTTCTATCCGTCAATACGAAAGGTCAAAGAAATTTTGCCGCATCAATTCTAGTACTATGTGACAATGAAGTAAATCAAACCAGAAATGCGTACACAGAAACAGAAATATTCACACAGCAGAAATATTCAAAATACATAGATAAATCCTAAAAATATCGCAATATTTTTAAGATATACCTATAATATATTTTGGGCAGTTCTGCTGTGTGGGATGATATGGGCAAGAATTGGGTGTATGTATATGCTAGAAGTAACACAAACGCTTGTTGACACGTAACATTTACCATTCTATTCTAGATCAACGCATTATCAGTCAGAACATTAATCTTAAAGGACATGCGGTCAACTGAAATAAAAACCGTGCAAGAACAAGTGGAAAGAAGTATAAGAGAGCTCAAACATTTCGATATGAATAAATCCGAGGTATATAACAAAATCCTCGAAAAGTTTATTGCACAATCGAAGTATTTACATCACATAATCCAGATGAGAAATATAATAAACGTAAGTAATCATTCGAATCCATCCATCTATCTGTAACCGAAGTGCATGACACGTAAAGGATCCGTAATTGTAAGGATTGCAATTTTAAAATGCGTGATGCGGCACTTATTCGTTGTATCCTTACTTTATTCATCTTTTATTTGCCTCCCTTTTCTCTTAGACTGTGGACGAACTGCAGTCGGAGGAAAAGAAACAGTGCTTGCAGGATTATTTAACGATATTATTTGATATCGAGCATAATACGATAGAGGACTTGCATCAATGTGTTTTAGACGTATTACATCACCTGGAAAATGACCCCTTCATCGATCTACATATCGTATGTTTTTACATAACTGTTGTTATAACATGTCCGCACGATTCACCAACATGGGATTTATTCGCGCCGAATAATTAGCGTGGAATCCTCAAATATCTAATCGTATTAATCTCTTTACAGCAAGGACATGAAATTTTATGTAATCTTAACAACATGGACCCTGTCTTCGAGAAATGTAGTGTTAACAACGATCTTCTCGCTCAGCACGAATGTATATCTGAAGAGTTACGCCTCTTCTGGGAATTTACTAATACCGTTAATGATGCCAAAAAAGAGGCGAAGAAAAGAACCGAAGAAATTTATCAACACTCCTTGAATCGTATGACCGATGTTACCGATCGGGCTTACAAGATCGCCGAGGAAATCAGATCGAAATGCCTCTCTAGCGTGATTTACGATTAGTACGCCAGCGTAATGATACATTCGCCAATCGCGACTTATTTTTACTCGCTCAACTATTTTTGGAGAAGCGTCAAGTAAGTAAGCGTCAAGTAAGTAAGCGTTCCGAGACACTGCCAGTCCGAAGAAGACAACATCACAATGACGCGTTTCGCCCATAAAGGAAACGAAATAGCTGACTGACATAATGCGTGTTTCAATTTCAATACCCTACGACCCCATTGTGTTTCACAAATCAAACAGTTTTATTCAGCACTATACCTTCCGCGATATCTAACATTGCGTTGAACGTAGTATTATTGGGTAATATTCCAAAGAGACGTCGTATGCGGAACAGATAACCCATATAGCACAGGAAGATTGCAGGAATATTATATGAGATTACACTGAAACATTGTAATATTCTATATATGATGCGAAATGTTATTGCAACCTTGCCGCAAAATTGTAACAACGTTAAAATGTCCACTCTCAGAAACACTGTAATAAAATATTATAGCAATGTTGCATTGCAACTGACTGCCTATCTGTAATTACGAAAACTGTTTCACGCTTCGTATGTTTTTTTCGTATCCCTGCGTGGATTTGGTCTCGAACGGCGGCCAAATGGTCTATCCTAATATGTATCCGATGTCCTTGATAATCGGACGGTAGATACCACGGCTGAGTCCAACGACTATGACGATATCCTTGTCACCTCACCTCGTGTAACTCAAAGAGAGCGGAAAAGCCAATGTGATGTCAAAATATAATCAAATTCTAGTTCGCCAAAATGACGTCAAATTGCATAAACTTTTGATATTTACTTGACCCCGTTAAAAATATTGATAATCAAAACTTTAGACCATTTTTTTTACATTGAGACTATCTATTAATATATCCAGCAATATGACTTCCTCTGACTTTCTAACGTCAATATGACGTCCCCTGACTGTGAGGTCAAGATGCAGGTACATGTTGTCAAGTTACACATCATCTAATATCCTCTCTTTTATCTGAGATCATTTAGCTTAAAGTCATTAGTTTAAAGTAAGAATTAATTACTTGGAGTGTATATAAGGAGATGTTTCATAACGACTGTTTATTAGTCGATTTTTCATATTCAACAAGTTACATCCAGGTGACACTAAAAGAGCAAACAAACATGAGAATCGTCGTAGCGTTGTACATTCTGTCTGCACTTTATGCCGTAAGTCTTTTTCTTTTCTAAAAAAGTAATATTATGTTTGAAAATGGAGACGGTTTGTCTTCTTGTAAAAATTTAATTGAAATTTTACTTTCGAGTAAATGCAATATAACGCGTGTGTTATGTAACAGTTACATTGTTGAGTGAGAAATTATAATATTGATGTTACGTTTTTGTTAGTGTTTATTGGGAAAAAACCTTGCCGTATGCTCCGTTCAGTGCGATATGTCAATAAAGTAAACCAAAGCGCAGAAATATGCTTTACAGCGCTTTAATAACGTACGATATTAGCAGGAAGTAAGAATATACGCTTACTCGAAGTAACGCAAACGCTCGACGTAACATTTATCGTTCCATCCTAGGTCAACGCATCTTATATACATCCAAACATGTTAAACAACGAACTGAGGTACGACTTAAAAAACATACAACTAGGAATCACACAAACCGCATTAAAAGTCGAATATGTCAATAATAAATTAAAAGCCGAGGCGCTTCGTCAAGTCAACGATCTGTTTTTCGAACAAGGAAAAACTTGGCTAGACTACCTGCACTTTATAAGAAAAATGATAAAGGTAAGTGATGATCCGAATCTATCTGTAATCTAAATGGGATGATACATAGAGGACTCATCATTGCAAAGAGTGCAATTGCGTCAAACGCGTGATGCGGCACTTATTCATTGTACTATCGCTCTATTCATGCTTTATTCGTCTTCCTTTTCTCTTAGATTCAAATGATCAAATCTATGTCGGAAGGCAAGAATACGACCTTATGCCTCGATGATATCCATGAAATAGTTAAGGATGCTGAGAAGAATATAAAAAACGGTATAATTGATTGTACGTTTGATGCGGCATTCTTCAGAGACAGAGATCTCTTCTACGAAGGCGTAACTTCTGTACGTTTTTATATAAACGTTGTCCGATTAGCGCTGGATTTACTCGCGCAGCCGAATAACTAGCGTGGAAACTTCAAATATCTAATCGCATTAATCTCTTTTTAGGAGGGAAATAAAATTATCAATAGTCTTGCCACGGACGATATCTTCGACAGATGTGCCAACAACCACACTACCTCTGAGGAAAATATCTGTGTAGTTGATGAGCTAAACACAGTCTTTCGCTCCGCGTGGCATTTTATGGAGAGCGTTGATAACGTCAAGATAACTATGGTGACGCAGTCCATGAGAACTGTTGAACGCACCGTCAAATGTCTAACAAACCTTACCAAGAAGATTCACGAGGACGGCGATAAAATCAAATCGAATATTACGAAATGCCTCGAAGGCCCGACCGACGTTTAGAACGCCAGCGCGATGATACATTCGCCGAGCGCAACTTATTTATATTCGCAATTATTTCTGGAGAAGCGTCAAATACGTTCGGAGTACGTCAGTCCGCAGAAGACAACGTTACGATGACGCGTTCTGTCTATGATAAAAACGAAATCGCTAACTCACATAATACGTGTTTCAATTCCAACACTCTGCGAACCCAGTTGTGTTCTACAAACAAAATCAACTTTATTCGGTTCTATACATTCTGCGATCTCTAATACACATTGCATTGAAAGTAATATCAATATATAATATTCCATAAAGATGTCGCATGCGGAACAGATAAATATCCTTTCAAATCAAAACGAGAACAAAACAAATCAAAATGAAACTAGAAACAAGAGCCATTTACATTTTTACACTAATATACAAAAGTTTCATCGGAATGAATTTCTTATACACATTATCTATATTATATAATTTTATTATAAATAATTCTCGGCATCTTATTTCATCAATTTATATGACATCGATGAGACGTATGTACTCTCTTAATATATCCTTCCTGCGGCATAGATACTTTTACAGATTTAATAAAATTAATGTCGAGCATAAATTACGAAATAACAATTCGAACTTCTTTTTGCATGAATAATACTTCGTGTGCGCTACACGTGCGATACGGGGAAAACATATTTATCGATTCGAGAAATTGGAAATTCTCCTAAACACAATTACATATTAGGCGTGACGTTATACGAAAGCTTCGCTACTCTCCAAATGGACGGACTGTTTGGTTTGGTCCTCTTGGTTTCCCATGGCAGCAGCTACCGTGTTCCTCATCAACATCGCAACCGTCATGGGACCTACTCCGCCGGGGACCGGCGTGATGTGTCCGGCAATCTCTTTTACGCTGTCGTAATCCACGTCCCCTACCAGTCGATACTTGCCGTCCGCCGTTTTCATCCTAGTGATACCGACATCGATTACACACGCACCTGGCTTTATCATCTCCTTGGAGATTAGACCGGGAACCCCGGCCGCCACTACCACCAGGTCCGCTAGTTTCGTCAACTTTTCCAGTTCGGTGTGGGGAGTGTGACGATGGCAGATAGTCGTAGTCATGTCTAAGGCGCCTGTCTCGCCTAAGAATGATAAAACGTCGTGATGAAAATTTTCGACAGTTATCAGTATCGCACACATCGTTATTCAAGCTATTCGACGCGATTTTAAAGAAGCAAAAGAAACGCGTAACAAAGCGAACTGAGCAGATCAACGGGAAGTTATCACAAAGTAATATTTTATGATTACTGATATGGCTCTAAACTGACTGTTGTGTCGTAAACTCGCCATCGAATTAATAAGTCAATCACCTTTGCCATCCGAATGAAGTAACAGCGCGATAGGCAGCCCGACGTGTTTCGATCTGCCCACGACTACGGCGTTTTTTCCAAACGTCTCGATTCCACTCCTAATCACTAATTCTCTGACTGCCAGGGCAGTGGCTGGCACGATGCTTCTGTTGTCCAGTGTTAGATTACCGATATTCTCCAGATGAAAACCGTCCACGTCTTTCTTGGGAATTATCGCTTGACACACTTCTTTCTCACTCATGTTTCTTGGCAATGGTAACTGCACCAGAATCCCGTCGACGGTTGGATCTCTATTCAGACTATCAATCTCTTTGAGAAGATCTGTTTGCGCGATATTTTCTCCCAAGTGGATGGTGTAACTCTCGATTCCTGTTTATTAATGGACAAGGTTTATTAATACTGATTTGCGAATCCATCAGTGGAAAAATGACTACCTATGAGTAGTCTATTATAAATAAAAATGACATTTACCTACAGACTTCGCTGCTCTCATTTTTTTACCAATGTAAGCTTTGCTAGATGGATGATTTCCCACTAATATTGCCACCAGCTTTGGCCTTCTCTTTCCTGCATTTGTGTAAGTGTCAATGACCAACTTTAATTCCTCCTGAATCTCTTCTGCTATTTTCCGTCCATCTACTATCCTTGCTTCTTGCCTGCAAATGACGCAACAAATTATGCCTGGAATTTCTATCGGCTCGATACAATCAACAGATCTTTGATCTATCAGAATTGGAATTATGATATTATAAATAATAATAGTAATTGTAATAATAAGCTTCTTGAAATAACACAAATGTTTAGAACAGATAATTAATGTCACCATATTGCTACATTGTCCATCCTACTTGTGTTAGGACCACGAAATGTCCATCTGACGAATTGAAAGATACGATTAACCATAAATCAAACTTCAATATTTACATATTATCATATGCCAGTGGGCTATTTCAATATCGACCCTAATAACGAATATACATTTTTTACACCCTGGAACATTATCTTTAACTTTGATCTTGCTCAGAATATTTTCAAAGAAACATACGGTGTAAAAATGTCAAGATTTTCTCCCGGAGAAGGGAAAAGAATAAATTGCTACATATTCACCTGCATTTTGACAGATGCAGTTTTCTCGCGAACCTTTGCGACGGTTTCGTCACGGCGACGAGGAGGCTTCTGCAGGAGAACATGTTTCGTTACTATCGTTGCTGCTGCTCCGAGGGATTCCACTCACTGAAGCACGTGCTACCGCATAACGCGGTCGCGCGAGAGATATGAGAAGCGCAAGTAAGCAATTCCGACTGTAGGAGGCTTGTGCAATTTCTGCTATTTACGTCCTCCCGTGAAGATATCGCGCGTATGTTGTACAAACCGAGTTGTCGCAGGAACGATACGATCCGCAGGGGGTCCGATGTGTAACCGACCGTGTTGCGAGATCGATAACCTCTCGTGAAACCGGATTACCAAGAGTGAAAGGCAAGTGACCGGAGCACTTGTCGAACCAGTTTCTCCGGTTTCTCGCACGTGAGAGGAAATCGCGTAGAAAAATTAGCGACTGTGTCTCGGAGGCCGAACAAAGAGCAACAAATACCTCACGAAACAACAAACGCACATAATCACGAACAGATCGGGACTGCTCGTGACGTACAGGAGTGTGTTTCCGACAGGATGATTTCGACGGTAATCTAGAGATAGCGCCACGAATCCATCGGTGCGCGATTCGGCGCGAGGAATGTAATTATTGATATTACGGAATTCCGATTTTATATGTTTCTTTCAACGTGCATACCCTCTTTACACCTTTATTAAAGATTTTTGATATTAACATTGCGTTATAACACAATTTGATCGCTACTGTAAATTTCTAACGAACAATTTGAAACTCATGAGACTAAAAGATATCACACGGTGTGATTTTTTGTTCACAAATTACCCATTGGTTATTAGAAAATTAATTTATTCCACGAATCAATGTGAAATTTTCACATGAGCAAATTTAACCGGAACATTTTCGCGTAAGATTTTCAAGTTTTAGAAAAGAAATGTGCCAAGTTCGTCGGACGACATAGTAATATTATATTAGATATTTAAAGACATAAAATATGACTGAACATATTGATACCGAAGCCTTATTATTAGTCCGGTTCATCGTATTGTCACGTCCAACCCACCTAATAAATATTAAACAACGTTTCTGTTCGGTTACATACGCTTTTGCATATTACAAGATTTGATGGACGCATGTTGCACGGTGCGCGAACATTGGTCCTTCAAAGAAGACAAATTATTCCGCTTAAATTGATTGTTCTGACATTCAAACTTCATTTAAAAATTTCGGAAAAAAAAATTATATAAATTATAAAATTATATTATAATATGTACAGGTGGGGCAATAATTTTGTTCACCTGAAGTATCTCTGTTATTTTCACAGATACGAGAATATTTTAATTACGAAAGTACAATACTAATAATAATACTCTATACGATATTAATTTTTTTTGTGTGGAAAACAAATACAGAAATGCATCGATATAAATTTCGTCCGTTGCGCTTTACGGATTACGTGTTTTGTTGTGCGTGTTTTAATTTGTGAAGAAAAATTTTATTATATTTATTTAAGTAGAAGAGAGTAAAAGAGAGAGAGAGAGAGAGAGAGAGAGAGAGAGAGAGAGAGAGAGAATTTTCGCACTTCTCACAGATCAATTTTGCTTGTTATATTCTGCCATTTGGGTCAGACTCGAATGAATTAATTATATCTCTCGATTCGCAAGCTCTTCTTTCAGTAGAGAAACTCTCTGTATCCTATCATAATTTCGCAACGATGCGGGGTCGCCAAAAATAGTTTCGAAATAGCGGTCTAGCAGTTATTATCATGTACCGAGCACTTCGCTAAGCACGGGATGCCGGAAAATTTTCGCGGATCCCTATGGTGACGGTCGAATATTTAGTCGGCCGCAGGGATGGCGCATAGGACGCATACTTTCCGCGATATTATAAGCCAGGCTCTAACAGCTTCCACGACATGCGACCATTGATCAAATAGTTGCGCCCAGAGAGTGCCGGTATGTACGTTTGTTGCTGAATCTTGCTGTCAAAATTTCGGTTCGCTGGAAAATCGATTGTAGTACGGCTAGCCGAAATACCTAACGTTACTATCGAAAACATTTCCGGTATCTTCAATGACATGGAAAGAGATGCGTCGAATATATTTAGAATGAAGCGTTTTATCGAGAATTCTTCGGATGCTTACTCCCTTTGATAGTTGTATACATGCAAATAAATAGGACGTATGCTTAGATATTTCCTGTTTTCTATCAATTCATTAATTCGTCCCGTCATCGACACGTGGCGACGTTATTCCATTTTGGAATTAAAACGAAATGACAACCGATGTCAGTGTTGTAATCGACAAACGGAGTTTTTAAAGCGTAGAATATAACGCCACATCACAAAGGTATAACGTAAATTATAAAATATACGCTCGCGCACATATTCAGTTTTATAGTCTACCTCGAAGAGAGAGGCGCATAGAGAGAGAGAGAGGGGGGAGAGAGGGAGAAAGATACAACTATGTCACGTAGCTCAGCTATTTTAGTCGGTGGTGATTAATTCTAGCGAGTTCTTTTCGTTTGTTCGTGCTGCTTGAATTTCCTAAATTCACCGGCTGGTTTTGAGCCCGCCAGAATTCCTCGGTATTCAACATTTTAACAATTCGACGCTCGTGCAACTGCGCAACTATGATAATTATGCGCCCCTTTAGTGGCATTATCTCCTGCAAGCCGAGCCTTTATGATTTTCGCGTTTAGCTTTCCCTTCTCACAGTGCCTTGTACTTTTTTCATCCATAAAACGGCGTTACTTCCTTTTTGTCGCGAGTAGAATCGTTCTCGATTACTCACAATGTTTCAGACGACGCAACGTGGACGCGAGATCGGCGAGCGGGCTATATTATGCAAAAAATATACGCCCGTTGGATGAATATAAATATGTATTCCCGTCCCGTGCGCCAGCACTCGCCCTTTGTCCTTTACCCTTCGTCTAACAGTGTCTGGTAGCTTCGCGACAGGCACTCATACATAATTTATCGGCCGAAGAATCGGCGCGCTCCCAGCAACGATAAAACGGTTACTATAATTGCTATACATCGTTATCGCTGTCGATAACGATAGCTAAGGCAGGCGGGATTTGCGTAAACGAGTCTTTTAAGTTCGGCTCTCTTTCCAGCGTCTTGTTTTTATTTACATAGGGTGTCCCATTTATAAACTACATTATATTTTAACGACGGATGGTTCTTCCGCCTGTTTTCATATCGATTAGGTTTTGTAAACTTTCCCGTCGAATACTTTCCGATCTTAATTAGAAAAGAGCTTTTAATGAACTAAGCTTCGGAACTATTGAGATAAGTAGCAAAATTGTACACAATAAAAAATGTTGTGTTAAAAACGGTTCACGGAAGTTTTTGTGTTACTTTAACATGCGGAATAAAATAAACACTACACAAATATATATTAAATTAACATATTCACTTTGTTAAAGTAAGACAAAAATTACAGTGGACCGTTTATATCACAAAATTTTGTACTATGTATTATCTATTTATAGTGAGAGTCGCAACTTTAAATATAAATCTTATATTTCAATAATATATATATTTTTCTTTTCTCCCCCCTCCTTCCTCTCCCATTCGGGGGGCTAAGTTATATTTACAAAAATATATGATACATGTTTTTCATAGGTACTTTTGCTAAAAAATACCAATTTCTGTTCAGAATTGCTCAAAGAAACTGCGCCCCACAAAAAAGATATCATAGAGATATCTAGAAAATATCTGAATATTTAAATATCTGATTATCCAGATATCACGGAAATATCTGAAAGATGTCTGTAAGATTTCAATACCGGCTACAGTCGTATGCAAATATAGAGATATTTTTTCCGAAGAAAAAATATGATATCGAGTAATAATATCCTGCAGATATTCTGTAAAATATCTGCAGATAAGATACAACTCAAAATTGCAGGCACAAAGATATCTGATTATATCTCTGATACAGACAGGCATTTTATTGTATGGGGTGTTTCGAGTAAAACACAGTTCAACCAAAATCTATTTAAAATACTTTGAAATGCACGCCACTAATTTTTCAGAGATCGCGCAAATTAATTAAAAGTTACAGGTGAATATTTTCGTGTGTGTCGCGAGGAAAAAGTCAATTTGGCGGAGGAATCCGTCGTTAAAACGTGACACGATGGAAAAGCTTTTGAGGCGCTTGCCGTATATATTGCTGCATGGTCACTTGGCTGGTGGTCGTTGCTGCAATCACTCGTCTCGATAACGCTTATCTTTCCCTTTTATTTCACACTTATACCCAGGGGCTCTCGATAAACGTGAAATAAAACGCAGGCGAATCTGAATGGACTTGTTTTCGGAATATCGCGTGTGACGACAGCGAGTAAGGACGTAAAATCGATCGTTGTCATTTCTCGGAAAACAAGCGGGATGTCGACAGACAGTTGACGTCAGTCAACGGCGGGTCACGGCATCGCTTGTCGCGAGTCGTCGAGTCTACTGGACGCTTGTTGAACTTTTGCAACGGATACTCGTTCGCGCGCGCGCGAACGACAATGACAGCGTGGGCGCCGATATCGCGGTTATTTTGACTGAAATTGCGCGTGACGATTACGGTATCGTTGCAACACGTTGCTGCCACTTTCGATCACAATACACTGAGCTTGATAACGTTTTAGCATGTTTAATCGCGTAAATTTAATTACGCACTGGAACGCGCAAATATCACAGTTTACAAACGCAATCTCAACAATTTCGCAACACTCTCGGACGTTCAGACGTCCGCTGTGAAATTTTTTACGTCGCGCAAATTAGCGGATCGAAAGGTCAGGCTTTGCGGAAAATTGGTAAATATAGAAATTCAAACGCACACGTGGATATTAATTTTTCGGAATTTCGGGAAACATTGCAGTTAACTGATATACATTTTATTTAAATTTGATCGACGTGGAACTTATATAAATTGAGTTAAAAATACACGGTAATGTGATATAAATAGATACTAATTTATGCATTTTCTATCGATTTTCCTCTTTTTCGAGCATCCGTACACGGAAGAAAATAATTAGCTTCCACTGCTAAAAACCAGCTCGAACGGGTAAAAATTAGATACTCAAAGTATAATACAACTGAAATTTAGTTAAACTGATTCTCTTGTCTCTGTATCCAGTTTTTAGCTCTCACGGCTAAAAACTAGATGTGATAACTAAATTTCAGTTATATTACATGTACAGTTAATTCCTTCTTTCTACGTATGAACATTCCGTCTCGGAAAAACTTTGGTCTTTTCGTCATTATTACGTGCCGTTGACTTCTGACATTGTTTCCGATCTGGCGCGTTGGTTAATGAGGTAACGGCTTATTACGAAATTTCGTCGGCCATCGATTGCCACTTGCAGCGCGCAGTTAATTAAGCTTTTAATTTAATGTAAGCGCGGGTAGTGGTGGTGATGGCGGCGGCGGCGGCGGTGCTGGTGGTGGGCGCGTAAATTCCGCGATTTCTCATCGAGTTTTGCGCAAGGGAATGTCGGATGCGTTTCGCGTTTCTCGTGGAAATCTGGATTTGCGGCTGACGATTTCCATCAGAATCTGGACTGGCGGCTGACCACATTTACGGTATTACTACTTGCCGGGAAGCGGTGATCCACCAGACCCTGGCTACCTGTTACCGATACCGAGATAAGCGCAATCCGACCAAGCTGCAGCTCAAAAATCGCAAATAACTAATTAGATCATCACGATGTGTTGATTGTTCTGTCTATACGTGGACGACGTCGGTTTATATCGTACGCTGGTTAAATTCACAATTATGTCGCACGAATAGCTTTGTGTCGTACATATATTACGGTCCGTCAGTTTACTCACGGAGCCTCATAAATCCATATTTAAAAAATGGAAATTAACACGAGAGTTCCTCGTAACTGTTTCGTCCACGTGTCATGCACGCGAATCATGCTACGAAATATCGCGATGAAATCATTTTCACACCGATTCCCCGATACATTAAGCAGAAAACGCTCCTCTATTTGATAGAATGTTAAGTGAAAATTATTTATCGTTGTAATTTAATTTATGATTGCATTAAATCAGATTATTAATCATAATTAAATTAACGTTTCTCCGACTAATACGACGAAGTGCATACATCACGCGAGCGGCGGGCCGTGTTTTTTTCTTTCTCGATAGGAATATACGCGAATATATGTTTCGAGAGATCATATTGTACATTTTGATACCGCTGCTCGCGGTAGTTACACGTCGTTAATGTAACGACTGTATGCTATGGTCACAGTCCGTGTTTAAAGAAAACAAATGTCACGCTACGGTAAATAAAAAAAAAAGATGTGAAACATGACACGGCATAGCGTAACGCTGTAGCCTGCTATGCACAATAAACACAACTTTGTTGCGAAAATTGAAGTACGCAAGCTATCCGTCGCTTTTGTTGATTCGTGTGGAAATGCATCGTGGATGTCTAATATTTTTTCGATTGAATGATACACAAACTGACGATCGCGACGCGAACGGAAATAAAACGATCATTCTTGGTGAAATGTAATATTTTTTCGCGTTTTGCATGTGAAAAAATCGACTTTCGTCATTCACATGATAGAATACAATCTCAATTAATCTATTACCGAAGGTAATTTCATCTACTTTCTCAATTGTACGATCAAAATGATTAATCTTTCGATTATTGCTGAACGATAAATTATAGAATTGAAAGATTGGTGTTGGCAATTCTTACTGTTATTCGTCGATTAATTTAATCTGATGTGAAAACCGGACTTCGATATTGCATTTAGTTTTCGAGATATTCGACTTGTTATGTTTGAAATCTAACACCCTGTATATACACAAAGAACAAGACTTCCCGGGATTTAATAAAAATTCTTTAATTGAAACAAGTTTGTCTTTTGGAATGGAGCAAACAAACGATTCAACAAACATTTTGGAACACCCAACATGTTTAATTTCTTAAATAATAAATATATATTTCCGTCAAATATCATATTTCTTCTTGTATTTTAATCCAAACATTACAATGATTGTCACAAGTAATGCACTATTTAAAAGAAGTAACACTATATTAGAAAAATATTAAAGAACTTTGTTTCAGTGGAGAACAATATTTAATATTTAACGAAATATTTTTTCTATTGAAAACTAAATATTATTTCTTCGAAATAATATTGTTTGTTCTATTAAACAATATAGTCTACTCTGGTGAAACAGCATTTTCACTCAAACAAAACGATATTTGATATTAAATTACGTTGTTTATATTAAAAAAAATCCCAAAAAGTCAAACAAACACATATACTAAATCCAAAGAAATCCTTTATCCTGTATGTATAAAACTGAAAGTCGTGTAATTTTCGATCTAGGGAATAGCATACAGCATACGCGGCGCCGACTGAACACCAACATCATCGGCTTCGTCCGATATAAATCGATCGATTTGCTCTTTTTTCGGAAGCAAAGCGACCACTCAAGGGCGCAGATTTGTACTCGCTTCCCTTTTGATGTGCGAGTGCGCGCTCGATCGCCCGCGCCCTGTGGAATCATCGTTTCGGCGATCTCGCCTTTTATTGCCGCGCTGAATTCGCGCTTCGCTGTCGCGAATGCCTCTCTCCCGGCTGCAATAATTAAAATATTATTTCGAAATAAAGAAAAAAAGGGGGAAAAAGGGAGAAAAAAAGGAGAGGGAGGGAAACAGAAAAAGGGAGAGGGGAAAATGGGGCGATAAGCGTAACGAGCCCATCGTCGGAGTAAAAGCGTTTCCATTTAATTACAATCGATCGCAGCCGGGGATCGCCTTCGGCACCGGCCGGCGACGGGGTCGGCGGGGGGAGCGGTTTTATCGGCGGTCAGCCACGGCGGTTCGTACATCGGCGTTAAAACCACCACTCAAATTTGCAGAACTTTTTATTTGCCCCCTCCCCTGCGCGCGCCGCGTCGTCCGTCCTTTCGGAGGAGCTTAAAATTTCAGAGAGCCTTTCTTCCTATCCACCACCTCCCCCGCCACCGTCCTATCTTCTCCTCATGCCGGCGATCCGTCTCTTCCTTTCGCGTCATTTGGTTAAGAGATTTTTTTCGTCCGGGCTCTCGATGATCCTCCGTGCCCCGTGAGAGTAACCGACGGAAAATGTTTGATCCACTTGATGCGGTGCCTTTAACCGAACGGTACCGATTCTTCGGGCTGCGGTCTTACCCCCCCTCCCCTCTTGTGCCCCATTTTTTGCCGGTGGTCCAGATTTCGATTTTGCCGATATCCCCTTGCCGTTACAGCCGAGATTCTCTCTCTCTCTCTCTCTCTTTCTCTCTCTCGCGAGGTTTGCGTTTCGTTGGGAAAACAGCCCGCGTTGGTCTGTTTTCCCACGATCGCGGCGGTGCGCGAGGTAGCCTCTCACGGCGGATCTAATTTTACCTCATGAACGAGGGACTTTTAATCGCGTAAAAGCTCGGTACATTCGCGAGCAGCATCAATCGGGACGATATGTAACGGGAGAGCTTATTCTTCGCAATCCAATCTGTCTCGTATCCGTGCCCGTGGCGACGGAAATCAACGCGCAGAACAATCAGCGTTAATGCGTATCTCGTTATTTTTGTTAGCGCTCCGGAGGGGAGCTAATCGGCGCGATTAAAACTCAAGCGAGAATCGCGACCGAAGCGCGAAACGGAGTGTCCCAGGCAAGAATTTTCGGTAGTTACGCGGCCGGCTCGCTCGGACGCTCGTTTGTCATTTTTTCAGCAAAGTTCATCGCTCGCCGGGCTATCGGAGACGTGAACTATAAAAAATGTAAGAAAGAGACGGTGGAACGGGCGGGAAGAAGGTATAGGGGAGAAACACTTTGAAGCGGAGCGAAACTTTGGAGCCGGCGTTATTGATGTCTTCGGTAGACGTGCGAGAAGCAAGCGGGAGGAGGGGAAGAGGGTCGAGGGGGTAATCCTGAGAGCAGCCTGAAAGGCCAAATGAGAAATACTTTCCGATCGGCTAGCAGCCTCGACCGAAGACTCACCCGGTGAGGCTTAAGGGACTTCGTATAACGCCTCTTGATCCTCGACATCTCAGCCCCGCGCCTTGAGATTTCGACGCTTTTATTACGTAACTGCCTCCGATTCTTCCCCTTCCGTCGCAGCCCACTTAAATTACGGCAGCTCTCGGCGATCGCGTCTCCTCACCCGCGCTGGCGTGATCGCGCCGCGATTTTCCGGATGTTTTACTTAATTCCCTGATAGTAACATGTTAGGCTTAGCCAAGCCTTCAAGGCCTACACGCGTTTTCTTGCGCCCATTCCTTCTTCCGCGTTTTGTGCAAGACGCTACACTCCACTGCTGTTCTCCTGTTACTCAGAACAAAAAGTTGGCTCTATGTGATCACTGTTGTTATCAGCTTGATCCAATCGGATAACCAGTTTCCTACCGGCGGAAACCAGTTTTTAAAGACAATGAATAAGTGTACAGGCGAACATAAAAGTGAAGCGCATAACTTGAGAAGTCTAAATACATAAAAAATAAAGCAAATTAGAAAGAAATGTTCCAAATAAAAATTGCAGGGTTCGGGGAGGGATATACCTTGGTGACCTTAATTTCGTTGTACAATAATTCGAAGTCATTGCAAAGTAAATTTCATTTTTTTAAGCGGAATCACATAGTTCTCTTAACACAAATCGATTTCACGGTTCATTCTATATATAAAAGTATCAGGGTAAAATCATAGGAAAGTAAGTACTTTTCCAAGTATCTTTCTTTTTATTCTGATATTTTTCAGTATAATAAAAAGATATGAAATACTCATGAAATACTCATAAAATACTCGCTTTTTATGTAACATAAATTTTAATATATACGATAACATTAATTATAATATATTTTTACATAATAATATGAGAAGAATCGATTTCTGATATTTATCATTGCACATTGGTCCATCGGTGCATTTGCAAAATGTAATGAATTTTTTTGAAGTTTTATCTATGTCTGCTTGCAGCGATCGATTCTGTCTGCTATTTTACGTACAAAACTGTTAATGAGGTATTTTTTATATCACTTTTTGTACTAAAAAATATCTTAACTGAAATTATATCTTATACTGGAAAATATCAGAAAATATAAAGTAAAATATCTCGATAAGTATTCACTTTTCGATAATCTTACTCTAATATTTTTATACGCAGATTAAACAGAGAGAAATCAATTTGCGTTAAAAAAATTATATGATTCCATTAAAAAAAATAAAGTTGACCTTGAAGTAACTTTGAATTATTGACTATACAACAAAATTAAAGTCACTAAATTATGTTCCCCTCTAAATCTTACAACTTTTGCCTGGAATATTTTTTTTTATTTTGCTTTATCATTTACATATTTAGATTTTTCAATTTAAATGTCGCAACCATAGTGGTTCGGTTATGAAAAGCCAAAGCACGGAAACATATGCGTTTATAATATGACTTAAATATTAATATTGTCAGTATTAATGTTATTGTAGGAAGATAAAAATGTAAAATCATTGAAGTTATAATAATATTACTGAGATTCAAGGACTGATTTAAGCATGGAAGTTTGATTCGCGACGTCCGACCTTGATTTTTTTGAAAATAAATTTTTGTTTTCAATTTTTTATTTTTCATTATTTCATTCAATTGTTCTTTTACTTTTTATTGCAAATTGTAACTTGCATAAAACAGATGAATATTGATTTTTCAAACTTTTTTTAAACTGCTGAAAGTATTCCAAAAATCGTGCGGACAGTTACGCTGAACACCTTGCATATTCGTTCTTTACCATTCTTCAGGAACAATCTCGCTTAATTTACAATAACTAAAAATCGATAACAAGCTTGATAATTTGTAAAATATTATAAAATAAAATGCGAAAAAGCAGGATTTTTATCATTTTTCTCGTGATGCAGACTTGAAAGATCCATAATGTTACTTCAATGCCAAGATCGTGGACGTTATTCTCAGGGTTAATATCAATCGTTGCTCCTCTTCGGGGAACGCGCGGTGTGTCTTAATCGATATCGCTAACGCGTATTTACGGGGCGTTACTCTTTCCGCGTGAGAGTGCTTAAACGTTAATCGGCTCCGTGGAATTCTCCACGGCGTCTCCCGCAATTTTAAACCCAATGTGCCGCAGCCGTTGCATGGATAATCGCGACGGGGCAGGGGGAGGCGGAAGGAGAGCGAGGAAAGAGAGCACGGCGGGGAAAAAATTAATTACGGGGTATACAACGAGCCGTAACGCAGTAACGAGTCGGTTCGGTGTACCGAACACGAGGGCGTCCTGTCGGCAGTAATAGTAAATTAGGCAATAAATAATCGCGTTTAAGTGGCAACGTAATTTCAACTGGTAGCCTTACGGCACCATTAAGGTCATTATTGCGAATCTCTTAATTTGCGAAAAACACTGCCTCCTCAGACGGCGGCAGTGCTGGGGAGCTCCGGCCCGTTGCGCGAGGACGAAGGGGAGGATACGAGAAGGGGGTAACGCGGAGCGCTTTTAGAGGTGCTAAATGAAGCGCCGCGGGGTTGAAACTGTTCGCCGCATGTGTCGGGGTATTATTCATTTTAACCGAGCGGCCTGCTTTCTCTTTTCCTCTTTCTTCCTACCTTTCTCTCTCTCTCTCTCTCTCTCTCTCTCTGTCCTTTCTCTTGACCCCCTTTCATGGATTATATCTCGCGCTCTCCTTTTTTCTTCTTTCTCGCTCATCTTCCTCTCGGTCATTACTACAAACAACTGTAAAATGGTTTTAATGGCTATTTATCGCACACCCAACGAGCACATCATTCTCGACGATAAGATTGTTGCGCTGCCAATCCGTCCGAGACTTCATCCAGTTCCTCCGTAGATTTCGACTCGATTTTTCCCTCTGAAAAAAATTCACCCTTCCGGGCGTTAAAACGGCTATTTGTAAACGATTGAAGATTAACTCCGAGTATCTGAAAAGAATTATGAGATTTAACTTTGCGTGCCTCTCTTTTTCCTCGCTTAATTTCGGACGGAAACTCGATTTTAACGGGATCTTGGTTGACGGTTTGGTCACCGAGAAGTTTCCCGGCAAATATCGAGAAGTCACGAGCGAAGCTGACCTTCGCGATTGAATCTTCATTAAGGAGAATCGTCAACCTCTCATATCGATCGGCGAATTCGTAGATGAAGCTTTGGGAACGCGCGCGCGCGCGCGTACGAATTTCTCATCAATTATTCCTTACAGGAGTATGTTACTTCGCTTTCTTGCGTTAATACGATATTACCGTGACAAACAGACAACGCAGCCACCGTCTCAAGCTCGACTCGCTCTTCCTCCCCCAACTAAAAGGAGGATACACTAAGACTTCTCGGGAATACGAAATTTTCAAAGTTGCTTCTCGTTCCAGTCAATGTCTTAAGTCTTACTCCGCTTTGAGTACAGTTCACGTTCTCCGCGGCATAATTTTACATCTTTAGTCCTGAATATTTAAACGTAAGTCTGCCACTGCGTTTGAGGTTTCGGCCGTAGAGCCGCCGCCGCTGCCGCCACCGAGCTTCGCATAACTTTTACACGATGTTCCATTGTACGAGAATACCTAAAGATCCCCCGCAGCAATGCATATATGCTATTTTTCTTAACAATAGCGATCATAACGCGTTAGCGCAAAAAAGCATCTGAGACCAAAACAAGCGATGAAACAGGCCACCGAAGTTATCGATGCTGTTACGAGCGAGCGAACGAAAATTGTCGCAAATTATCAACGAGGCCTTCGTTACGTTGGGTTTTCCATTAAATTAAATTAAATTAAATTAATGCAGGATATTTGGATAACGCAAGTTTCGTTTACTACAGCGTATTCCGAATGAATCCCTATCGGATGTCTTTTCGTTTCACGACTGAATTCGCGATTTATTTTCCCGCAACGAAAAATATCGAGATACCTGTAATTTTCGAGTAATTAACCGAAGCCGTTGAAACTAAGGGGCTTCCTAAGCTTCTGGCAAACTTCCTAAGCTTTGGGAGAGAAAATAGATGATAAAATCACGTTTTTTGGTTAATTTCAAGTGAACTTTAACAGAATTATAATTTGACGCTTGGTCGTCAAGACATGCGATATTAAAAATTAGAAGGGCGCGATGAAAAATGATCCCTTTCTATATTTTCGTAGTAAGAAGTCCACTTCGAATCGATTAAAATTGCGGTGGTTAAAGTAGTAGATGAATAATTCAATTATTGATCCATCTTATTGTGTATAATCGTGATTAAATTCTGTATTAACAGAAATTTAAATCGAGAAACAGTCCTGACATCGTGATATTTAAAGCCGAAATTTAAAAAGTCCCAACTATTGTTAGATTCGCTGTGACAGTAAAAATGTGGCTATAACGTCCTGCCAGCCTTAATTACAGCTACTTTGCAGTAAATGTTATTTTGCTGGACTTTGCTGGCAAAAGCGCTGTGACGGTTAATAATAAAGCCAAAATGCAGCTACAGTTATTTTAGCTGTATTAATAGCTGTAAAGTCGCTGTGACAGCTATCAGAAAAACCGAAAGCCGCAGCTCCATTAATTGGTATGAGGTCGAAGCAGCAACAAGAAAAAAAATAACCAAAATAATGTAACAGTTTGCAATTATTAATTAATCTGTAACTTTGATCTAAGTTTAATGAGGCGAAGGTTTGTTCCGGGTTGTCCGAGGTTCAATTCTAGTTGAATAAAAAATTTCTCCTAATTCTCTAATTTAACTTTTATTGAATATTAATTTATACGTGAAAAATATTCTCTGTTTATTAGTCAGTTTATTTTTCATTCCGACTGTCATTACTGTAATGTGGCTATGACAACCTGTTTACCTCTTTAAAATAATCGTACAGCCAAATTATCATGTAGCATCGTTTCCAAAGTCTAAAATAACCGAGTAGATTTTCTGCAAAAAAGTTTACCTCCGAATCGACGAAAGTCGTGTGAATTTCGACGAATGTAGGCGAAGGTAATCGCGAGAGATGTATCCGAAATACCCCCGGTATAAATACTAGCTAATAGGCATGACCTTTTCCCCTTTGTTTCCGTCGTTCGTTATCGTTACTGTTTCTAACTCTCCTTCGAACACAGGTCTTATCCTCGATCTTTGTGCGTATCTCGGTATTATCTGTCACAGTTTACCCGCAACGCAACACATTCCGCAACAAACCACCCTCCTCGTCTCACTCCCGCGTTTCCCATTCGCCCTTCTTTCGGCGCGTCCCCGCCAACTCTCACTCTCTCTCTCTCTCTCTCTCTCTTGCGTGCGCGCGCGAACACGGCTGCTACCAACGCAGGCTGTTAATTATGATTAATCATGTCTCGGAAATTAAAGCGATTAATCTTCCTGTTGTTACCGGTGCGAGCGGTGCGGGCGGCGCGAGAGTGTACCTCTTACGCGCGCGTGTCCAGCGCCTCTGTTTTCCCTATAAAAGCGAGGGGGTGGTTTTCCCAATTAGTCGGACCGCTAATCGGCCCTTTAAGTCTTACACCGATTCGTGTGGTACGTACCCCGGATAACGACGGTAAGCCGCTCGACGTTGTAACAAGACTCGAATCGCTGTTTACTAGCTATACTTCGATTTTACCAGAGGTGAAGTCGCTCGTGGCCGATGATTTTCTAGCCGTCTCGCGAGGGAAGTATGCTTCGCGCCTTTAGCGCATTTGAGAATTGCCATCGGAAGGAATAAAGGACGGTCTACGATGGAGATAGTAAGACTGTCGGAATAGGGGGCGATAGAGGTTTCCCGGTGGGATAAAGCGTAATACTCACTGGGAGAAAGCGGAATAAATCATTCCCATTTCCTACTCTCTACTACCTCCCTGCTAGCCGATACAGAAATTGACCAATCGCAGTTGACCATTCTCCTTACGGTCTAAGAATAATCGACGGTGATTAGCCGATTTTCTTACTGCTTGCATCTTATTGCTGTGTTGTTCTATGTGCCGCTAGCTTCAAGTAATCGTTCTCTTGTTGAAATTTCAACGAACAATGCAACCCTTTACTGCAGGTTAAGTATCGAAATCTTTCGATGATCGAGTTGCGTTATACTCTGGATAAAAGCTCCGAAAATCTTCCAAAGGTAAAAGGGGGAAGCGATTAGCAAAGAAATGGATAAAGTGGTGGCTCGAAAACATGTCGTTATGCTTCGTCGCGTCGAGCAAGGAGAGAGCTAATTGAACGGAGCGAGTTCGATTAAGTTACCGTTGATCCTGGAAAGTCGCGTTATTGAGCACTGTTTGCAGATATCCGCAATAAAAGAAGAAAAAGAAGAAGAAGAAGAAAAAGAGAGAAATAACAGCTCGACCGAAGATTCGACGGGTGCGTTTCTCACTTCGGTGTATCTCGCAGCGTTGACCGCTGGTGAACGGTCGTGAGAGCGGCTCGTTCCTACACCTCGAGGGTGAGGGTGGAATCGCGCGCTGCAAGGGTGGCTGCTAGCCGGGGTATGAACAAAGAGTCCCGACGCGATACCGGCTAGGTAGCGTAAAAAGTACCAACTATCGCGAATAAATAACCGCTGGAGAATGCTCGAGAGCGGTTGGTTTCTAAGTGCGAAATAGCGGGGGTGTGCGCGGAGCGCACGAAGGGTAGGATGAGAGGAACGCGGGGCTGAGGCTTGAAACGAATGCGCGGTGCACGAAATCGGACGGCTGCCGCCAGTAGTGAATGGAAGCAGCGAAAGAAAGAGAGACTGAAAGAAAGAGAGAGAGAGAGAGAGAGAGAGAGAGAAGAGGGGGAGGTAGCCGTCGTCAGGAGGGTGAGAACGCATGGCACCGAGGGTCGGGTTCGAGAGCGTGAAAATGCGGGGGCGGTGCTCCCTTGTAAAAGAAAAATATATAAACTCGAAAGCCCGATAAAGTCAGTGCCCGCTGTTACATCGAGCCCTCCTTTTCTCTATCGTGCCGAACGACGCCTCTTTGTCTCGTTCGCCCTTCCTTCCCTTTTCGGACTGGCGACCGGAAAAATAGAAAATCACGAAAAGATCGAGAGAGAGTGAGAGAGAGGAGGAGAAGGGAATAGCCCGAGAGCGTCATCCGTAAATCCGAGTCACGCGTGACGGCGCGTTTCGACGCGCGATATCAGCGGATCGCTCATTTCGCGAGACAGTGAAGCTTACGACGAGCGATGGGAGTGAATTTTACGTGGAAGAAAAACTCAGCTCGTGCGCGATACTATTTTCCGCAGTTTTCCGTCTTTACGGCCGTGGGATTATTACGGAAGATGTTGCCATTCGTTACACGTTCCCGATATCGATTGAATCTCGTTAAGTCGCTTCGACGTTCTCGAGCTAAATCATTCGACGCCGCTATATTCAAAAAACGAATTCAGAGTCATGGAAAACAAACTATTCACAGTGCGAGAATTAATTAATTAAACACGTATTGTCTTGTTGAAAATACATCTCGCCGATATTAAAATTATTTGTAGCTGAATTCGTAAGTACGAGTGGTTAATATAAGAAGAACGCCTGCAAAATAAGGTGATAATTTTGTCGTCGAATTTTGGATCCTTGAAATATCGGCGAAACTAGTTTAACTTCCCAATAGATTATGAATGTAATAAATGTACAACAATTCAAAACGCATAAAATAAATCAAACACACGCAGCATTGGGAACACGCGAGGGAAAACGCGATAACGACGCGACGATCGTAAATAAATTACCGATGTCTCATATGTGTACACGATAAAAAATAAAATATTAATTTTAGCATCTTTTAAATGTTCCACTAAGTCCACCCTGCATTTTAAATCGAAATAACTCATTCGTCGTGCGTTACTTATTCACAAATTGAAAATTTTAATGAACTGACCTATTTTCTTCCAACACATGATATTAATTATTTCGATTAAAATTTCATTCGTAATAGTAACGTTTAATATTAATTAAATTGACATACTTATAATATCAAATGTAACTAATGTACTATTCTCACACTAACCAAATTTATTTATCGCTTTTTTTTTAATCACATTTTTAAAATGTCGTCAATGACTATCCCTGAAATCTCATTAATCATGTGTCGTTTAGTTGATTCAATTAACATCCGCGAAGAAAAACCCGATAACGACGCAAAGGTCGTAAATAAATTACCGACGTCTCGTAACGTTGGTAAGTGGACGTCTGTTTATGATGGACGTAGGCGTCGACGAATGTAGGTGAGGCACGTGGAAACGGAGAAAAGGCATCGCCATTTTGCCCAAGACGCTCGATGGTCATCTCAAGGTGATGTAACAGGTTGAACCTCTCCGTCTGTACAGTAGTAACTACGCGTTTACACGACCCACTTGCGCCGCCTTACTGACACTGCTCTTTGGAAACTGCGCGTCGGATGTTAAATGTCGCGTAAATGTTTCGCGCCGATGTCACGGCACCGGTTTACGTCAAATCCGTAAGAGAGAACGCCCCGAGAAGAAGGTTCTCTCCGGGCGCGATACTCGCCCACCCCGGTACAGATTGTATAGGTGGAAAACACGTTTATCGATTATCCGTTGACATTTTGGCTAAGGCAAAGTCATCCCATAATATATATCGGGTCGCGAGGAGCCGCGATTAAAATGATATATTCGACGGTTTCGGGGAGCACTCTGTGGACACAGCCGTCGATAGCGATTGGAACGTGCGGGAAGGGTTGTGCAGCGCGCGCCGCGCCCCGTATGTTATCTGGAGCAATCGTTTTGTCGAAAATCTGCTCGAACTTGCCGGGAAATGCATTTACCGCAACAGGACGCCTCTATGCCACGACAAAGTCGTTCAATCAAGCGCAGGGGTTCCGAGAGGAAGAGGAGGAAGAAAAGGAGGGGTGAGAGTTGCCGGCTGTGAAAAAGGAGAGTGTGTAAGAGAGAGAGAGAGAGAGAGAGGTGCGACTCGAGAGGATCGACAGCGTCAACTCGCAAGAATGGTCGACGACGATGGGTGACGGCGGGAGTGTGCGGACTCGAGAGGCCGATAAAAGTCGCCGCGACCGCCCTGTTACATTCGCTTCGTTTCGCCAGACGCCGTATATTCTTCCGGATTTTTTCTCGCTCGCAGTTCTCGCTTCTTATCTCACCTTCGTCCCGTCCATTCGTTCGTTCGTTCCTTCAGGTTACAATTTCCTTTGAGAGCCGAGCGACAAAGCCCTACTTCGCGGGCGAGTCACGTGCGAATGACTAAATAGGAAAGTCAGAGAGCGGCGCAGCGCAGATACGGCGTGTACAATTCGCGCCTACCAGTCGAAACGAATCGCACAATATAAGCAGTCGATATGCGAATATCGATGAGGGTTACGCCGCCACGATTCTCTTGATCTCGTCTAACAAAAGAGAGAGAGAGAGAGAGAAAGAGAGAGAAAAGGCAGGAAAAGAGAAACGAAATGTCGGTTATTGCTTTTCGAAAAAGGTACTATTACAGCTACAATAAATTTTCCCTTTGAATCTCCGCAATCTTTGCTTTTTCCACATCCTTTTCTGAGAAATCGATATTTCCCGAGATTAATAATTTGTCAAGCTGTATACACACGAGTTACACTCGCACAGATCGCACAGCATCCATTTACCGACACACACAGGACGCACACAAGTATGACACGCGCATCGTGGTCCTCTTTCCTTCGTCCGTTCGCTGGGTGTTCTAGGTAATGGACGAAGGGAAACAAAAGGTCCGGAATGTGTAGAGTGGTCATGCGGTGGAATATCGCTTCGAGTAGTAACACCTTGGCAATGGTCAGACGTAGGCGACGTCACGCTCTTGTACGCGTTTAACTTTTATCATATCGTCGCGCAGCGATAACACAGCCATTGACAGGAATCATTACAGCTTGTTCTATACGACACGGTTTGTAAAATCGCGCAGCGCTGAGTCATCTGGCCTATATCGGTGTCCTCTCTGTAAAATGTTATAAAACATTGCCCCCTCATGTTTGATTCAAAATAGTTTCAACGGGGCAATAATTAAAAATTTTTAACTATGTAATTATTTAACTATTCTTATTAATGGTTCTTATAAAATTATTACGAAGGCACGAAGACGCGCTCGTCTATTCCTGCTGAACGGTTTCAGCAAAACTTCGCAAAGATTGATTTGGCACAGCGCATTTGGAGATCTTCGAGACATAGATAAAGTCGTTAAATCGTAAGAGAAGGAGCACGACTAGTCCATTAATTTTAGCGAAACAATGTAGCAATAACAATGGAAAGCATCGCAATCGGGCGCGACAGATCTTTCAGTTAAAGCGTATCTTCTATTATGCGACGCAGCGTTAATCCGCGAAATTGCTCTCGTCGCTTTAAAGTCTACATATAAGTTTTAAATGTTTCCGCTTTATGCTGCACGAAGGATCGACCGTTCGTCGCGTTGATCGCAATTAATACCGTTCTAACGTCTCTTCTCACGTTCTCATCTCTCTCACTCTCTCTCTCTCTCTTTCTTTCTTTTTCTTTTTAATAGTGAATTCAGGCACTAACGAAAATATATTATCACGTCTCATACAGAGTGATTTAAAAGTCCAGAAATGGCCAATTACTTCCGAAATAATAAAAACATACAAGGATATATAACAAACGTGATTTCAATGTTTTCATCTCATTTTCCGATAATTTTCTGCTATCATGGATATATTGATTTTGGAATTTATTTAAATCAAAGATTTAGTTTCCGAGAACTGGACTTTTTTTCATTTTCGTTTCACATTTTCTGAACCATTGGTTTGGAAAACCAAATTTTAGTTTTCACAACCAAAATATTTATTTGAACATATCCCAACCAAATTTTGTTTGAGTCAACTAAATGGATTTTTCAGTGGTAATTGTAAAATAATTTGGAATTTAGACTTATCAATAGTTTCATCCAATTGTAATCACTTTATACATAGTATCACCGAATAATTACCAGTCATAAACCGATTTGGAGAGTAGACTTCTAACATATAATGCCTTTCGATCGCTTATTAATTGGCGTCCAGAAACTGTCGTCGGCTGAAGGTCGCTGAATGGTCCTCTATTAACAACCACTGGATAACGCATTCACAGCGAGTAATGTCTCCCTTGAATTTCTCTTTGAAGGAAGGATGTTATAATCCGTCTTTACAAACTGTTTCACGTTTGAGGATGCCGTCTCATTACGCCCTCCTCGTCCTATAGGATTATTCATCGAATTGCAGTCGAAGTTTCATCGGTAAGAAGGAAAGGGTGAGCGGGATTCAGAATTCGCGGATTGTTTAACGTTAAATACCTCGGGAAAATTCCAACGAACGATGAATCCCCTCAAAGACGGGGAAACCTTCGATTTATCGTCGGAGAATTAAGATTAAAGCCGGAACGACTCTTCGGCGCGTTCCGCCAGGGACACCGTAAATAATTCGCTACGAAGAATACGTCGTTCCTCGATACACACGGCCTCCGATGGTCAATGTAACGGGAGAAGGGGGGGGGGG
>NW_014555613.1:2123263-2180138 GCF_001313825.1 Dinoponera quadriceps
GGGGGGGGGGGGGCAGTGTAACGCACGGACTCAGCCGGAGGAGTGAAATTTTTGTAAAGTGCGAAAATATCGTCCGCGTATGTCGATCCGCGGCTAGCCGTAAATAAGAGATACATCCTATATATCAGCCGGTCATGTACATAAAATATCCGTAAGCAGCGGCGGGTACACGGAGCTGGAATTTGATCGGAGACCATAACTCTCGCTATCAAATATTCATTCGCCATTGACTAATAGATGCGGTACCCGTCGGACCGGTAGCGTTTCGCCGGTAGCGTAGCGCCGTGCTACGAAATACGCTTCCTAGATGCGGGCGTGCACGTAGTAGGCGCATCGATGCGATGACCGATCGGTGCCTAACGCTCCGTGTATCAGAGGCTTGGACGAATATCGCGGTACAAAAGCACCGTGTGAGTTTGTTCTCGGACTCGTTGTCATGCATACGCACGTTGTCAGTGACACACGCGCGTAATTAACTCCATAGCCCTTTAGCGGCACGCGCAGGGTGAATCGCTTTCGAATCGGCCGAGCGATAAAACGAAAAGGCACTTTCGCGGTCGCGACATAGAGGAAAAAGTACCAAGACTGATGTATCATTTGACTTTCGGGCTCGAACACTCTATTGAATTTATGTGCATGGATGCAAAGTGACAAACACTTCCCTACTACAATTCACCGTCACAAATTGGGACACTGTCGTTAATTGGGACATTTACCCTGTGTTCATTTTCCATATCTATGTCAGCTTAGGCGCCTCTCCTCTACCATCCGGATTAATCGCTTCCTACATTAGTCGATGTGAAATAACGGAAGTGACGAAGTTAACGGCGATAAGTCGAAATCGTTGAGACCGTCGAGGAATTTCATGATACGAGTGATCTCAAGTAATTGCACTTATCCAGCTCGACGTAAGCCGTTTTTCGCAGTAAATTTCACATAATTACTCGATCGCTCGTCGATCACTCATCCCGTCTTTCCTCCCGGCTTTCCGAGCGAACGATTATTCGCGATAACTCGTCCCCCGTAAATGTTACGTAAATAGCACGGAGCGTTCCTAATAAAAAGGCAGCTTTTTTCCTCTCCTTTCGCTCCGAAGAGTCTTCGGAAATCGCTTTTGGGTAAAGAATCGAGTGAGACATACTCGTACCGTTGCAAAATATCTGCGCCGGATATTGCGGACAAAGTCGATATCTCGGTACTCGCGGAGAGCAAAGTCGATTCCATCTCTTTATCCCTTTATTGACATCCACAGAATGCACCGTGTGCACCGGTCGGGTTAATACTCGGTCTCCAAATATAATCTCGAGTCATCATCCTCTGCGTATTTATATCGCGACGTCGCCCAGAATAATGCATGTATATACATGAAATTATTGTGGCGTGAAATCCCGATTAAACTCCACGTTTCGGTGATCGTCTCTTAGCGATCACCGTCGGTTCTATTTTATGATCATAACGTCAAATATGCAGCGCGTTGTAACGCATCGATTACGGCTCGACGTCGAAGAGGAGACACCTTCGCGGGCAAATTGCCGCGCGTTTAAGCGCGCGACGATCGATGCTTTTAATGTTTCATCGGCGACCACGCGTGCGTACCCGCGCGCCAATTTAGCCACGGGGTTACCATTGCATACGATAATCATTTCATTTCGACGCTGCCGGCGAATACGATCCCCCGGAGAGAACGCGCGATGGCCGCTTTGCGTTTCCTTTTTTATCAATCACGCTTTTACTCGATGATCGTTGCGCTATCGGTTTTCCCAACGGTGGCCGAAGCTATCGGCGACACCCATTTACTAGCCGCCATCCGATGTACAGAGGAAGAGGGATGCTTTTTTTATCTTGCGAGCCCTTTTGCGTTTCAAGCTTCTCTGGGACGGGAGATGAACCGCCGCTGTTCCTCTCTTGCGCTCTCTCCCTCTCCCCCCTTCCCCCCCTCTCTCTCTCTCTCTCGCCCGTTCTCTCTCTTTCTTTGCATCATTCCCTTTCTTCTCAGAGTTCGCTTAAACTCAGAGACGCGATTAATTTAAAATATTTAGATTACATTTTTATTTTAATTTGAGATTAAAGCACCAGGAGAGTGTTGATTTTGAGAAGCTAACGTTCCCTCGAGAAAGTTGTCTTCAGCAAAAAGTAGAGCGCACCTCGTTGGATTTCGAGCAAGCTACGTGAAATATACGTGTAATAGAACGGAGTTTCCCAAACTTTTCCGCAGTGTCCTTTCCTGATTATTTTAGAAGCCATCGCGTACTGCCGAGCGGCATGAACGCCATCGTTTGTGTCGCTTTTCAGCGGCCGACGTTAAATACGTTTATTAAAGCGGAGAGATATATTACGTCGAAATTTGCGCGGAATCGAATAATAAATTAAAATCACGTCACTCATTAAGAATAAGCTTTCATTCGTCGAGTCGTGCTCGCGATCGAAAAAAAAAAAAAAATATGCAGCCAAACATTCTCGCTTGTTATTGTTAGCAAAAATCGACTTCTGGGATACCCCGTATAATCGCGTGACAAATTGCTTCTATGCAGAGGAGCAAAATAACGCCAAACGGAATGTGAAAGAAACGGTTTGATTTCATTAAAAAAAGGGGGAAAAAAAACAATTGATTTCCTGCGCGTCCGCGACTGAAACAAAAACTTTTCAACAGCGCGCGGAAAATTCCTGCGCACCGTTACGTACTCCAGCGCGGATTCTCCCATGCAAAAGGTTGACGAATAAAACGAGAAGAAAAAAGTGCAGAGAGAACGAGAGCGAAAGAGAGTGAGAGAGAGGGGGATGAGGAAGCGAGCACAAGGGAGAAAGAAGACCGGCGCATTTTATTTCAAATTCCGACGACCACTAAACAAGTTCGCTCTCGCGGGCACCGTGAACCGTCAAAAAATTTATTGGTCGTCTCGCGCGCTTATCGGTGACGTTTATCACGCCGCAATATTTTCCTCCTGAAACACAGCTCGCGCGCCCCTTTTTTGTCAGTCGTTGACGCCGCTATTTCTCCTAGTTCGCCCGCGCCCCTTCGACGTCCCGCGACCAACTCCTTCCCCCTTCTCTCTTTCTTTCTTTCACTTTCTCCCTCCCTCTCTCTCTCTCTCTCTCTCTCTCTCACTCATTTTCGGTATCTCTTTTCTTTTATTTCTGTTTCCTTTTCACTTTCCAAAAAAAATTTTTAAATTTTTTCACTAACCGCATCAGAGCCCTCTCGATTCTGCCGGTGTCGAAATTGTCGAGACCGATCGACCGTTCCGTGGCGGTCAGCGCCGTCCCACGAGTGCTTCCGCGCGAAATCCAGTTAAACACACCGCGTCGCATTTTCGGTTGCATGCGAATGTAACGCGAATTGAAACATGATTCTTTCGGCCACGGTACACCGGGGCCGAAAAAGGGGACCGTTGACATTTATGGACCGTACGTTCTTTTATACCGTATGCTGTAACTCGCATGCCCGAGCACGAACGTTTTTGCGTCGCTTTTTAAGGCCGCGTACGGTTTTACCGATTTTCAGGAGAAACAAGGGCGTTGTTTAAGACGAGAATAGGACTGGATTCGAATATTTTCGCGCGTCTATCCGTTCATCCTATAGTTATCTATACGTTTATTTTCATGCAGAGTGATTCTAGAAATTGAAAAACTTTTTAACGGCGGTTCGACGCAAAATAAAATTACATAGTTTTCCTTCGAATAAAAGTATATGTGTATATTATCACATATATACATACATTTATATATGGATTTATATATATTATGTTTAATAATTTCGTTTATATATAAAAATCAAAGTAAAGACCCGTTGAAAATTGAATATATTTAGATTTAACACAATTTAGAAAACCTCGTATCTTTTGTCGTTCTTGTGGGGCTGTGTGGGATTATTTCTTACAAGAAATTACTTTTGTGGCTTAACGTAAATATGTCTGGTCACGGAAAATAAACTTTTATCATTAATTGCGTTTTTATTCATTTGAAGATTAACCCGAGAATTGGCGTTGTTTCATGACAGACTCGTATCGGCGAGCGCGTTCGTATGTATTTCAATTAAAAGGGCTGTACGACGCGACATCCAGTTCCATAGAACGGTTACACCGATCGAAACACGATTCTTTTGGTTACGAATCAACGGTATCAAATAACGTGAAACTGAAAAAAACTCGATTTTCTGTATTTTATCGGGTTATACGATGTGGGATTATTCTTTAGATTTGATTGCAGATACTTATGAAACCGCAATAATTTGATGCAATAAAGATCAAGAAGGATTAAAAATTTACGCGAAGTCTTATTATTTATAAAAGTGTGCAAGCGCGTGTGATAAAGTGATGAATTTTAAGTCACACCTAAAATAATACATAAATAATTACACACACACACACACACACACATATGTGGCAATGTTCAGTAACTTATCATAAAAAACTTAGTTATATTCAGATGATATGTGTGTGAAAATATTTATCGCAAGCTTGGAGACACCTTGTATGAAACGAAATTTTCTATCTTCCTTCGAGTAATATTCACCATTAATAAATTTGCCGCGTATGTTTGCGATATTGATTCCAGTTGGACGAATAATTTGTCAACAGATTTACGTGGATACGCACGTATAAATTTGTCTAATATTCCCCGGCGATTTTTGCAGCGTGTACATTTAACAGGGATAATCGCCGCCGACCGAAGTTCAAGCGGCGACGTGTTCGGGAGTGATTTCGTTCGTTCATTCGCCCGTACGAATAATAGGGTGCATTGTCAGGAGCAGAAACCGACGGTGACGTAGCTTCGCGCGCTCGCCAAAGCGTGCGGCGGTGGTAAATCCGAGCCAAGTCGCGCTCGCCCTCGTCCCTCGCACGATCGTGGGCGTTAAAATAGAATAACGTGTACACGCGCCAAAGTTATACCGACTGCTTGGGAAAAACGGGGAAAAAAGTACGAACCGAGCGCACGCGCGGCGGCGGATTCTTCATCGTGACACCGGCAGGCCGTACGTCGCGAGCCGTACCATTTTCCGCGCTGCGGAGTAGAAAAAAATCAGCAGGAACCGCCGTGAAACACGCGAGATATTTCTATGAAATTATGCGTTCGAGAATTTCGCGGAGAAGCAGCGGCGCCGTGAGACGAACCGTCGTCATCACCGCCGTCGTCGCGAGTATATATCTGCGAAAGAGAGAGAGAGAGAGAGAGAAAGAAAGGAATTCGTTCGTCGGTTCGCCGTCCACGATGAATTAAAAGGTCAGACCAATGTAACACTTTAAAAAGATCATAGTACTCATCAGGAATTTCATTATGATACTCTAGAAACATACTTTTAAGGCTATAAAGTTATGAAAAATGCAAAAAATTAGACTTTTTTTTAACTGTTATACTGGTCTGACCTTAACGCTGGCGCGGACACAAGCCAAGTTTCCCTCCGCGAGCTCGTGCGATGAAAAGTCGCGGGTGTAATTCGAATTATCGTCGGAACAGCCGCGCGATATCGGCGAACGAAACGAATCGCAAAGATCCGACCTGTCAAACAGTAATTATGCACGTAATAAAAGCCATGCTCTCCCTCACGTATGAACGTCAACAAGCGTCACGATTGCATCCGATTAAACCCCGGGCCGTCGTCAACGATCGATGAGCTCTCGGCATTTGAATCATCCTCAATTCGTCCGCAAATAGATTTGTTTATTCCAAATGCGTTATTTGTAGTGCTCGCTTTATATGCTTTCGTCATAATAATAAAGAGCTTCCCGTGGAGATAATTAAAGAGTGGACACACGCGAGAACGATTATTCGCGACGTCAATTTTCCCGAAGATCAAAGGCTGCCGCGTTTCATGTTTGTCACGATTGTCGCGCCACTTTTCCATTTTGTCTCTTTCACTTTATTTGCGCGAGGTAAATGTCTCGCGATCATTAATCCATCCGAGGTCTCGAGGTATTTTCCGGTCGGTCTTCCCAGTTTCTGCTCAACCAGAGTGTTTGCGCGAACGATGAGAAGAACGTAGAGAGATGTAAAAGGACTATTCAACGATTGTACGTCACGTGAAATTTGAATATTTTTTATCCTCCCCTTCGTATGTCACATTTCATCACAAAGTATTTGAACTTTCTACCAATATTACGTGACAAGTGGAATTATCCCCGCTCCCCACCCGCCATTTCCATATAGAATAAATAAAAATAACTTGTAATCATATTGTGAGTGATTATCAAACTGCTATACATAGAAAAATATATACTGCATTCAAATAAATATTACTTATAATTTCAAGTATTAGGTGTGACGACGGAGACCAAAATCTACGGTAAGTCAGAACTGAACAAGAAAAGAGAGAGAGAGAGAGAGAGAGAGAGTCGAGGATGAGTAGTAAGGGGTGAAAGATTAGGGCAGTGAAGGATTTCTTTTAGAGCGCGAAGGCAGACGTAGGATACGTATAATGGAAAGTCTGATAACTTTTCGCGCACATACCATCCGATATACACAGACGCTCACACACACGACACTCACACGTGGCGGTGCCGCGCGAAAAGAAGCGCTCGCTCTTTCGCACGGTCGCGAAACCACGGGCGTAAACCGCGCGGATTATCCGTTCGTCGAGTACCAACGGGATTTAATATTATATTCTTTTCGTCGCGCTCGCGCACTCTTGCTTCTCTCCCCTGACGAGAAAGGAAGCGCCCCTCCGCCCCCCCCTTCTCTCTTTCTCTCTTTCTCCTATCGACCGAAGAGAAGAGAAGAGGTAGGTATAGGGCTTCGACCTAAAGTCGACAACAGTACGTAACAGCTGACGCCATCAACTTTGAGTGCGGCGTTCTGCTTTTCCACTTTCTCACTCCTTCTCGCTCTCCCTCTCCCTTTTTCCCCCCTCACTGTTCTCTCTCTCTCTCTCTCTCTCCCACTATCCCTCTTTCCTCTTCTTCCACTTTTACTCTTCGGCCGCTCTTCTCTCCCGACCCTCGCGCGCGAGCGAGTACCTTCGTACTTCACCGGCGTTCTCACTGGCTAGTACTTGAATACAGAGCTTCCGCGCACTTCGATCCATCTGTCAGACACTCCTGCGTTAAGAATCGGCCGTCCCATTGGCCAACGTTCCGAACGTAGCGTAATTTTCCAGCCTGGGTATTTCGTTCCGGCGAGGATTAAAATCTATCGGTCTGTGGTCGCGAGCGAATTCGGCCACGGAATCGCGTCCGTTTGTTCGTTACGCCGGAGTCGCGTTGGCGGTATATTTTTTTCTACATTCCTCGCGCGTTAGCGAAAGTACATCGACCAGGATAAAAAATGTCTTTAGCGTTTGCTACATTTAATTCACTTTTAGTTGCGCGATTTCATTCTAACATTTTTACGTACACACTGGAAAATAAGCAAACTGTGGGGTCGTAACCAAACCCAACCTCGTTAGAATGTTAATAATTAAAAACTTTGCATGCTATTTGCAAAATGGTAAAGCACTTTTTTACTCAAAGTGTCTAATTTACAAGTATATGACAGATGTTGCACCTAAAGACAGACATCAATATATGAAACCTTGAGCCTCGTATCTCGAACCTGTTGTTTGCAAAATGATACAGGATTTTTCTGTTCAATTTAACCTATTTTACCCATACACGACCGCTCAGTCAAAACTTTTCGGATTTACCCTGTGTACTGTATTTTTACAATTATCCTGGTATTTATCACCACATCACAAAGCTATAGATCTCGCGAAGTTTAATCATTCCCTCTTATTTTGAGCGACGCACTGTCTCGGGAATGATTTATTAAATAGCAATTACGCGAGAATGCTAGCTGTTAATGGAAAAATTCAATATTCAATTGTAACAAAACACGACACACCAGTGGGCGAACGGGCGAATTAATTATACACGATTGCCACGATTTTGTTTCGTGAGACAGTTTCGACGGAGAGAATGTTGTTTTTCATTGCTGTGGTGGATATATAATCGTTCAACGATTAAATAATTTAACCGGCTGCTCATTTTAAACTGTGCTAGTGTATGTGCTCTGTAAATCGTTCTTTTGTGTGCGTATACGATATTTTTATGTTAGAATGATAAAATGTCGATGAAACATTAACGAACTTATCGAATGAAAAGTGGCTATTTAGTGTTTCATCGAATTAGCGTTAAAGTACTGAACTATCAAAAGTAATCTATGTGAAACGAGGTCTCGGCTAAAATTAGATCGCTTCGCTCTTTCCCATCGAAAAACGTGAAATATAGGAATTCCCATAAAGAAAAGTACTAAGACCGATATTCCATTTTGTTTTTGGCTTCTAAAACCCTGTTGAAGATACAGAATCGAAATTTATATGTATAGATGCAAAGTGGCAATATATTTATATCAATATTAATATAATTAATTTTTAAAAATAGTAAATTATAAATTTATAATATCTTATGGTAAATAAATATCGCTGATCCGTTACTTGAAAATTTACAAGATAGCTCGAGAAAAGCTTAAGTACGATCGAAAAACCAAGCAACGCTAATAATGTAACCAAACGCGCTTGCAAACATAAATTTCAACTTCAGCTTCACCTGCACGCAGTAAACGACAGTTCATTTACTGTTCGACAAACTTCAGTACTTTATAGCCGAGAAACATGGGTATGTCAATTTTCCATACATATACTATACCAGTTTTGGTCGCTTTTCCCCTATTAATGAAATGTTCTGTTTGCGTCTTACACGAGAATTCAGCGAAACATATGATCTTGAAATATTAACGTACACATATAAAAAGAGGAAACTCCTTACTAGGAGAGCTCGAATGTAAGTTTCATCAGCCTTCGCGTAAAATAAGCTCCATCGCTCCGTGTAATAGCTTGTAACCTCAAATGGCAAAACTTTACATGTAATCGAGCATACGGTAGATTGTCCGAGGGTGACGACTCTGCGATAGGGTCCCGCAACCCTTCTCCAACAGCACTCTCTTGCTCGCACAAAGGGCCGCTCGGTAAGTCTGATTTAAGCGTCGGCTATAAGGGTCGTAAAGGCCGCACGATATTCCGCGCGATACTCCACACTCCTGGATAAACGACTTTATTACTTTAGAAATACGAGACGCAAATCGTGCTTGCGGTAGTTCTCTATCCTAGATTCCCCCCTCCCCCTTCCTCTCTTTCTCTCTCTCTCTCTCTCTTTCTCCGAGAGAGTTAGCTAGTAAATGACTAACTCTAACTCCCTCCTTCTTTTCCCTTTCGTTCGCCAGTTGCTTCTTCGAATCAATCTTAATGTGCCTTTTCGTATAATACAATAATATAATACACAATAAGATGGATCTTTATAATTCAGTGTTATTAAAATCATACGTAGCTTTAGATAAATTAACAAAGGTCCGCGGAATTATTTTATTTAAACAAGAGATAAAAGAGAGCTCAAAAATCTAGTAACTTTTATATGCAAAAATTGTTAGATTTGTGCATGTTATTTTGGAAATATTTACGATATACTTGAATCAATCCTGTCTCTGAAATAAACTATACGTTACTCATCGTTACGAAAACGGAAATATGTCATTTTGAACGCTCTATATCGTGAGGACGTACCAAATATTATCTTACATCACAAAATGATGTCGAATATATGACGTATAAGGAGAAAATAGATGAATCAGGTACGTCCGAGCAATAATGGGAATTGAAACTGGAGAAAAAAACATCACTGCTGAGAGTTTTCCGCGCAAATTACAGATATTATCAAGAGGCGCTACTTACTCGTTGTTCATTCGCGCTCCTCTTGATAACCCGAGTAAATGAACATCCGCGTACGTCACCGAGTTGTCCCGGCGTAGAGAGACGTCAGACTATAAATATGCATGGCATTAACGGAATGGTAATGAATTCGGTAAACTCTCCCTCGGTTCCATCTCCATGGAACATTGGTTTTTCTTCTCTTTTCTTTATTAAGCGCGGGGGAGAACTCGATTCGGATGCATTAATTAAGCGAGTCTTTCCACTCCACTCCAAATTGATCAATGCGGTAAACAACATCGCGTATCTATCCTTTTTTATTATTCCTTTTCACGTCGCTATTACCCGCAATCGCAGCCAACGGACATTTCAACGAGACTACACGGAGGTACATATATACTTCGAAACGCGTTTTATATCTTATACATATTATATGCTTGAAAAAATTCGTAAGATCACAAATAGATGGCTGTAGCAGCGACTTAATAATTGTTTTCCTTTAAGTTGTTTTTTCAATTTTTAAATGTTGACTATACTGGATTAGAATTGATCGTTGATAATTCATAATTCATAAACAAACGTCGCATTTAACGTCATCCACAACAAAACGCAACATCTACAGCCATAAGGTTCCCCTGTGTGTATCTGGTGAGGCTAAGAAGGAATGTTTTACTATGAGCTATTGTCACCGGGACAGTCACAGGAGATCGCTATAATCAACAATTATGACGTTTGAAGGAAAAATAATTGCCAATCGACGCAAAATCATCCTGCCCTACGATAACGCCACGTTGCAGTTGCGACTAAAGAGACCTTGTCCGAGTTAGATTGGGAAGTCCTGCCGCACCCAATGTGCTTTCCAGGCATCGCCCCATCTGATTTCCATCTATTCAGATTGATGCAACACGGTCTATCTGATATACGGTTCCGAAATGCTGAAGAAGTGCGAAAATGACTCGATGAATGGATTGCCTTAAAAGACGAGTCATTTTATCGGCACGAAATCAAAGTATTGCCCGAATACTGGTAAAAGGTTATTGACAGCAACGGTCAATACTTTGATTAAAATATTATATGTCATCTCGTTGTTACAAATAAATAAAAATATCTTTAACATCGTATGCATTTACGCAAGCAAC
Source organism: Dinoponera quadriceps (assembly GCF_001313825.1). Classification (NCBI taxonomy): domain Eukaryota; kingdom Metazoa; phylum Arthropoda; class Insecta; order Hymenoptera; family Formicidae; genus Dinoponera; species Dinoponera quadriceps. The sequence goes on from NW_014555613.1 coordinate 2,134,073, forward strand.
TAATATATAATCGAATATGCAGTTTTATATATTTTTCGTTGATAATTGTTTTTTTTCTTTTCTTTCATGCTGTTACGCAATACAGAAAATCATATTAGCATCTTGAATTCAATCGAGGCGTCGTGAGAGGCAAGTTCGAATATCATTACTGCAATAAAAATAGACATTTCTCGCGCAAATTGACTAACACAACATACCCGAAAGAATCGATATCAAGGCGTGTAATCGTGTGCGTCGGCGGTCGGGAAGCATTGACATTCTATGATAATTTCGTTCATTGCGCGTCGTTGCCAGTCGCTGCCGGCCCTGATAAAACCTTAATCGACCAATATGCAATTTCAGCCGACGCAATGAAATTTCCCATATCGCACGAGAGAGTGAAGCGACGGCGTCGCGTGCACGACCCCACGGTATATATTAAATTTGTTTTTCCGTAATATGAAGGAGAAAAGTTACTTCCCACATATATAGACCGATGCGAGGAAACGAGGCGCGAGGGCGGGAAAGCGAGAGGGAGACGGAGAATGGACCGGCGTAATAAATAAATAGGGGTCGATGGCGTTGTAAACGTCCGTCGTAAAGTGATTTAGCCACTTCATTGGCTCGTAGAGAGTTAAGTGCAGATGCGAGCTACGTAAATGCCGGCCGTGAGATTCGCTCTACCCTCTTCGCCTCTTCGCCGTCGTATCCCTCACGCTTTCTCTCCTTCCTCTTTCCCTTTTTTCTTCCTGCCACGTATTCTCGCACTCGCCCCGCCGCTACTATCGTGTCATCTCGCCAGCCCCTTCCGCGTTCTCCTTTCTCCAGCGGACCCGCGTAAATCCCACGGCTGTGTCGCGTCGTCCCTCGCCACTTCGGACGCTCTACTTTCTCGGCCGCGAGAGAACCCTCGTGGGCGTAAAATGCGCCTTTATTTTTACGTCGGATTTAACTGCTGTTTCACGCGGATCTACGAAACGATCTCACGGGCGCGGATTGCGCGTCGATAACGCACCGAGAGGTGAGAGACCGCAAGGCCGCTAAAAGTCACGTTGCAGAACCAGCGTATTCGGCAAAGCGCGCTTTGCGAGGCTATTCGGGAAATTTTGCAAAAGCAATGGGGCGTTCTTAAAATAATTCTGCTAATTGCAAATTCTACGGTGAATCTGCAGCTGAATTGTTTTCGACGGTTACTCTTGGAGTATCTAAAATTGGCGGAAATTATTTTAAATAAATATTACTTGATCCAGGTGAAAATTTGCTAATGAATATTGAAGTAACGATATATGTATATATATATATATATATATATATATATATATATATATATGTATATGAAAGTGAATCGTAATTTAATTTTTATAAGTTGATCCAGTTAACACCAATTGACGTGAAACAAATTGTCTCTCCACTTTACAATTAGCTGGTCAACGCGCACGAATCTAACCTAAATAAGAAGGCTCGCAGTGAAATCTCGCCAACTTCCGCTACCTAGCGATCCGATTAAAGCTCTGTTAAAATAAAGTCTAACATTGTGTCGCCATTGAACGCTGCGTAATGAGCGAAACATCGGGTATTCGTTGGAAGAGAATTGTTAAACGAAGTCGCGGACGATGGCTCCGTTCGTTCGAGTTTCTCCCGAGGAGCTTTCAGGCACAGTTTTCTTTAGCTCTCTTGAATCGCGGCGAAGGCACAACCGTGCTGTGTGTTTGATAAAAGACGCAACGCGATTTTCAAAGATCTCTCGTGTCGTCTAGATAGATCGTGGGAATTGGTGTGCGCGTCTGTGCGCGGTTCTTTACTATCTTTATGGTTTGCTCTCGACTGTGTCGTCGGACCATTCTTCTTACTCTTGTCACTCTTATCCCCCCCCCCCCCCCCCCNATCCTCCCATTCCTTGGCCTCACGGCTTTCCTTTCTCATGCCCGGCTCTAAGTAAGAGACGCTCTCTCCCCTTTTTTCTCCGCGGAAGAAACAGGCTTTTCGTTTCGCGAATCTAATACAATGTCGCGAACACGGTCCTCGGGTCTTCTATTAAGCTACGATATCATTTTGCATAGATTGTGAGTCGTAAATATTCATTGCATTCTACGGCCGAAAATGCAATTTTCCCTGTATAATAGGGTTTTACGATCGTGCTTGGATAGTTGGGCCATTACTAAGTGCTAGATTTGCAATATCTGTCCGCTATCGAAAGCTAATATTGATCCACTATTAAATTACAATGGCGTATATGAAGCCTTCGTAGTCATAAATCGGCGAAAAATGGAGTGTGTGTGGAACTTGGTACTACATGTGATTGGAAAAGAATCGTTTTTAAAAATTACAAATCATGTATTAATCGATAATTGGATAATATATTCTTCATCAACAGCTGAAAAATCGACTAAGCGTCAATTTTGTTGTAACCGTCTGATCATATATAGGTTAATAAATTTGTAAATTATACATATAGGAATTGTATTCAGATCGTAATATAGTTGGATTGTTGAATTTCGCGCGATTGAATCGCCAGAATGTTTTCGATAGAGGGAAAAAGAGGCGAAAGAAAAGAACACGCGAAAGAATGAAGAACAAGCCTTCGTAAAAGGAACGGATTATATCTGGAGAGAGAGTGTGAAAACGCCGGAAAAGAAAGTAGCATACGATAGCAACGATGGTTGAGTTTGAAAGCAAGTACATGTCGGATGTTAAAACTTTGATGAGAGCAAAGGTAAGGATCGTTATATGATATTTAAGACGACGAGGAAAGAACTGCAAACAAAGTTACAAGGTATCCGATGGTACAGTCAGGTAAGAGGTGGCCATCAGTTGAAAGAAAAATTGTTGATTGCGTGGTTTTTGAAAACAAAAAAAGAAGAAAAAATCCTTCTCATATAGCACACGCGTCAGTTTGATTATTTCAGAATTGTATAAATTTCACCTCTTACATATTTTATACCGTACTTCCATTGATTCTCAAATTCTCCTTGGATAATACAAAATTCTCCGGGTAATTTCTAGCTGCAATAATTCATGCAATATCACGGATTTGACGTCTTATTTAAGCGCGACTTGCTCCTCGGAGCGCTAATTTTTATTTCTTATCGTTTACAAGATAAGTAATAGAATTTGCGATATCGCTAAACCCTCGACGTGATTCAATTACAGAGCTTACAGGTTCCCCCTAACGAGACGCTGAGCTTACACCCAATTCGACCTACGAGATTCAGAATTCGAGCATTTAATTTCGGCCGGGGTCTTCCGGTCGATTGCGGCGCAAAACCCTGAAAAAATCGTCAGATAAGCGGCCATTCCTAGGAACGACGGTTCACCGGTATCACCGGTGAATCTTGGTGGGCGGAACAACTTTCACGGGCGGGTTTGTGTGTTCGGTCCGAATAGCGATGTTCCAATCTGATCGAGCCTGTAACTGTAACAAAAGGGTCGGCAAAACCGTGATTACACCTACTATCACAGCCACCTTAGTTGAATCCAATTTTCCGTATTCTTTTTAGCGCATTTGCGGACAGGATGCATTTTTGTTTCGCTGTGAAGCGAGAAAAGCGTGTCCCAGAATATAGCGGCACTGTGGCATAAATGTTATAACGAAAGAATATTGCATCAGCGAGAAGAGTTAACGCAAAAGATCATTCGTTCTTTATTGAGTTCTATGTTTTAAAAAAATATCAATTAGAACGTTTTAAAAGGGACATCTCGAGAGATTTCTTTTTAACTGGTATACGTTTAGGTAGTATTTAAGATGTATATAGAAGGTCTGACATTTTGACGAATAAGACGAGTGTGTGTAACTTCGTTGTCAATTTTGCGGCAAACCTTTCACATTAATGTGTGGACGGATTAATAACAATGGAGAAGAATATTACGGTAGTAAAATATGATACAACAATACAATATTTATCATCGCTGTATTTCCCTTTTGTCTGCCTTCTCTCGCTTTATAACTGCTCCATTTCGCGTTTCCTCATCAGGATTTCAGCGTAGTTAAGCAATTTTAGGATGTAATTGGAGTTCGATAGTTTGGATTCATTAGTGCTGAAGCGGCATTATCTCAAGATCTAATTCGTGATACTTTGAGTCGAGAGGCAGCCTATTACTTTCGAGGACTTTCAAAGAATTCTCCTCTTCGCTCGACTCCACCTACATCGCTCTCCGATAGAACGCTACCTTAACGGCTTCGCCATACACATATGTTGTAACTAAACGCAATCTTTATCGTATTATACCGTTGATGAATTTTGCGACCATCGTATATTAACGATCGTTCATTCTCTGCGGATTAAACTGTGTCATTTGCAGAAATGTGAGAGTGCACGAATCTATTTAGCAGAGATACAGTGCGAATAATTTTACTGCGTTAAAAGCGAGAAAAGACGTGTCAATCTTAACTCTCCGTGTAACTGTTTTTCGTTAACGCTCCATCATTCGTGGATTCGTTATTTCTGGACAGAATCATTTTTCTCGCTACGTGTAAGTAATAGAAATTGGAAAAAATGTTTTAACGTTATTTCGGGTCTTTACTTTCCATTATAAGCGCTGTTTAACCTTCAATGTTTGTAGCTTTTTTTTAGGGAAACACGGAGAAGCACAGAAAACATATAATTGTTTCATTTGAAGGGAAAAATTCATAACTTTTGAACGGGTTGAACGAAAACGAAATCCCTGTAAATTCACATTTTTGAAAGATAGTCTTCCATAAAAAAATGGTTTAGCGATGTTCACTGAAAAAATAACTATCTGGACAAATGAAAATTGTCATTTTTCGGGCTCTGAAACAAAGCGGTATTTGAAAGTAATAATAAATGAATTCAACTTTTATCCGAAAAATTCTTTCCTTTGTAAATGGCTATTTACTCGCCGCACTTTTAACCCCATTCTACTCTACAAGTATAGGTTCTCCTTGTCCCTTGGTTGATTTTCGGATACTAAAATCTAAAACTTCCGTCATAATTCAATTATTTTCGAGAGACACCGTTATTATCGATCATACACTGATTAGACGCAAAAATTGAAAACGTATCAAGTGAGACATGCAGTCACATAAAACGGTACACGCTATATACAATTTCCTCGTGTGACGAGTCACGCGAACGTCGGGAAAACGTGTTTAATTTGACGTATTCGGCGAGCTTTCTAGCACGTCGCTTCACTCCCATTTCAGATTATTTCCATCGGCGCGCGACGACTTCGCTCGCGATACGAGGGAATATCACGCGGACAGGAAGCATAAGAACATTTAATCGGTAACGTCGCATAATGTGCGTTCGAACGGAGACTCAAGACTGCGGAATCAAACGTAAAACGAAGCTTCATCCAATTACAACTTCTACAAAGGGCGTTTACGTAAAATAATCGCATTAATGTTCAACAGACCGGACTAATTACCTTTCCTCTCCTCTAAGCAGGGAACGCATAATTCTCCAGGAAACGACAGCGGCCAGATTGGAAACTCCTTGCGCTCTCGCTGAAACGATGCGGCACGGGCGCTCGCGAGCGAACGAGAAGTGGATTAGTTTTGCAAATACACAAATACGACGGCGGTGCGCGCGTGTTTCGCGGTCGTTACGCCTAATTTAGCCGACACTTCTGTCTGCCGCCGGCAGACGGAAGTCAATGGCCTGAGAGTCAACCGAATCGGAATAATTCAGGGGGAAGTTCGCGGGATTCACGGCCGTTGGCAAATAGCTGATATCGTGCTTCTTACGGCGATAACGGGCGCTTGTGCTGTTCACTGTCGAGTGTGAGCATCTGGCTACTCTGATTATGCGCAGGCTGTGATTTAATCTCGGCGCGATGTCGAAATGAGGCTCGTCGATCGCCCCGTTGGAAGTCCCGTTTTTTTCGCAAACGAGAATTTCATTTCGCTTAGTAATGATAGTAGTTCCGTGACAAGCGGACCTTGTCCTTTGTCGGACATTCGCCGAGTGTTAGGTGTCTCGTTTCGGTAATGAAACTTTGAACTTAAAGTTTCGCCGAAGTAAAGACCGTCTGAAATGATTCGTAGAATAAACTGTACCTTTCACCTCTCTCTTCCCATTCTCTGATTAGAGCAGCTTCAAAGCTTCGAGATTCAGTATCGGTATTCAGTATTTCCGCAAAACAGTGGAGGCCGGGACTTATTGTCACATTTTTTTATATATTCAGCAAAAGAAAGATGTATATGCGATATTTTATAACATCTTGTATATTTTTATGTGAATACATTCTTTAGCTTAAAAAAAAATATATATATTAGCTTCACATATATTTATAGGAACCATTCAACAATTGCGTCGCGCGAAATTTTAGCGATTTTTATCCTCCCCCCTTCGTTACATTTTTCGCAAAGTATTTGGACCTCTTCCCAATATTACGCGACATATGTAATTACAGAAAATAGGCACTATATGCCGAGAGCTTAATACGACGTTCCACGGCCTTTAATCTTCCCTCTCTTCGTGGTGTGATATAATTATTGGATGATCTTGTATATAAAAAAGTTATTTAGCTTTAGGCAAAATCGTGCCAATAGGACGATAGGACTGTGGTAAGCATGCTAAAGCTAAAAAGCTAATTCACAAATCAGCGTTTTTCATATCATGACGGCGAAAATAATCACGGTGCGTTCGAGCGTTGCGTTCCGTTCGGGCAATTAAATCTCGATCTGTGCATTCGAGGATTACAGGTGGTATCGCCGCGAATGCCTCAGGACGGAGTACATCGGCATTAAGTTTAACTTCCATTATAATCCATATCCAATCACTTGGGATCGATTACCGGTGGCAGGAAATGGCCCGCGCCTTGTTTCGCGCCGACGAGCCGGCCGGCTGTCTGGTTGGTTGGGTGGTTGCAAGCTCTCCGACGATCGTCGACGTGTTCCGCTCGGAACAAATGGCATTTGATATTCCCGTCTTATACTTCCTATACGCGAATGCCAATACCGTCATAGAATTTCATCTTCGGCTCCGGCCGCGATAAAAAGGGCGAGGATAGCTAATTTCTCCCGGAGGAACGGTCGTTACTTTCGCCCGCTCTCGCGCCGGGATTTCGGCGACAACGACGGCACCGGAGTGTTACTTCCCCGAGGAAAGTTCAACGCGAGCGGAAATCGTGTTCTCCCGGCGTGGATCAGCGCGCGACGCGCCGGAGTCCACCGGCGAGAAATTTCCACCGGATATCCACGTCGATGCCCACCGCTCGCCACGTAGCCGGAAAGGGACATTCCGAGCACAGATCGGGAGCGGAGACGTCTCTCTTTTTGCGGAATACTGGGACGCGCGTGAGCCGGGTAACCAGAGGCTCGTTCCGACTTTGCTCCGGCCTCGCTTCGGCTGATCCTAATCGGGCCAACCCACTGCCGAAGCTGACTAGTTCTGGGCGTAACCGCCGGACGGAATCCGGAGATCCCTACTACGCGACGACTATTGCGACGGTTCCCCCTCGCCATTCTTTTTTTATCGTTCTCGCCCCGGAGATGCCGATCGACGAAAATCGCGCGCCGCGATCTACCCTTGTAGCGTCGACCGAGGAGAGCCGGTCGGCCGACGACGATGTGAACTCGTTCGTTCGCCTTCGCGGAAACAATCTCCTACGTTGATCCCCGTGTGATCCGAGACGCGTCATAGGCGCAGCCCGCAAATTTCCCGGGGACGCTGGGGGCGACCGGGAAATAACAAACGTCGTTCGCGGCGATGCTGGACTCCGGGAGCAAGCGGGAGGAAAACGAGACGATTCCACTGTGCGACGGCGGGGGAAAAAAAAGATTACGCGAGGTGGAATTATTTTTCCATATCCGGGGGAGATGTGCGCGTCGCGCGCGTGCACGACGACGTCTGGGGAATGCGGCACTGGTTATTTTCCATCTGGAAAGAAAACATTTGCTCGTGCACTCAACTTACGGCGTATCGCCTTACAGCGGGAAATTCGAACTCGGCTCTCTCTCTCTCTCTCTCTCTCTCTATATCGGATTGACTCGAGTTGGGCGGCGACGGGAAGCGGGGGAGGCTTCCGGTTACACGTCAGACGAGTGATGGATCGTGAATAAATGGGAAATATTGACTGGAAATATTAGAGATATTAAAAAGGAGCCGCACGCCCCGGCGTATCTCGCGCATATCGAAGAGATTGAAATCTGACACTCCCGTATTATCCGAATCGAACGGAGGGCACGTTCGACGAGATAGAGAATATTCGTACGAGTCCCCGAGCTTAAACCGGTTTTCGGGGAAAAACGTAAGCCGGAATACGCTCCCGAATATCAGTGTCTCGCTTCGAAAAGCCCGGTCGTGCTGCACGCCGGGTAACCGGACAAATCCGAGAACACATCGAGTAAAAATATCGCGCGTCCGTCGCGACGGTGGCAGACGAACGCGACCGTTCGGTGCCTCCTCGTTCGTCTCGTCCGATTCCTTTAAGGTGCGTATCCACCCGGCGAACGAACAACGAACAGCGAACAGAAGAGATTTCAAAGCCGTTTTTGGCGTGTTTGAAATCACTACTTGCTTGATTCTGCAATCTGTTAGAAAATAGCAGAAACAATCGTCTAGCCAACTTGTTCCTTACACCCAAAAATATATACCAATCAGATTCAAGAGCTCATTAAGCGCTCAGCGACAGTAGTCTTCGCTTAGCTACATGAATAAATGCTACGCATATGGCATTCCGCATTAATGGCGGAGGCTCCTACGTCCCATGCTCAGCGAGCCCTTGGATCTTATTGGTATATACTTTTGGATCTAGAAATAAAAACAAATCACAGCTGAAATGAAACGAACGAACAACTAGCACCAAGGAGAAGATTCGAACGTCCGGTTTCGATTTTCGTTCGCCACTCGTTAGCTAGATACGCACCTTTGCGGAACCACGAGAGAAGATTCTCAATCGGTCCCCGCTTCCCGTGACAAAGGGATACGATACAATCACGCGAGAGACAGCGGTGGCCTAATCGTCGTTACGCGGGGGAGGAATGCGTCGAGAAACGCCGAGAAAGCGGGTATATCCATCCTCTCCTCTCCTCTCTTCTCTTCACTTTCTCTCTCTTTCTATCCTTATTTCTTTCCTTCCTTCGGAGGAAACCATATGGCGGAGCTTAATTTCAGCCGGATTTCTGAGACGTTTCGCTTCTTCCTTTTTTTATGACCGGTACTAAAGCCTCGTACAAAGAGACAGAGAGACACGCGCGCGTAAGGAGGAGAAAGAGGAGGGAGAAAGAGGGAAAGGGAGAAAGAGAGAGGTAGGAAAGTGAGTCGTCGGCGCGCGGAGAAGACGCGCGAGAAGAAAACGCGGGGGAAAACACCCAACCCGGACGAGATTGCCTCTTTCCTAATTTATAACTAGGCGAGGCCTCGCCTTAACAATTTACGCTGTATCCGCCGCCGTGCCAACCATCAGCCGATCCTGCCCCGTCCCTCCCGGCCGCGCACCACCGACGTCTTCCCCGGATTCCGAAACGGTTACGGACCTATAGGACGTCCGAGGCAGTTACGACGTCGCGACGCGAGATTGCCGAAGGGATGCCGTTTCTCTCGGTCCGCTGCCTTCTCTCAGCCGTCCTCTGTTCTTTGTTTTTCCAAAGACTTACTGCTCCTCGTTGACGCGACTCTCTCGATTCTGACCCCTGATTGACCCCTCCGCTCTTCGAAATAATCCCCGGCTCCGCCGTGATGTATACTTTCTTTGACCGATATACACCGGTAAACCGATATAAATCGCGATACAGTGGAACGTCGATTAATCCTTCGTAGGTGGATCTATGGTCGGGCAGGTCCGTCGGTAGGTACGAGTGGATTCCGTGTAATATCCCGAGTCCATTCGTACGTCCCACGGGTGAGCTCGAGGGTTTCTACCGCGAGAATTACGGAACTAGACCGCGTTTAAGGAGAACGCGTAATGTTTGCGTCGCTTGTATTAGCACATTTTTATGAATTTTTCGATCGTTTCTTCGTTCTAACGTGGGGTCTTTCCGTTTGCGACACAAACATCGTCTTATCTTTGTTATTCGTTGAATATGGAACTAAGACAAAATGATGCCTGTGTCGACTTGTATCATTAAATGGAAAGCACTCTGTATGTGTGTGTGTGTGTGTATGTGGCGCTACTTGTATTTTGATGTAGGGGAGACCGAGGCTAGAAGTTACATGAGTTAATTGTCACAAAGCTTATATCTCACTTATAAAGGAGCTCTTCTCTATGGAGTAGGTTGCTGGTATCGTGTTAGTTGGTTGTACAAAATGGCTCATGGCTAACGCATTGCGTGTGATACTTACGAACACATTTTAGAAATTGAATGTAGTAAGTTTTCTTCTCTCTCTATTTTTTATTGTTCCACATTGGTTTTGAAATTACTGGTCGCAATTTCTCTGTAGTCGTACGAAATTTTGTAGTTCTAGCTAATTTGCGTTAACGTGACAAACGATCCTGAGTCATCATGGGGTCAGTTGTATTATTTACATGATTGTGCTGAGAGCTAAGTAATTTTTTTATATGTAAATACTTATAAGATTAATATTTTCTTTTAAAAGTTAAAATATGTAATTACATTAAAATGTAAATGATGTTACGAAATATTGCATACATCTTTTCTTTAACCGGTATGTAATAAGTGACAATAAGCCCTGGTTTTTCTCCTAATATCATTTACCAATTGGTAGATTATCTGAATTTTCATGACACGCTGTGTACAACGCGTGTGCTGCAAGGTACGTTCTAATTTTCATACTGAAAAAGTCGGCAACGTCAATTCAAACGCGAAAAGTATCTTTCGCTTATCTGAATTGCAAATTTCATTTTCTTAATGGTACCGGAATGTAAAACACGCCTTTCAACCTTGAAGAAACTTCCAAACATTTACTCCTTACACAGGTGCGTTGCGAGGAGGAGCTGAAGAATCTCGAATTGTTATGTCTGTACGAGAAAAGAACTCAATAAATCCTTTCGTCCATTCTTCCCTAATTGTGCGTGTTATCACAAAACACCGCTAAAGCTCGTCAAGGTTCAACGCGATATCGTTTCGACAAACATTCATTACTGGTAACACGTGGATGCGTGTGCTTAGATTTCCGTCGAACCTCAAAAATCAAGGAAACGCGTAGGAAATCAAGATCTTCTCAGCTTCTCGTAAGCTTGGCGAAAAACGCGTGAGTATCGAAGAAAAATGATATGTCGGGAAGAAATTTCGCACAGCGTGGCGCGGCTAAGCGCGTTAATTCACGGGGGTATTATCTAGTTAATACCAATTTCACTGTTGACCTTCCTCGCGAGCGGCTTTAAAGTAGGACGTTACAGTTATCATAAAAGTCTCGCGATTTTACATACGACGGCGCATACGCGCGCCATGCACCTGCGGAGGTACGCAGTATAATATAATATTCCAGCGGGCAATCGCCATGAAACTTATACAGTCCGGGGGCCTTAATACCGGGAGAATTTTCCTGGAGGTGAGCTCCCTGCGCGCCAACCGAGGAAACACTAATTATTTCGCAATCTCGGCACTCACCTCATTTCGCAGATAGTGTTGCATTAAGAAAATTAATTTTTTACGACCGCCCCTTAAAGGGGATGCGCGTCTTCCGTTCCCCTCTCCCCCTCCCCCCCTCCAACGACGAATTGATCCCGGAAGAAACGATAGCAATCGGATGTAAACTGAAGATTATACCATTAAGAAAATTAATAAATGAAAACGAAATCACGAACGCGCGAGACCATTAAGAAAATTAATTTTCCTGCGTCGTGTGTAGTTCGCGAGTCCGTGCGCGTTCGGCTCTCTCGCTGCTTACGCGGCAATTAATTGTATACGTAATGTACACGATTAATCGGGTACTTTCTCGCTGGAGATAAACATCAGGTAATGACCGCGTCTAACTGATCAAAGGACAGAATACGGAATACATTTATTTGTGTGCGGTTTCTGGAGGAAAAATTTAATCATTAATTAAATTAAAAAATTTAACGAATAAATTAATAATAATAATAATAATAATAATAATAGTATCTTTATAATAATAGTAAAATACTTTTCTTTGAAGTTTCCTTAATAAATTATTCCCTAACGTAAGGTGAATGTTCCAGTTAGTGACAGTGTCACAATTTGTGACGATCGCATTTGTTCTTCGTAATAAGTCAAATAATATAGCTTCATATTTATTCTAAAACGATGTGTTTTTATTCTAAATTTTAATATTATGTATTATAACAAATTTCGAATGAATATAAAGGCTATAATGAATGTTGAAGTATCATAATTATAAACGCGCTGCTAACAATTCGCATAGTTACTTATAGACATTTTAGAAATTAGTTGTTATATAAAGCGTCTTTTTGATATTTCTTTGTACAATTGAAACTGCATCGTCAAAATCGAAGAAAAATTAAAGAATATTTTACAAACGAAGAAGGTAATAAGGTATATATTTTTTGCAATTAGTATGTCATTAATTAATACCAGAATATTCACTTGCCTCTATTATTGATTACACTTAAATGAATATGATATATATATATCATATTCATTTAAGAACATATATAAATATAATATAACATATATAAATTAATTAAAATTTTATCATAAATTTAAAACAATCTAATACAAATAGATTTCCAAATGTTTAAACTTTCGAACGAGATAAATGATATATATTTAACATACGTGTATCATTATAATTTATTAATTTATTTTCACGATAAGGTAACGTTGTATCTAATTGGAACATTCACCTTATTAAAGTATTTCCCAGGAAAATATTCACATATCGTTGGAAAAAATTGCACGACCAAACGAAAAGGAGATCAAACGACCATGACGTTCGACGCTAAAATTTTTCATATTATAACAGACTATACGACAATATTGTTGCCTCGATCAAAATGGTCATGAAACTCTCTCTCTCTCTCTCTCTCTCGAGAGAGAGAGAGAGAGATATTGCATCTCACTTTGGAAACGCATCGCAAACTCGTCTTGATCTCACCTCGCTTGCTCGTAGAGCGGCGCAGCGCGCGTATCATAATTGAATCCCCGTCAAAAGTAACGCGCCGTTAAGAGCGCTTTTTCCGTGTCGTTAGGCGCTAAACGACGATGCATAACGTCGGGCAATCGAAGTCGATCCGAGACTCGTTCGTCGTAGACGACGACGGCGACGATGATGACGGAAATATATACGGGTACGTTCTCGGCAGAGTAAACGCGAATGATGCGGGGCAGAACCGCGGCGGGTATTTGTCAGGACTCGCTCGCGAGACGTGCCTGTCGGTATCCCGGAGAGATATTATTCGTGATAGAAGAGAGATGGAGGTGTCCCGCAACCCGCGCGCGCGAAAATGGCTACTTGGACAGTTGGACAGTTCGCGGTCGTCCAGAAGACGAGCGTCGTCGTACCGACTCTTTGCCAGGCGGGGGGTGTGGGCGGCAGGAAGGGTGAGGGATGCTACGAGGGTGGCTGCGGATAGCTCGGTGAATAGGCGGTGGTGGAGAAGGAGGTCGGGGGAGAGAATCGCTGGCGGCTTCGTGGGTAGTCACCCTATTCTTGTCACCCCGAGTTTCTTGACGGCAGGATGACGTCTCTATCGAGTTACGGCTTTGTTTTTGGGTCGGCCGACTCCATCGGCACTTCGGACAGAGTCTGGGGACTTTCTTCCTCGACCCGTGTCGTTCGTTCGCGGGACTGCAGGCCCGAACGAACGTCGCCTGTCACGTTTGACGATCGCGAATTCTCCTTTCAACGACGAATTCCAGGCTGGACGTATCGTCTCTCCCCCACAAAGGAGAAACTAGCGCTCTAGAACGAGTTGTATCTGTGTGAGGAACGAATATGTGTTGTGATTGTTACAGGGAGAGCGGGAATTTAAATATTAACCCTCTGATGGCTGGGGTCGGATCCGACCCCATACACTGTTTTATCTATTCTGCATTTAATTAATATACGAAATGTATAAAAGAAGTAAATAATAACATGAAATTTCTTCCTCTGTTTATTTATAGACGAAAAAATATAATAAAGTTTACCAATTGACTTTAAATATTGCAGTAAAACACTTTGAAAAACGCTTTGATATTCTGGAAATGCACTTTGCTATTAGAGGGTTAAAATGTGTATCTTCCAGTTGCCTCTCTCACTCATTGCGTTTACGTGTGTGAAGATTGGGATTTTGCACTAAGAGAAACCCCATTGAAATTATGGTATACACTGGTATTGCAATAACATTTATTAGAAAAATTATTTTATTAATATATTTTGTTTTATTAACTATATAATTTTTCATTTATGTGATTGTAGCTACAAATATCAAAAAACCCAAACACGTATGTCTAAAAGACGTCTTCAAGATGTCCTTTAGACATTTTATTGTCTAAAAGATATCTTTACATTTTAAGACGTCTTAATATTTTCTGGAAATTTTTCTCTCAGTGCAAAGTCACTCTGTTAAAGAGCTAAAACGTTACTAGCGATGGTCTTTATAGTCGTGAAAAGGTCACAAGATAAAATCAACTCATCGAGAGTACTCACTTCGCGAACTCGTGACGTACGAGTACGAATAATTCTCGAGGAATATCAATCTTCTTCTTAATAAACAAAAATTTGAAGTTAATGATGTGAAGATAAAATGGCTGATTAAGTTAATTGAAAGATCTATTTACTCCTACACACATGACTTTTTCACTAATAAAAAGAAATAAGATGAAACCGATTAGAAAAAACGATTTCCACGAAATGATTCCCTTACGTTCACTTTTATTTTTTAATAATACGACATACTCTCATGTTTCACATTCGGCTCTAGTTCAAAGTAAGATTTTAATTATAATCGTGTATATATGTATAAGAAATAATAGGTTTGTTCTGACAGTGATTCCGTTAACAGCTTCGCACATTTTACCGCCGGGTCATTCCGATACAAGGCTATCCATCTCACGGCAGCTGCTCGCCGTACATTCGATAGCACTGAGAGCACCTATACTACGCGGTCACGCATCTTCGTAGCGCGGCTATAATTTACGCTGTGCGCGCGTATATGTATATAGATATCGTATTAGAAGTTCACGTCGACGAAACTATCTCCCCGGACTGCTCCATCCAGTAGTGAGAAATTCCTTCGGGTTTAAGGAGCGAGGAGGTCGGAACTAGTAGTAACCAATAACGAGGAAGAAAGCTTTCTTTATCTAGGTTGCAAAATCAAATTGCCACCCCACGCCGCCGTGAACTCTCTCGCTCACTCCTTTTCCACCCCGCAACCTCACCCTCTCATCCCCTCACTCTCTCTCTCTCTCTCCTTCCCTCTTTCTATCTCGCTCAGATTCTCACACCTTTCTACAGCCACTCACCGAGTCGAGTTCGTGAAAGCATTTCGTTCGAGCACCCGACCGCTATTCAAACCCGACGCCCAAGTTAAGAACTCGCTGATGAGGTAAATCAAATGTTCCCCGAGAAAACAATTCTTTCGGCATTCTAATGACCGCGCTTTTATTGGGAAATCTTGCACCCTCGCGAAAAATTTCGATCGATAGTTTTGAGAGGGAACTCGCGTAATATCCGACGGAGAAGAGGAACAAAAACAATTCTGTATTATCTAAAAATACGAGCGAACGAGAGGGGGTATATTTTCGAGCAAAAGTGGAAAATCTCAAATGAAAGTTCGCTTCACACGCGAGTGACGAAGCGCTACGTCCTCTCGGATGATAAACTTCGAAATGGAAGAATCGTTCGGAGCCAATCGGAAAGGGGGCGATCAACTTGACGAAATTGATTAACTTACGTTACATCTGGTCGCGATCGAAATTTCTGTCGGACAAGGTCTCGCGTGCCAAAATTAGCTTCTTACGTGTGGTGGGAGCGCACAATTTCTAACGTCATTCGAGAGCTTCTTCCTGCGTGCTCGTAATACTATGCTATCGAGACAGAGAAGTATGCTTTGTTCCGCTCATGCAGTGCGCCAAAGAGACGAAGTTTGCAGTAAGAACAGCCAAGGAGAACTGCCGCCACTTCCTCGGCAGTTCGCAAGTAGCTGGCAAACATCGGCGTGCTGACGCGTCGAGTCGCGCGTAGTTCGCCGGTAGTTTTTCCTTGTGTCGGGCCGATCGTAAACACTACACGCATTTTTTTCAAATTTCGAAAGGCAGTTTAAGAACGGAGTTGAATTATACAATGAGATTAAACAACGCTCGTGAACGTAAGACGATGTTTCCAATAAGAATTTAAGGCGAAGTAATATCTAAAAGATATGTCGAAAAGATATTCTCTATCATCACACATCGATACATTTTTAATCGATATATCGGTGTATTATGTATTTCGACTCGTATTAATACAAAATATCGATACTTCATTTGCTCTCCCGCACATTCTTATTTTACTCCTTAAATTCTTATTGTAGACGACGTTTTACTCTCGCTCTCGCAAAAGAGTTCCGAAGCAACACATCGTATAACGTCGTACGAGTTTCCAAATTTCTGCGAAGGAACAGATTGAAGATCGCGAAAGAAAGAATCTGAGTTTATGCGATATATTAGTTCGTCGTGTTTCATTCGAACATCTTGGCTGGCTCGCGAGGAAAACCGCGTTTCTCAGCTTCGACGGAAAAATGAGCGAAAGATAGAAGTGACAGCGGACTCCTCGGAGTAAGGACGCAGGGAGGAAGGAAGGTAGGTAGATAGGTAGGAAGGAAGGAAGGACCGTGGGAAGGAAGACTGGATAGAGTAACTTAAACAGCGGCTAACAAGAAGTAGCAAGTCATAATTGAGTCGGGCGAGTATGGCGGAGTCCATGTCGATAGGTAGGTAGGTAGGTAGGTAGGTAGGTGGGAAGCGCCACTGCCGACATACCTGACCGGAATTCGGAAACAGGAGGAGAGTGGTTCTTCGGTTCCGGCTTTCGAGATGGTTTCCGTTAGTTCTCCGATCGAACAGGATATCCAGATGTTTCCCGGCATATTAATGCTACACGCGCAAATATCTGGGCCCGATCGGGGCGAAGGATACGGCCGAGCTTTGAGCGAGCCGAGACTTGAGAAAACCGCATTTGAAATTAGAAACGCGATTCAATGCACTCCTTCCTTACCGGGAAATGAAAAAATGGTCTACACTCTCGTTCACCTTGACTAGGGCTGGTCGTTTACGCATAAAATATATCGGTCTACGTCTATACGAAGATAATATAAACTGCATGTATAATGTGACATTTATGTAGACAATAAGGAATCTATGAATCCTAGTAGCACAACTCATTGGTGATATATTACTTCAATATTCGTTATATTGGCATTTATTGGAGATACGTTAAATGAATGTTGCCTGTATATATACTCGTAAAGCCAGTCAAAGAGCTAAATCTGCAGGAGATTTTGCACAGTATTTGTTATAAATTTTGTTGATAACTTTCTAGCAGAAATATAATAGAATTTGTTTGCAGAGCATGATAATAGATTAATCTATTATCATGCTATAGATATATAGATATAAATGTCATTAAATAAATATTTTAAATATGCATAAAGTGGATTATATTTAACTTAGCTTAATGTAATGTAATCTATTAAACACTTGTAAAATTATTTTGGTTTAAATATAATGGCGCAATTTTAGTATTTTACGATGCTACGAAAAAATCAATAGTGGATTTGGCAAACTTGATGTCATATTGATAAAAAAGGAAAATAAATGTTATATTATTGTAATCACGAATTAAGGAACACTACCTTTTCCCGTTTAAAAACTCAGGTGAATTGAAATAATAAAATTTCTCTGTTACCTGCATGTGTATATATATATATCAACTTTTCAGTGTTTAATATTAAATATGTTTATAATTAATACCGAAATCGGATACGTGAACTATTTTACAGTTTAAAATAATTTAGACTAATAATTTATCCCCTTCCTACATTGTAATTTATATTTTATATAGTTTATATTGTTTCTACATGAAAGAAAGATATCACGTAAACAATATGTAAATTACTCATATAAATGTAATCTTAAAATTTACATAGTAAAAAATTGTGTGTTAAATTGAACACATTTCACATGTTCCAAACGTCTACTGAAATTTTTATATTAATTTAATAGACAGTGAATATAATACGTTAAGTAATGAAATGAAGTGACATGAATAATATATCAAAAATTAACAAATGGTAATTATTAGCATTGGAAAAATAATTTTAAAACTTGTAAATAATCGCAGGGTGCCAGGCAGCGAGCGAACGACCAAGTGCGATCGTTGCTATCGTGCAGTCGGTTCGCGTAGCTTTGAACCGAGCCGACACACGCCGCCGAGTTCTTTTAAATTTAGTGGCCTCTGATTAACGTTCGTCGCGAAAACTACCGCATTGTCTTTCTGCGGGGATAAGACGCGCGCTCTCGCGCATGTTAAACGCCTATTTACATATAAATTGTGTTATTTCTACACAAAAGAATATTAAATTCAATTCTAAATATTTTCAAATAACACCATCACAATATGTTAAATTAACACACGCTTATATTGAGAATTCGACATAAAACTTTTAACATGGACCGATTTTAACAAAGGTGCAAAATATTTCTTACTATGCACAACTTTAACCTTAATTATCGAATTACGCCAGGTTTCTAATTCAGAAATTGATATCTTGAAATCTTTCAATTTTACTTACCCCGATTGCATTTATAATTTTTTATCTATAACTTTCTTAAATATATATACCATTTGTTAAATTATGCATTTCGCTATATGCAGCGCCATATTTATTTCGTCACTTCGGCATTTACCATCGGCTGTCTGGAAACGTGGTCCGTCGGACACGCGAGAGATTGATTTTAGCGTCATCGGTCGCGCGTAAAAGTAAGTTAAAGTCGCGGAAGAATTGGGTCGCGACGTTTCGAGTGTTACCGATCAAGCTCTGCGCGAGAAGAAAAGAAGCCAAAGGAGGCTTGCGTTCGAAAGGACACGCTCCTGCCAATCTTAAATTCAAAGTCCGCCGGCAGACGGCGTTCACGCGGCGTGCGTGACCTGATTCCTCAGGATCTATCCCCGGTGACGGTCGATGCGAATGACGTTGACCGGAACCAGGCAAGGCCAGGACTCAGGACGAACTGCGTGAGAAATGTCGCGGAGCAACTCACTGCAAGAATACAACTGTAAGTAACCCCATGTTGTCGTCGTTTTCGTCCTCTTCGTCGTCATCGTTGTCCTTATCGTCGTGTTCGTCTTCGTCTGTCGTCGTCGTCGTTGCCGTACCGCCCCTCGGCGGATGAATCGCGAGGAGGACCACGGATACGTGCGCGCGCGGATGATTCACACGTGAAAAATGCATCGCGTGAAAAATGAGCTCTGATCATGGCGGCTTTCGTTTATTTAATGCCAGAGACAAAAAAGCCGAGAGCCGTCATCGTCGCCATGATGGTTGCGAGTTGCGCCGCGAGCAAAGGGACGATCGGTCGTGCCGTCCACGTCGATTTTTCGGCACGGAAAATTCCGACGCGATGAAATCCTGCGATTGCGTCGCGTTTCGTGCATTGTGCGAGGAGGTCTCTCGAACATTTTCGGTGTCGTCGCCGCCTCCCGCGAGACACCGTTTCCGGATATGCTTTTCGATTGTAACCGTGGAATATTATTTGGCTGCGTGTTGTCGCATAATTGAAAATCATGGCGAATTGTTCCGTTTTTGGGGAATTCACGTACGTATATATATAAGCACGTACACATACATATTTGATTTGATTTCAGTAATTAATATTGTTTCATTTTTGGTTTCACCATTTATCCTGCAACTTAATTACTGCTACGAATTTAATTATTTATGGTCGCTCGACAGATATGCATAAGACAGAGGCAAAATATATAAATATTGCAATATCAATGACGGCAAAATGCAATATACGGTTCGTAAATAGCGTGAAAAAATTAGCAAATACGATTGAATATAACACGGTGATGTCGAAGTCGCGCGACGCAGTTCGTGAAAGATAAAAGTTGAGCCGAGTTGTAAGCTGTGTGTCGGGGGGCGCCCAATACTGAAGCGACGCGTTATCTCCGTGCCGATTAGCCGTCTTTACGCTATCCAAACAATAGTTCTCTCTCTCTCGCCCCCCCCCCTTCCTCTCTCTTCTCTTTCTCTCTCTCTCTTTTTCACGGAGAAATTTCTTAGCAAGGCTGGAATATCTTCGATCGTCTCTTTGCAGATAACATCATCGTTGTCCGAATCTCTCTCGTTTTAATATACATATCAATATCCTTATAGACGTTACAGTCCATTAGATCGACGCGAGAATTCCGTCGTGTTACATAAAATACATAAAATATAACAAGTTGAAAAAGTAGACAATGACATATCGCCACGCGTAATCACGAGGAATATAAATTTCCGAGTGCGTCGCTCCGTGTAACATTAAACGCGCGCGATCGCGACGGGGTGATGTAAAATATCAAATATCCGCGTGGCGATGTACCGTCATTATTTTTAAGATAAGACAACACTTTCCACGGAATGCTTTTCGACTTCGTAGGGGAAACTCAGTACGACGATGCGCAGGTGCAATATCCTCGTCCCATTCCGGACGAAGTTATCAGGTGAGCTTGCGCTATACGTTGCCGTACGTCGCTAGCTTAAGCACGGACGTGAACTACCTTAATTTAAACGTCGTGTACGAGAAAAAGAAAACAATGATTGAATTGTATAATTCTAACAGTGCAGTATCGTCTTTTGGGAATGTTCGATTCTATCTGTTACACGCAATGCCATCTATTTGGCAAATAAGTTTATAATATTTTCAATTGAGCTTACCAAGAAAATCATTTATGCGTTTAATTAGATTTTTTAACATCGACGCACTTATTAATAAATTATTCGCGACCGCTGCAGTTAATTTCCCTCTCGCGCAAATATCGAGCCAGTAATAGCTGACGAATAATTACACGGAGAAAAATAATTTACTCCACAGCAAATTTCATGCTGCCGCAGCAAAATCTGTCAGTTACTATATGAACAACAAAACTTTGTTGGAGTACTAATTACCATTCACCGGAAATATTTTGTTAAATTGTTTGCTACAAGGACAAATTAATAAATGTAGGGAAACACTATTTTGTTCTCAAAGTAAATTAGCATGTCCCGAAGACAGATTCACTCAGCAAAATTTGTCCGTCTTTGCAAAACAAAACTGTTTTTGTTCTAATTCGCTAATTTGGTTTTATCAACTAAATTTTATCGCAGTTTCAATTCACTCAACAACATTTTGTTATCCTGGCAAAACGAAACCATTTCTGCTCTAATTACGAATAATTCACTAATTTGATTATGCCGACTAAATTTAACCGCTGTTGCAACGGATATGCAATAGCAACGATGGTTTCGCTGCAATAGCAAAATTATTTCTCTCCGTGCAGACGGAACGAATAAATAATTGCAGGCATGGCAGTGACTCGCTTTTCTTCACTTATTTAGCAACATTGAACTTTCTCTTACTTCTAAGAAAACAACTCTTCTCACTTTTTTCTTACTAGATTTGAGTTCTTAAAAAAAATTCGATCACAAGAAATCATGCTCAGTAACTAGCTTCTTTAAAGACGAAATCAAAGATTCAAAGAAAATAGAAGGTGATGATAATTTCGATGACACGATGCTCATAAAGTGAAGAACTATGATTTTATTTTTAAGCTATTTTTATCAAGTTTGTGAGAAAAAATAGACAATGCCTGATTGTATTTTTTCTCAATTACGTAATGGAATCAAGTGTTCATGATTTGTACACGTTTGTTCATCAATAATTTTTGTTTGTCCACCAAACCAAAGCAAATTATTAACAAATAAACATAAAAAACAAACAATGACTATCATGATGTATCATATAACTTTTTTGTTCAAAATTAAAATTTCATTAACCTTTATTATAAGATCAATGTTTTTAATTTCTCAGAAATGGTGTAACATATGAACACGCTAATTTTTAACATACAAGTTACTTGGAGAAGACTCACTTTTCACTTATTTCTCTTTAAGGCTGGCTCATTATTTTCTTGCTTTTTCAAGAATGAAACTCACCTTTTTCACTATTTTCAACAGCTAAACCCTTTGCCTGTAATTGACATGTTAGCATTTAAACGAGGTGACGATGATATAGCGAGAGGGTTGAGCCGCAGTTGCTCTCGCTTACAATCGCGTTACTAATCTGTGGAATTTATGAAACCGATCGGGCGACGTAGCGTCTACGAGGTTTACGTGAAGGAGGAGTCGTCGGGCTTGGACTCGAGGAACGATGCGCCGAGCGTGTCGGGATTAAGCAGCGCAGCCGATCAGCAGTTGATCCAAGTAATTAATCGCTATGGCAGTTTTACCGATAAGAACGACCCGCTATCATGTGAAACCGTTTTCAAGGCTGACTGCGTGGACACGGACGCAACCATGGACTCGGATGTAATCAATATCGACAGCACCGTTGCGAAATTCCTCGGCAAGGACGTGCTAAGGTATAAAGTAAGTGCACAGTGAAGGTATTTTAAATATTTGTCGAACTATTAGCGCGAAAGTTGTTTGCCGAGAGATAGGTGGCGGGCAAACGGCGCATATCGTTACAGCAACAGTTTGCATGAAATATTTCGCCTGACGCGGCCGGCGGCGCTCCGTTTATCTGGCCTGTACCCCTTTCTTCTTAGTTTGAAGAATTTCATTTGCATACGCTCGTTTTTACGCTTTTATGCGCCAAGTATTTGCCTATCTGCCTCGCGGTATAGCGCAATTACGACGAAGCGTCCTTGGGAACCGGCGATTTTTCACAGCTTTAACGTAATCCTGGAAAATTGCGACCGATCGTTGCACGTATTATTCGCTCCCGCGATATTTCATCGAATTTCATGATATCCCACAAACGCAAATGGAGGAATTTCCTTTGTTTACTGACTCTTGTTGGTGTTCTCGCTGAAATGTGCAATTTCCGCTTTTTCAGATCCTCGAGCAAAGCGCCAGCGCGCCCGACGAGAACATGGTCGTGTATTCGCGTCCCGTTGCCGAAGGTCCTTCGAGCTCGACGACGCGACTTGTCGATAAGGATGACCCGAGGTCCAGGTTGCACTTTGTCAAGTATCTCAAACGAGACGGCAAGACTCTAAAGATTTGGGAATGCGGCATCTGTGCGTGACTTTCGTGATTTTTCCTCTTTATCGAAAAGCAATTGCGTACAAATTCAGTTCGGGGGAGAATTAGCCAAGTAGCACAAATTTTACATAAGCGACGGTTCTACTCCCGCATTACATAAATTATCGATTAGTAATTATTAGTTATTAACTATTATTAGTGATTGAATTAGTAATTTAGTATTCAGTTTTAATTATACGACGAGGTGCATGTATTCGAATAAGAGAAAATGTCGGACAAATCTCTTTTTTTTCTTTTTTCACGCGAGACATAACATGAGAATCCTTGGTTGAAAAGATAAAGTGGCCAGTAAGAACTTAATCGCGGCTGTATTAGCAATGTATTGCTTTTAAATAATTGTGGAAGGATACAAATGTTATACAAGCGTATAATAAAATAGCATAAACACAATATATTAAATTAACACACGGGTGTGTTAAAAGTTGAATACAAACATTGTAACAAGGACCGATTTTAACGCAAGTACCAAATGTTATTTACTGTATAGTTCGACGCGTATATCATTATACGTTAAACATTACACAATAATTTAAAAATAATACATCGCTACAATAGTCGTGATTAGATTTTTATCGGCCGGTCTGTCTTTCCTTGGTTAGTTACCACGGAAAAAAGAAGAACCAGTGTAAATATAAAAATCTTTGTTGGGTTACACAAGTGCAGCTAGTAATTACTTCTTAACGCTAACGCTGACTCGCGCCGTGTCGTCGCGCTCGTTTTCGTTCTCTAAGAAACTTTCACGTTTAATATTCGAATCAGGTTCAAAAGAGTTTCGCCATCAGTACACCTTGATGAGACATCTGCCGACACACACCGACGAGAGGAACTTCAAATGCGAGGCTTGCGGTAAGGCTTTCCGCCAGCTGTCAACATTGAGCCAGCACAAAGCTATACACAGCGACGCCAGGCCCTACGTGTGCGAGTTCTGCAAGAAAACGTTTAATAGGTCGGTAATTGGCCTCCCCCTCCCCTTTCCTTCACCCGGTGGGAACGGTTTAAGTTTAAACGCGATCGATCTCCGCGCGATATCTATCCCCTTCGTTTCTTTGATTACGATGGGATCTCGTAACCATTCTGTTGATAAGGTAATCCGAATTTCAGAGTATCCACGTTGATCTCCCATCGGAAAACGCATTCGGAACACAAGCCGCACAAGTGCCACGTGTGCGGCAAGGGATTTCATCAGAAGGGTATAAGATACACGTATAAATTACGTAACCGTCTGCAGTAATGTCTAGACCGGATAGATTTTCGTAATCCGCGACGGCTGTAAAATGTAAATCACGAAACGTGAAACCCTCGGCCGGTCTTGACTTTACAAATCTTTGATGGTTATTTCCGCGTATCGATCACGTGAAAAGCGCATCGCCACCTGTGAATCTGAAAAAGATCCGTCCATTAACGTTGTTTTCAGGCAATCTGCGCAATCACGTGTTCACGCACACGAATGAGAGGCCGTACAAGTGCGATCTCTGCGGTAAGGGCTTCAACCAGATGTCGAATTTGGTCTGTCACAAGATGAAAGCGCACGCACACGCCGACAAGATGCAGTATTCTTGCGGAGTCTGCGGAAAGGAATTTCCGCGCAGGTTCGCTTTGAGATCGCACGAGGAATATAAGCACGGCGTGAAATATCGAAGCACGGGCAACGCGCAGTCCGCAGCTACGGCGAACGAATCCAATGTCGCGAAAAGGTACACGGAAGAGATTGATGTCGATTCGATAATTAGATATCCATTGAACAATTATGTTACACCACGAGAGGGAGGGGGCATAAAAACCACGGAACGTTATATTAGATGAAACGTAAATATGGATGCGCGTAGTTATCTATTTTATCTGTATTCGTGACACATTTGGTGGGAATTTTTATGTCTTGACATAGTTTTATGTTAGTAATTAAAATGTTAATTTTTAAATATTTATTTTTTTTAAATATAACTTACTTCCAATCGAAATTGCAAATGATATAACGAGATATTCAGCGTGCGGTATGTGTGATTGGGCGTTTTCAGCAAGAACGTCCGAATCATACAGTTGTATAATGGCGACCGGAGTCAAACGAGCGAAAATAAAAAGGAGGATTACTTGGACTCGGTTAGTAGAAATCTCATTTATAACGAATACCACGAATTGGATTATATAATCAGTTTTGGAATCTTGTGCGAAAGTCGGATCTGGCGGACAGCATTGTGATAGACAAGATCGATACGAAAGCAATGGAGATGGCGTTGCTCCAAGGGCAGATCCCCTTTGCTCTCTACAAACCCGCCAAAGGTATACCGATTCTCGTGAAAGTTTGGGCCACCGCGAATAATAAACACGTAAGTATTGTTCACGTTCAACGGTGTAACTGCATTATTCCGTAGTTTTTTTTAGCGAAAGCTATAGACGTACAAATCATATTTTAATTATTTAGAATCGTATGCTTTTACTCTTAAAAATTTATTCACAAAATAAAGAAAAATGTTGATATCAAGAAAATATTTAAAACTCCTGGGCTCCTATTTTACGTTTATTTCTTGATTATTAAAGCGAAAGTTAAGTTTTCAGATTTTTCACAGATTTCATTTTATGAATATATCTTTTTATTTCAATGTATTTCGCAAGAATTTTGGACATGCGTTTTCTCTTCTGATGTCATCAAACAAAGACGGCTACGATATGAGGTTGCGAAATTTACTTTCCATTTCTTTTCTTTAATTTTTCCTAATATAATTATTCTTTTTATTGACTAGAGAGCACATTTAACGAAGCTTCGGTTTTAGTTGATTTCGCAAGAACTTAATTAAAAGTTATATATCCAATATTACAGCGAAGGAGATTCGATGTTTCGTGAGTGTACTTGTTACTTTGTTTATCTTACCGTGGGTAATCCTCGCAGCTTTCATAAAGCCGATTGCAACGGAGCCGTTCAGCGCTGATTACTCCGCGTTACTGAATTATTAATGCGTTACTAAAATATTAATTAGTATTAGTATTTAACATACATATTCAACGGAGATTGAGTCGCGATGAAAATAAGCGAAATCTTAAGCGAAGAGTCGGTGAACATTTTTCCCTGTTATTATTTACGATATTGTTACTTTGCGTACTGATCAACGCGGAAACGACAGAACAGGACAACATCGTTGTAATCGCGGCGCGTTTCTATTTTGCTCGTCGTTCGTTTCAGAATAGCTTCTTTCCACACGGGTGGCGATTAAACGGTCAATATTGCAAATTAAATTAGCACGCTCGGTTACTCGAGTTTGAAATTGCTATTGAAATCGGATGGAAGCGAACAAAATGGAACAATCACACACCGTTGACCGCAGGCACTTACACCCGCGACTGCCGAGGATTTGCGAATGGCCGGAAAAATTACTCCGAATCCCAACGAGACCGCGGACAATGAAGGCTCGAAGGCAATGCAAGTGAAGGTACCCGTGGTCGCCACAGTGATACAGAACATCGAACCCGACGGCAAATCTAGTTTCATCGTCGAGCCGCCTAGTGCGGAACATGAGCAAGGTGAGCTTTCGTCAATCTCGCGCGATACTGACCGCTTATAACATTTCGTATTGGAATTACTTACGCTTTCGAAGCGATTTTCGAGAGAGCTACTTCCACCCTCTTGTCTCTCCCGTTCGTTCTTTGAACCAGGCGACTGACAGTCGCGCTTAGTCACAGGATTCAACTTCATAAAATCTATGAGACGCTCCCTAATTTCCGAAAAGTTGTCTACATATTAGTTTTTAAAATCATAATTTTTTATCAAAATATTATTTTCAGTTTAGAAAATATTAAAGATTAAAATTAAAATAGCACGCTAATCTCGAGGAACATGTATAAAGTGTCAACTTTAGTTACAAATGTCTCAGTTCTCGAATGGTCAGCCTTTTTCACGATTGCACGAGCAACGTGAGTTAGATAATATTTCAATATATATGCAGCGCAAGTTTCATCGAATTCCTCATCAAACTCATTTCACCTTAAAATCTCCTTTAAAGCGGAATCATTTTTGAACCAGGATCTGGGTTACTGTGGAACTTTTGGTATTTTAAATACAATGTAAATTAATTTGTGATATCATTTTCATAATTTTTTTCATTATTTTGAGTGATGGGCAATACATTCTTAATTAGAACTTGCATAATTAAAGAACGTCTCACAGGTCTTATAAATTTGTCGGTCTTGAGATTATGCGCTGCGACTGTCAATCACTTGACTCGACGGACGAGCGGAAGAGGCAAGGGAAATAAAGTAGACGTAGTTCCCGAAAATCACTTGTGAAGTGAAAGTAATTTCGCGAGTACGGGCTTATACGACATAAAAAAAAAATTTGTTTTCTTCTGATCTATCGTCAGCGGACGACGATTTGGTGACGACGTTGGATTCGCAGTTCTCATTATCCGAGCTGAATCACGATGAACCAGACCACCGGCAGAGCTGCCCGAACTCGGCTCCATCGATGGAGGACTGCAACGAGTTGTTGGAGTTGGCCGCGCAAGGCGGAATACAGTTTGTTCGCGCCACCGAGGATGGTCGTTACGAGGTAATGTGGAAACGATTGCGGCAACATACTTGCGTGTGAAGCTGCGCTAAGTGTTTGCACGACGGCTCTGATAATAAACGTATTCTCGACGGATGTGATGTTTCGCGCGATAAACTGAGAAATAACGCGCATCTGCGATAAACACGTATCGACATCAACGAAAATATACCACGATATACCGAATAATTAAATTTCCGACGGAAGGGAAATTTGGTCAACTTTTGACGAGAAATATCCCCCTGTCCGTTAGTACTATTGAAACTTTTTAGTCTTTATCAGATTCCATCGGATTTTATCGTGCATTTATATCTCATTTGCGCGATAAAAATACAGAGAAATGAAATAATGCCATAATAATATGCTAAAATAATGCCATGCATAGAATGGAACTTTTATCATATCGTCTTATAAGTTAAATGCAACATTTTTGTGTTCCTTTTCTTTTATAAAAAAAACAATAAACATTTTTCTCGCTCGTATATTTCGTAAGTAAATAAATAAATTTAACACCGCCTCTCGGCATCTTTATCTCTGCGTGGGCGACGTACTTTTCCACGCGGAATTGGCATTACGCCGTCAACGTCTTTCCGATCGACTTTTCGACCTATAGTATGCGACATTCAGGACATTCACGTCAGACGCCTACGTTCCTTTACATAGATTTCTCTATTTAGGGAACTACTAACTGTAGCTCCGCCATGCTTGCGAAACGTGTCGTATAACATTCTCTCTTGGAGCGTTTGTTAGAATTTGTCTTTTGCGCTTCTTCAAATTAGCTCTGGAAATCGGATTAACATCTATTGATAGAATCCGAATTCTATCAAAGCCCTAATTAAATTCTAATTCCCATTACGACTCCCTTGCTCAAGTAACTTGGCAAAGCTAATTAATTTTCATGTCTGTTGATGGAATCAACAAATCGTAGGGGAAAATCCTATTTAGAATCCCATGTCTTCCATTTGAAGCGCTGTCGATCTGATTTTGCACGTAAAATCTCTCTCTCCTTTCTCTCTCTCTCTCTCTCTCTCTCTCTCTATATATATATATATATATATATATGTATGTATGTATATTCTAAATCTAAATTTTAATTACTTTCGTAAGATGTGATTATATGAGATTATCAATTTTCTAACTTTCGCAAAATTACTAATGTTACAGTTATTGTGGAAACATAATCAAAACAACGGTTGAAAGCGTGTCGTACGCGCCTTTCAATACGGTATTATTATAATAAGGAATTAAGAGTGAACCGCGATATGTTAGCTTTAACAACTCAACGTCGATCGTGCTATTTACGCGCGCGCGCTCGTTATCGTTATAGATTATGACAAACAGCGAAGCTCGTGACTTGATGGCGCAGAATTCCCACGACGTAACGATTCTTGACGGCGAACAGGCGGACGCCATCAATCTCGCCAATATACGCAATAACGATGACGTCATCATCGGCGACAACGATAATCAGATCATGGTGCTGGAATCCGGCCAGAAATCTATGTCAATGGACGGCATCGAAATTCTCGAGGACAAAGACATTAGGATTCTCGAGGGTAAAAGCCTCGACGATCGTTTCGTGGATGGCATAACATTCCTTTCCCAGGCCAAATTCGACGATCTCATACTCGGTCCCAAATCGCTGGGTATCGACGGCGATAGCGCGTTGGCGGGACACGGCGATGGTAGGTGAATTTGCGATAATGTCTCAATTTATAAAAATAGTTGAGACGCCACGCCGAACTGTCGCGTATATCTCTCGACGTATATTCTAGTATCCATATGATTGAAATAGCAGGGAAATTACTCATTACTTCACTTAAATCATGTCTTGAAAACTCGATCAATAGTTAAATTAACTAAAAATATTCCATCATTTATCGTCCCAAGTTAAATCTTAAATTTTGAATTAAAATCAACGCGATATTATAATATAAAAAAGACATATATATATATACACGCAGAACGAAGTATATTTCGAAGCCATCTTAAAGCTCTTAATTACGCACTATGACTGTCCTTGTTTAACCTATTTATCAAAGCAAATAGTCAGGAGCCTTAAATCAACATTTTTTTTGTAAACGAAAATTACATAAATATTAAAGTTTACAAAGCTGACGCGTGATGTTCATTTTTGCGAAAATGTATATTTAAGACGCTCTTTTGGAATCAAGCATACGATATGCAACGTGAGATCAGTGTGTTTACAACTCTCATCGATGTCTATCGATTGTAGCAATGTCCATGCCAACGAGCCAGCAAGACCTAACAGGCATCTTGGGTCAATCCTCGAACCTGTCCACTAGCTCGCACTCCTCGTTATCGTCTCTATTAGCGAAGAACCATCCGCCATTGTCGCTATTGAACGAGACGCTCCCATACTTGAAGAGCAATCAGAGCTTCGTGGAGGATCTAAACATCCTCGGTGTCTCCCCCGTTGAAGATCACCATTCGGAATACGATTCGAAGATGAAACTCTCCTCTATGTTCGACGACGAGTGCGATATCGGCTTGATATCGTTTGGTCAATCGGACATGAATATGCTTGACCCCGGGAATCAGAGTATCAAAGTTCGTACATGAAATTGATTTTAGGAACGATTGCTCTTCGAGTAACACGTTATACGAGTGAATTTTGTAGTTTTTCAGTGACAAGTTCTATCAGCCGCCTCCGAAAGTATTTCCCGGTTACAACGAAGTGAGGATTCTGGGACCGAAGAATCACAATCGCGAAACGTTCATTCCGCACTACCAAGACGCCAGGATCCTCAGTCCTTTCGAGCAGTTCCTCAAAAACACGGCTATACAGACGAACGCTTGCGTGCCCAACACAATCGATGCGGCCTCCGAGGGATGTCGAAAAGAGGTGAAGATACTCGGTAAAAAGCTCGGCACTGGCATTATCACCACAACCGAGCAGGGCAATGTCGTCGAGGTTGTCGACGATAAAACTAAATTCGTAAGTAAAGGGCGATCGTCGAGGCTTTTTCTCAGTCGCACGGACACGCGCGTGCCTTTTAAGTTATCCTATTCACGTCATTTATCTTGATTTATCAACTAACTTTGATCGTTGCTGTAAATATATTATTACGGAAAAAATGCTAATGTATCAATGAAATTGATCAACAGCGCCGTAATTGGAGTAAATCTTTTTGATTCAACCACAATATTGAAACTGATACTTTAGTTACGAAAACAATGAAGAAGTTAACGAAACAATGTATGATGTATTATTTATAAGCCAATTATGATGGCGATGTTAATCTATTCTATTGATACGAGAGCACGCAAGCAACGAATGAACTGATTTTTACGGCAGATTCTTCTGCCGTTCGATAAATTTCGAGCCTAACAACTCAAGAATATGGTGACACTTGGCCGCAGGAAACGGACATCGTGGTGGATCTCTGCGACAACGTCTTGCAGCAGTGCGCTGCCGTGCCGTCGCCGCGACGATTGCACCGACAGTCAATGGAGAACGATGACGCGGACAGCTTTTTGCTCCAAGTAAAAACCTTTGAGAGTAATTACGGCCAGTACGACCAGAAAGAGAACGTTTCTCCGAACCTGCGCAGGCTTGCAGCCCGTGCGATTTTCTGAATTTTGGAAATCGACTCACCGGCAAGGACCTGTCGCCCGAAGGTCACTTCGACAGAGGCCAAAAGGAGAATCGCGAAGATAGTTTTGTTTCCGGGGACATTTTGGACCTGAACTGACACGAGACGAAGAATGAAACGGAAGAAGCGTTCGCGCGTTATCTCCATTCTCGTCGACACGTAGAGCTGATACGTGATAAAGATAAATAAATTTTGCGACGGATAGAGAGGAGGTGCGTATTGGTATTTTTATAATTTTCCGTTTACAAGAGATCGTGCCCCCGACTTAAATATATTGATGGACGCACCCGTTCGTCCGGGAATTTTGCTCGAGGTGGTTTTACGTGATAAGTGATACCATTATGAAAATTATGCTGCTTGGTATTTTTCAAATTACGCGCGAATGATTTGCAAAAGGGTCTTTGAAAGAGATCGAATGACGTATACTTCCGAGTATGTGCGCATGCAAGTTTTATAGAACGCGTTTGTAAATTGAAACGTTCAATCTCAAGTATTCAATCTGCACGTTAATTTTCACACGAACGAGGTTCGTGAATTACCTCGCGCGCGCGCGTGTATTGTTACTGTCGAATTTTCTACGCTAATTCATGTGATCTATATAATGGATTGTATACATTTGACGAATATTTTATATTTTAATTTGAATGAAGAATGAAATGTATAAATAAAACAGCACTTGTCCTCATAGTCTGATCCCATTTTCAAGGAATGAATTGTACGATACATAAAGCGTTTGCTTCAGAGGAATCCTATACCTCCCTTTTCCGCTATTTATAATTTTTCGAGTCTCTCGTCATGGGCCTTACTTTTATATATAAATCTTCGTTTATATTTCGGTATTATTTAGTAGTGTGTCAAATGATATTTATGCATTTTACGAAATGTACTTTTCATGTCGCGTACATTACGAGCCGTATGTATCTACATTACGGGGGCCTTTTGTACCTGCGAGTTTCTTCCGAGTGTTCTCTTTTATTAGACAGTGAGAAATAAAATATGATATATCTGTTAGCGCACGGGGGAAAAGAAATCTTACCTACCCTCCCAACCATTGCTATTCTTAATAAATACGCGAGATCGAGATACGAAAGACCGCGGTATTTCGATACGAAGGTTATTTAGATTTATTCGCGAATTCTCGACTCGGCGATATTTTCTCCGAGCGCACGTGCCAATACCAATAGGTGGAGTGGTTAATACCGTCCGCCCTGGCATCCATCCTTGCTACTTGATAGTCAGCTCCCATTCGAAACCGCAGTCTTATATATATATAGTAATCTGTACTAGCAATCTGCTTTCACAGTCCGCGCAAATTGTGGAATTTAGAAATGACGTAAAGCGCGAAATATTCGCGGCGTAACGACCTTTCGAGATGACTTACTTCAGAATGCCCTGATTGTCCGTCGAATTAATTTTATTTCTTCGGTTTTCTCGTTTTTATTTCGTATCGCTACGTTACGGCAAATATCGAGATCTAGTGTCAATTTATTTGTTGAATTTATCTATATTGGTATTAGTGAGTGCACCGCCGCATTCCTACCGAGTGATATCTCATCGTCAGACTTAGCATCTATCTTCGCTACTTGATAGTCAGCTCGTAAGAACCTCTCTAGATTTAGATAGTGGGAAGGACTCGCAACGTATATCCTCTGGAAAACATAAGATCGAGATAAGCGTAATAAATTATAATAAGGAAGAGCAATGCCTCGCGTTTTTTCGTATACTGATAAAGAAACGCAGCTTTTCCCACGCGAAACGCCCGGCGTTATTCCTTCTAAGGCGCATTCCCTGACTTGGTCAACTTGGCAGTTTACTATTGCAAATTTAAATTGTCAATAAAGAAGAAACTTTGATATTTTGTCGTAATTATTTATCATTTCATTCTCGCTAGAATTTACCGCGGTTTGAAAAACTCATTTTTCATTAAGATAAAAGACAAATTTTGATTTTGTTTGCATCCAACGTAAATTATACAATTTCAACATTTGGCCGAAGAATGTAATTGTATCTAGTTTTCGGGATAATCTTGGATATATTACATTTTAGCACTTTATTTTCGCGCGAGAAAATTTTACTCGATCGACAAGTCGATTTTTTAATTTGCAATTTTGCACGATGCTTCATAAAAATTTATGTTAAGCGGAATTATTGGGTAAAAAATTAATACAATTTTGTCCTTAATCCAGCAACGGCACGTCGCTTGCGAACGCGCGACGTGTGTGCGCGAGCAAACGCGTCGGAAAATTTACTTTTCTCTCGCGAAGCCAACCCCCCCACCCGCCCCTCTCTACCTCGTCCCGTCGCACCTCGCAAATACGCAAAAATTAAGTTGTAAAAGTCGCTCCGAATCGCTCGCGTTTTCCAGCCACGTCTGCCGCGAGGAAGTGCGCACGAATCCCATGGAAATTCCATTCGTTCCTTCACCTCCCGCGCCCCCGGGGTAGCACGGGTAAGGGCACCCGGAGAGAATTCGCGTCTTTTCTTGGCTGCTTTGCATCGAATTATTTAAAAATGCACCCGACGTCCCGAGAAACATCTACTTAACTCGAGGTGGCAAAGCCGTCGAGACGTTCTTAACGCGCCGGAAGAACCGTGAGAACAATGGCCTTAACGACGACTCGTTGTCGGTCGACGGCGCCTTACTTACAAAGAACGAACAATTCGAAATCCCGAAAAGCCGACCGGTGGCATGTTTACAACTCCTTTTAACCGACGTTTCCTGCGCTATGTAGAATTTTCATCGTCGGACCTATGTTACTACGTCCTAGCTCCGTCCTTACGAATTCTTCGAGGATCGATCAGACAACTCACACACCTAATTCTCGCAAAATCTTATAACGTTTTTTCTCGATGTACACATTATCTTTGAGAAATTTAAATAATAAAAAGTTGGTAAATAATAAAAACCACTCGGAACATGTGAAATGTGTTAAACCTAATACAAAATTGTTTACCGTGTACCAAGACATATCGTCGAAAAATGGCGAATGGTTCTGAATTGCTCTCCCCCCCCCCCCTCTCTCTCTCTCTCTTCGAATCCAGTTCCGTTACGACGATCGTATTTTCGTACAGGGACCGGCAATGAGAGCGGCCGGAAGAGCATTCTGTTTGTTTTACAGCGTAATTGCAACGGGAAGTATTCCGCGCTAGATCACTCGGTGCATTATAGCACCGCGGCATACCTATAACGTGGGGGAAGCATAAGGGGAAAGGGGGAACGCTCGTCGCTCGTTTGCCACCCCCGAGATTTCTCCCCCGGGTATAACTTCGGGAGCGAAACGGCCCCACGGATTATCTGAGGAAGTGCGAAGAGAGAGAGAGAGAAGGGCTTTTAACTCGGTATAATTTATTTAAAAGCCCAGACCGGCCGGCCGGCGCCGCGAAAGAGGAAATCTCTGAAGAAACAGCCTTAATTAGCGCGGACTTTCTTACCGGTACGCGGCGGATTCCTCCTTAATTTTCGCAGATGAAAACCGCGCGGTCCATCCCTTTCTTGCCCGCACTTTTTCTCTCCTCCAACCTCTCGTCTTCTCTCTTTCTCTTCCTCCCCCCTTCTCTCTCTCTCTCTCCCTCCCTCCCTTCCTCTTTCCTTCTTTTTTCCCTCTCTCGTTTTCTCCTTCTTCCTCTTCCAACTCTTCCTACTCTTCCTCTTTACGATTTCGCTTCGTCTCTCTATCGCTACCATACGCCTTTATTCTACTTAAACGCGTTTGACGACTGGCAATAAAGAAAAGTCCTCGATGTTGATTAAATTTCGCGATCAAGGGGAGCGACGCCCAGTTGAACGTATATGCGGGATTTAACGTACAGAGAACAGTCGAAATGTAATACGATTTTGCTCAACCGCGAATTTCCTTCGTGAAAAGTGACTAGCGTTTAACGCACTACTTAATATCCGAATAAAAGGTTTCGCGAATGAACGTTTCGAGATAGAAACAAAGTTTTACCTTGCGATTATTGTACCGGATACAAATAGAGATTTCGCCCTAAAGTAGTTCGTAGGGTGCCGGATTTTCAAGACAAAATGATCAGAAATTCTAAAATTTTTATATAATGTCTCTATATTAACCCTTAACATCATAGTAGTTTTTTAATTTTTTATTAAAATTCTAAATGTGGCTTATAAGAAATAAGAAATAGAAGTTAAAAATATGATAATAATCTCACGGAACACGTATAAAAAGTGTCATCATTAGTTACAAATATCTCAGCTTTCCAATGGTCAGTTGTTTTCTAACTTTACAGACGCATAGATAGTATTTCCATCAATATGCAGCTAAAATTAAAAGGATTTTTAAGAAAATATTTTAACGGACCAACTACCTTAAAAGACATTTGAGATTATAGGCTAACGCACTAATACTGAAGTAGTTCGCAAGAGAATATTTTTTAAAATTATTAGTAGTAGTTATTTAAATTTCAAATAAACTTATATAAAATAGGATACCATATTTCCGAAATAAAATATACATCTTCGACATTTGTAACCACCGACATTCTTCGTTAATAAGGTATCCATGCGAATCGAAAAGCTCCTCGCGAAATGACTAAACACGACTTTCGCACGTACGTCTGACGACAGCTTTACTCCCTAACAAAGTCGATTGACGATGCGCCGTAATGTGCTGTCTACTTTGGAAAATTCACTTTGAATTTCGCCCCCTTACGAGCTTTTCCTTTCTACTTTCCACGGGACATTACTTCGCCTCTGCCGGGTGCCCTCGCGAATTACCTCGTCAGGAATTCAGCCCTC
The DNA here is from genome assembly GCF_001313825.1 of Dinoponera quadriceps. Taxonomy (NCBI): domain Eukaryota; kingdom Metazoa; phylum Arthropoda; class Insecta; order Hymenoptera; family Formicidae; genus Dinoponera; species Dinoponera quadriceps. The sequence continues at coordinate 2,170,053 of NW_014555613.1, forward strand.
ATACACAGCCATTTCGCAAATTCGATCTCCCTCGGTGCACGAGACGCGGCTGCCCTCGCGTTTCGAACTGCTCCAGAGAAAATGAAAGAAGAAGAGAGAGAGAGAGAGAGAGAGAGAGAGAGAAGCAACCAGGCCAGCTTTTCGCCGATAACGTAATATTCAATTAAATTAAACAGTCACACATCAAAAACCGCGTCTACTATATGAATAACGTCGTTACAGATTTTATATGAAAGAAATTATATATTTCAAAAAAATTGTTGAAATAAATTATTTCTCCAAATATTCTCTTGTAGATATATGACAGTAGATTTCTCTGGCTCAATATTGTACAATCATTGGAGAATATAAAATATATAAAATATATAAAGGTTTTCTTATATACCCTCTCGTTTATATGTTTTCTACTGTAAATATAAAAGAATAATATTTTGCACTCATATGTACATAGAATTTTTTATAATTTATAAATTAATTAAAAAAATATCCGCTTTTCTTTCGGATGAAAATGTTTATTTAAATTACAAATGCTTCTCGCATAATCCACGTTTGCTTTGAAAGAGAGAAAGAGAGAAATAACATATTTATTCTAAACCTACAAGTGATATCGACTTATAACTCTATAACTGATATGAATTTTATAATTTTTTTCAAATAATATATTTACAGATTTATTATTAAATTAAATATGCGAAACTTTGTGCTAGATTTAATAATGAGCAATTTATTTCTTCTTAATTGGCTTAATTAATAGGAGAATTAAAATGATTCTATCTATTAAATGATTAATAGACTTTCAGACGACGAATATCGATCGAAGCCGAAACGATCGTACTACGTCGCGCATTTGTTGCTGGATTAGCCGCGTTGTACCATGCTGCCGCTAAAAGATATTGTACGGAGACGAAAAGAGACAGTGAGCTGTTCGGTCGAGCAGAAATTTTCCCAGGATGCCACCTTTTATTTTAAAAGGTGGAAGACGCGAACCTGACCCGACCCAATCTGATTTAAGTCTACTACCGCGCAAACATAAGGCTTCTCGGCTACGGCCGACTAAAAGAAGCATGGGATTCAGAGACGAAGAGAAAAGGAGAGAGAAAGAAAGAGAAGCAGAAAAAAAGAATGACACGGTGATCCGAAACGAAGTTGCAACCTGCTACGATCAATGTTTGCCAATATTTTCGGTGATTGACGAATATCTTTCACGAAGCTTGATCACTTTCCATTTTGCGAACTGATAAAAATAAATGTGCATTAAATACCGCAGAGAGAGAGAGAGAGAGAGAGAGAGAGAGAGAGAGAGAGAGAAAGAGAGCACCCTGTCATTACATATCTGTTTGTATACGCTGAGAGTAGCAAATTCAATTTCCCCGAATATTCAATGACTGGTTTTACCGTTCAGTCATATTAGACGAGAAATATCAAAGTTCGTCTTTTTCTATTTATTGTAAATATCGAATTATTTTTATCGCCAATAGGGCCAAGTAAAGTCCTCATCCGCAATGAAAGAAACAAGTGATAGGGAGAAAAATAACGCCGATATCTCCACCCTTTATCCGTCCTCCCAACTCTCATACGAGTTTTATATTTTGAAATCTCGAAAGTTTTATACGCCGATTGTAGCACCGGACTCTTTCGGTATCTTAACGACCGATTCGTTGCGGTCTTTTGTGAGGAACACCCGATATATCACGACGATTCTGCTCAAGCGCGTCTTTACGAGCGTCGCAAAAAAATTTATAACTTCAAGATGGAATTGGATCGCGCGGTAAGCGCCCGTCGAATACTGATCACGCGTCGTGCTGTGTGTGCGCGATGTGAAGCTTGTGAAGCGTGTCCGGTCTAAAGGCGAACACAAATATTTTATTTGATCGCATCTAAATATAAACATAACGAATAATTCTCCGTATTGATTTCGCTATTATTGTGTGGTTGTTACGTGGTTTCGAGTTATCTGAAATTCGAGTGCGTTTCCGACCGTCTCCGTGACTTTCCTCGCGAAAAGGAGAAAACGAAAAACAAATACGTAAATACATGGCCGATTCCATCCGAGCGGGCCAGCCAGGCGCAATCGTCCGCAAAGTGGGCGGCATTAAAATTCTATAAAGCGAAGTAATAAAAATAATAAAGGTCTCGCACGTACGCGCGCTCAAAATGCGATGAAATCCCAACACGAGAGAGAGAGAGAGAGAGAGAGAGAGAGAGAGAGACGGGTCTATTCGCGGTAAATAAAACCGCGGTTAAACTCGAGCGGGGAACGAAATTCGGAATTATCGATCCTTCGATTCAGCCCGACTGGATATGAATCTTGGATATTGCTACGGCCCGTTGGGACAATATTATCGAGTAGTTAAATTCAGCGATACGGTATATTTCACGAGTACAGCCGCTAGCTATTAAGTTCGCCGAGCTCGGTGCCATGGGGCGAATTAATTAATAAAACGCGTTGTTCATTAACTAATTGACCATTGGGCAAAGAGCTTGCTGAGAGATTTCGTTTTTGATGCGACGTATTACGTCGGCCTTGACTCACGTATGTATGTGTGTGCGCACGCGCACCTGATTTAATAATTACAGGAGGTATTACGAATTAGTACGACCAGGTACCGCGCGCTTATCGCACGTCGCTCAAAATATTCATCAATCTATGGACGAAAGGTAACTCTGGTCAACACGGTGATTTTAATCCATTTAAAAAGAGAGAGAAAATTTGGAAAAAATTCGATTCTTTTATACAGTGCACTGAAAAAAGGATTTGATAAAAATTACCAAGATTTAGTTAAATAGTTTCGACTATATTATTTGGTAGCAATAATCAATTTAGTTGAAACTATTTATCCAGATCTTGATAACTGTTACCACATCCTTTTTCTCGGTGTAGAAAATTTTGTATTACAAATGGCCTACCAGACTTAAATGTTTGTGTTATTTTAACACGAGGAATATATTAAAAAGTACAAAAATATGTTAAATTAACATATTCGTCATGTTAACATATTACTTTTTAATTTATTCACCCTGTTAAAGTAACACAGGAAGGATGGACTATTTGTAACATAAAATGTTTTACCGTGTATTCACACACAGGAACGGTGATGGTGCTTGTTTCATCTCTCTTTCCCTCTCAGTTCTTAAATATTAATTATCTTTCTCAATTATCTTCCTTATATTTACAGAATCCTAGAACGTCTATTAACATCTCATCCGAACTTTCTGGTAGATATCGATCGTACACGTACCGATAATATCGTCCCGTTTTAATTAATTCAGCAACGGAAAGAATTTCTCTTCCCGAGAAAAAATACATATTTACGTACTCTTGCGTGTTTGTTTATCAAATTCTTCCGACACGCTATTCACTCATTTGCGGACACGTCACGCACGCTAGTTTAGCGCTGTCTCAGCGTGTGATTTCATGGGAATTGCCAATACACCGAGTCGTTTTACGTCATCACGGGAGAACATTTATACGGTTGTAAATGGAGAGAACATTCGCTAACGATTTACAAACTAATATATGTAATAGCACCGTACCGGCGCCAAGGGCCAGTCGTACGGGCCACTTCCGCTTTTCGAACACGTGCTCAAACGCAACGGAACTATCCAATAACATTTATACTCCCTTCACGCGATTGCTCAAGATTTCCAAACTCTGCCGAACACTACCGCGAAGCAGCGCGCTACTCCGCGTAAACGACTTTAGAGCCTTTTACTTCGGGCATTGCATTTTATCCGGATTGTCAAATTTCATTTGCGATCAATGACCTATCCTGCCGCAAAAGACTTCGCGATTTTCCGGCTTTGCTAGTGTTACATCCCCCGTGTCCGATTTAAGATGCTTTCTTCCTGAAACTGAACTTTCCAGACAGACAGTCAACAAATTATTTCCATGTTGAAATAGATCATTTCGAATCTAGCGACATTATTGAGCGCAAAATGGATTTACACGAAATTAATGGATTATCGGTTATTTCGAAAAGCTGAAAAAAATAACGTTTAATTCATCGTTCGTCCAGATCCACGCTTGATATATATCGCATTCAAACAAACTCAGAAAATTATTAATAGTGATAATCCGGTGCGCGCGCGTGTGCGCCGATGGTGTGCCAGATGGTGAGTTTAATAAGTCAAATTAAATTGGATTAAGAGGAGCCGTGCCATCCGCACGATGTGCCTGAGAATTTTGAATATTACATCAGGAATTTTCTATAAAGGTCTGTGCAGAGTAGGGACAGCCATGTAATAGCTTTATTAGATCAGTCGGAATGGAAGAACAGCTATGGGAAGAACGGATCGTTACACTCACGGTCGTCACGGCGGCATATCTAACATCTTTCTAATTAAAGATATGTTGCCCATAACTCAGAATAAGGAAAAAATTATGAAAAAAACTACAAATTGATCTACATTGCATTTAAAGGGAACACCAAAAGTTTGACAATAATTCAGAGCTTGGATTAAAAGTTATTCCACTTGAAAAGAGCTTGATAAGAATTCGATGAAACTTATATTTGAAAAAGATCGACTATTCAAGAGCTGAGATATTTGTAACTAAAGTTAATACTTTTTATACGTTCCTTAAGATTAACGTGCTATTTTTAATTTGTATTTTTAATATCTTCTAAACTACTAATAAAATTTTAATAGCAAACTACTATGATATTAAAAGATATTAAAATATGCAGATGTTATACACAAATTTCAGAATTGTTGATCATTTCGTTTCGAAAATACAGTTTCGAAAATACAGATATAAAATTCATAACTTATAATAATACTCGAAATACATGTACATGTGCACATATTTAAACACTTAGACCTATTTTTCTATTATCTGTGTATCTCTATTAAATCAACTAATGTATGAAAATAGCATTAAGAAAAATAAAAATAATATTGTCGTACTTATTACGTGTACCTCAATTTCGTTTCAAATTAACATTTATTATTTAGATAGTTAAATAAATGTATAAGAACGTAATTGCTTTATAAATACTAAATTCGTGGATGGAATTGATGCGTCATTGAAAAGACGACAATATATCCTAGTGGGCAATATATATCCTTAAAGCTTTGTGTCTTTTCATAAAAATTCATGTTCCACGCAGCAAAGAGCAAAAGTTATTCGCTACAATTTGATGCCGATGAATTTTAATTCCGTACACCGAAAAGGAGCACGAATTTAAGAGAACGATTTCGCTTTTTCCATGAACGGCGCGATTTATTATTTGGTATTTGTCCGAGCGCGGTCGACTGGAATCAATTAACGCGAAGACAAAGTATGTTTAAATAGTTCATATGACGAATGAGGCGAAATAGGTTCGTTGCTTCTCGTTTCGATGGAATTCGCACGAATATTCATTATCAATTTCATTCGAATAAAACTCAAGAAAACGATCAGTCTATCTGTTTACAATTCCCATGAATATATCTAGAAGATATCAACCTCGATTTCGCTTTAGTCGCTTCTTCAAATGTCTCGTATACCTCGGAAAGCTCATGATGTTGCTCGGGATATATTTTCATGATATAAATCACCGTATTAATTAATTGGGCGAGATTAGGTTGTTTGAGATAAAGCGGGTTGACAGTAACATGCGATAATATGCATCTCTTATTTATTATTAATAATGCGTATTTCGCCGGAAGCATGAAACGCGAGCGAAAATAGTACACACGATGACACGTCCGCGTCTATGGTGCGCGTTATACGCGTGTATTGCGAGCGTACTTTCAGAAACAAGCGTGTAAACGTGCAAACGCGCTACATATTGCACGCGAGTTCAAAATCCTGAAGCGTAAATTAATTTCTCCCATCCTCTCGTTATCGGAGAGAATCCGCGGACGAGAGCATAATTTCGCAATTAATATTTACCTTTTTTCGCTTCTAATTATATTACGAACGTTATGTTCGTACCGTATCGAAATTCACACTCCGATAAGCCCGTACGCAACGTATTTCGCAAAAATTAGCTTGTCAGGTTAGTCGAAGTGGTCGAAATTGGAAAAAAGGAAAAACTGGCAATTGTGCGTGTGGGTACATGTACGTTTGCGCGCGCGTATGTATGCGCGCGGTGTGTTTCGTTAATTGAATTTTCAGCCGCTTCATTATCAAGCACCGGTTGCTCGTTCGTTGATATTTTTTTCCGATCGCGCGCTTGCCGGCGCGCGTTTTCTTTCGTTTTTTTTCACCCTTCTCCTTTTTTTTTTTCATTGTAAACGAACGTGCGCGCGAGCGCACGTCCGGTAATTAAAACATAGAAAGTGGACAGAAGTGGAGGAGAATCGCAGGAGGCGACAGTCAATGAAATGAAAATATACGAGGGAAAAAATATTAGGTACCTTCGGATTAATCTCGATTAATTATCTACCCTCGTACTATTTGTGAATATTTGCGAATATTTCGAAGTTGACCGTTTCTTCGGAACTACACTACAAATCCAAGTGTGATATTTTTACTGGAGCTCTTCTTTCATATTTCTTGTCTTTGTAAATCACGTCATTTAACATGATTGGACGTGTTAACTTGTAATTTAACACGATTAAACGTCTTAAATGACGTAATCTAAAACGGCGATAAACACGTAAAATGAGTTTCAATAAAATGTCATTTTTATGTTTATGCTTGTAAAAATAACTTTGACTTACAGTGTACGGTCACTAGAAACACACGTACAATCGCATGGAATTTCTCGCGACTTTTAAAATTACCGCGAATTTCAATTTGAACGTTAATTAATTAATCGAGAAACACAAAACCGAAAATTCTGCAAAGATGCGCAACAGAGGCGTATAAATATCTGCGCCATAAAATACAAGCGTTTCTGTCTCGGACATCCCGGTCGAATTTTCAGCATCATTCGCACGTGAAAAAATTTTTTTCATATTCTATAACGCCTATTACGTACAATATATTTTCATATAAAACGAACTGAAATATCGCCGCGCGACGATCGGTCGATGCATACGAATAAAAGAACCGCGATATAAGGGGAAAATGCGAATACGCGTTTCCCGAATTGAGCAATCACCGTAATGTGTGTTATACCATAGACATTGTACAAATACGATGTTAACGTAATGTTGTGTTACACCGGAGCGGTGCGAATCGTCAAGCGAAAGCGACGAGCATCTCGCGAGTTTGCTCTCACTCGATGCAAATCGACATTGCTCGTATCGACCGTTTGTTTACCTTGACGGTTGGAATTTTTCCCGGCGAAAATCGTGTTTCACATAAGCGTTCCGATACCGATCGCGATCGGTCGTGTACACGTGTACATGCGTCGCCGAAATTGCACGCAATCATAATTATACGCTGTACGCGCACTGAGAAACCCATTTAGTTGAATCAACAAATTTCTTGTTTGGATATGAGCAAATAAATTGTTCGGTTATAAAAAACCACTTGTTTGGTTCTCTGAAGAGAATGACATTTTTGATTCGGAGAATCAAACTTTGGTTCTTATAACCAAAACATTTGTTTACCCAAACCGAAGCAAGAATTTTGTTGATTCAACTAAATGGGATTCTCAGTGCGTGAAATTAAATATGTATACAATGTCGATTCGAAGTTATCTGGCGCAAAGTAGTTTGCAAGGGAACTCCGCTAAATTGGTACGAAGTGGGCGAAACTTGAGAGTGGTTCGCGTCCGCCAGTAGTTTCGATCGTAATCGCGCAACGATACGCCACGGTTGTCCGACCATATCAATCACATCAGAAGCGGACCAGTCGATTCTGCGCGTTACCACAATAGTGTTTCCACAGGATTATCGCCACGTTGCCCGGGTTTGCGAATAACACCCGACGCATTTTGACGATACACTTTATCGCGGCGTTGCACGTTCCACCGTAATCCTGTATCCTCCCCGGCCTTGGGCCTATCCTCTCATATAAAATAAATAAGCAAACTATTGTAAAGTTGATTATAACGCCTCGCGCTATCTTCAGACAATCGTTTCGGACGTTCTAGTTTGCCGATCGTTCCTTTAAATTTTAGAGGATATCACACATAGCTAATTCTTCGATCCAATTTCTTCGATCGATCGCGCTTAAGATGGAGGTGCGAAATTTGCCACTTTTGCCTCTAGTCAATGCTTAAACGTTAACGTAATATGTAAAATATAGAAAGATACTAGAATCGTATGCCTTGAATTAACAATTGATAATTACTATATTGAGAAATTTAGTTGAATCAACTAAATGAGTTTCTCAGTGTACGTTTACATGACGCTATTTTAAAATCGTAGCGGCGATTTCTTATCGAAGCGTTTAAATAAGTTTGAAGTTTCTTCTTTATAATTAATTTTTACAACGAGGTTAATTTTCATCGTTATACCAATACCATCGGCTGTTCGTATCGTCGATGATAAAGAAAGAAGAATATATATCTATAGAAAGAGAGAGAGAGAGAGAGAGAGAGAGAGAGAGAGAGAGAGAGAAAGAGGGAGAGAGAGAGAGAGGAAGATTTTTGCTCCCATTGAAAAATTCCAAAACTTCGGCTACGGGCACGGACGCGAAGGCCCGTCCATCTTAAATTCTTTACGATGCGAAATAACTTATAACAACGTCGTGGATAAAACACTCCCGCTTCTTCCCGCTTTCTCTCTCACACCCCTCACCTCGCTCGCTCGATCGTTGGAATTATTGAGAAGCTGCGAAATTATATCGCGCCGAAGGGGCACGAAGGGGCAACGCCGCGCGGAAAAAGGGCGTGCATTCACAGGGCGCGAAAAAGAGAGAGATGGAGAGAAAGTAAGAGGAAGAGGTAGGGCGCGCCCTTAAAAAATAAACGAGCGAAAACGCGGGAGGGAAGGGAATAAAGTGAGAGAGAGGACAGACGCGAACAAGTGCGCGCGCGCCGATGGAAACGGCGACTGTTTGATACACCGTGCACATCGGATAAATTTTCAATCGGACAAATTCTGAAAGGGCCGCTACTATACCCGTTCCTCCACCTTCCTTCCTCGATCCCTCGCCATCCCCTCCGAGCTGCCGCGTACGGCCGAGCAAGTTTAAAAATCGATGCAGTCCCTGCAGGAACCTCCTTCGTCTTCTTCTTTTTGCGTCTCCTTCTCCCTCCCTCCTCCCTTCCCCCATCTATCTTTCCTTGTCCCACCTTCTCGATTTCGGTAGGGGGCGAGACCACCCTACCGCCTTTATCGGGTCTCCTTTTCTCCTTCTCGTGAATAGGAAAAGAACGTATACACGCCAGGGGTGGCTAGATACGCGTACGGTGGCCGACGTAAACTACAGCGCGATAAGCGTGCGCCCACCTTTTCGTCGCTCCGCTACTACGATTTTCGCTAGACACGATTCGAATTCGAACGCGTGTAAAATCTACTCCCTATTTCTATTTTTGCCCGGGCGGAACACGCCGTGTTTCCTCCTATTTTCGCTCGGAACGCGCTTTGATTCGCGCCGGTTAGCTCGCGTGGCTCAGTTTAGCGGCATCTAAAATATTAATCTTTACAAAGTGTCATTCTCCGATTAATCGTACTTAAGAATGTAAACACCGCGATATTTTCAGTCTGTTTTGAAACACGTTTAAAAGGAGAATTAAATCAATAACGTTATTAATATTGCTACTAATTATGTAATCTGTTGCGAATTGACAATCTGCCTGGTTGAGCGATATTTCGATCACGTACAGGTCTGCTACCTCGATTATGGACTGAAAGCGCGCGCGTATTATTTTGATGGAACGCTGCCTCGCGGGCAATCTGTATTTTTAATGCTTTCTGGGCGAACCTCCGGGGAATTTCGAGTTTGATACATCGCATACGCGCCACAGGATCACGGAGTCACGGAATTGCAAATCGAAAATACGTATCCATTTTTTCTTCGAGACTCGTTCCGCTCTTGTCTATACGTGCGGGCGCGCTCGCGTGTGCGCGCGCGTGTGTACGTGGGGATGTGTTAAGGTGAACCCGGAGGTATTGGATATGGGGTTCGAGGCGCCGAAATTTCGAATGCGGGCCACGTAGACGCTAAAACGCCCCCATGATTCAATTCGCATCAGCCATCCTCCTTCGCTGTTCCCCTTCTTACGTCCTCCTCCCACGTTCCCCTGCAATCCCCCCCCCCCT
>NW_014555613.1:2180159-2291704 GCF_001313825.1 Dinoponera quadriceps
CCCCTACCCTGCCCCTCAACTTTCCCGCCCTCGCAACCTTCGAGCACATCTCTGGAAAGCTCGCGAGTTCTACCGTGGTGCGAAGACATTCCCGAGCATGTCAACCTGTGCGCTACTTACCGCGATTGTCTGCCCTCTCCCTTCCTTTACCGCTCCCCCCCACCCGCGCTCCTTTCACGGGGAATTTTCCTTTTACGGCCCTTCGCGGGGATGCAATTTCTATTTTAGGAGCCGATCGAATGCATTTAGGCGCCGGGAGCCAGCCAGGCGGGTGAGTAACCGTGGGCCGAAGTGACGGTGCGCGAAAGGACTCTCTTCGACTCTCGAGGATCGATATGCGGTAGCTCGGACTCGTAAACTATCGCGTATCCGCGCGCGCGGCTCTGCACTTTGGAGCCTCTCGAAGAAAGGGGCTTGTGAGAACGAGAGGGAGAGGGAGGCAGAGAGAGAGAGAGAGAGAGAAAGAGAGAGATGGTGCGCGATGCAGGCTGACTCGAACCATAGGGTGGAGAGACCGGGCGAGAGTGTAAAAGGACCAAAGTTTTCGCCGATAAACTTATTTTTAGCTCTAACGTCAATTTTATATCGGGTATCCCCCAATTTTAAATATCAGAGATGCTTCTGAATAATAATTCTTTTGCAAGATAACTGGTTTTTTTTCCTTTATAAAACCAATACGTGGGATTTAGTGCTATATAAATATGTATTTTCGTTTCTAATAGATATGTATTGAGAAAAGGTTTTAATAATAACTACTGGAATTTCATGAATACTCGCCGAACAAATATTTGTTTACCGCAACCAAATAATTTAATTCCGTATACTATATGTACAGTACTGTAGTTCCGTATGTTGTATATTTAGTAGGTGGAACTAAATTATTTGGTTACAGTAATAAAATATTTAGTCAGTAAGTATTCGCTGAATTTTTAAATTACGTATTATCAAATCCGTTTTTCAGCATTGGAAACTCTATTTAGTTGACTCAAACAAAGTTTTGTTTGGATATGGGCAAACAAATGTTTTAATTGTGAATAAAATTTGGCTGACTGAACGAAAGGTTTGATTCTCCGAAACGTAAATGAAAAAGGTTTGGTTTCAGAGAACCAAGCTATATCTAAACAAAATTTTGCTTGAGTTAACTAAATGGGTTTTTCAGTGAGAATGTTTATGTCGATTAACGGAAAACTTACTGTATTTTAATATAGTTGCATTAAACACTACGAGTACGCGCACTACTAATTACTTATTCTCATCTTGCGATTTATTATCTATTCTCGCCGGAAATCAATGCGATTTACGTCTAAACATGCACTACGTGATGTGACGCTTTGTGAACGTCTTTCAAATTATGTGCTCACATTTCATGTTAATATCCCACAATGTCCAAGTCTACCGATAAGCTATCCATTGTTGTATCTCGACTGCATCGCTTCGCGTCTGTCCAGCCACTTCAGCAGTCACCTTCTGTTGCGCCCAGCCGTCGTCTCACGGAGGTCGCACTTCACTCACTTCACCGCAGTGTATGTACTCGGGACCGCGATAATTTAACGACGCTCAACAATTTCACGGAACACGGTGCAAGATCAATTTCAGTGCTTCGACAGTATACTCGAGAATCATGAATTGTGTGTAAAATATCACGACAGCTTTCAACAAGGTCGAGGAAAAAATGGAAGTGTCCCGTTTCGATAATTATATTTTACTTTGTCGAGTTCGCATTTTACGAACATTCTGATTTTTAATAGAACGACAAGTACATATATCGAATTTAGTAATAATTCGACTGAAATGACATTATAATTCGAAGCTTATGAAAAATTCAATAATTCGACCATCGCAGCGAACGCATAATTCATTGTGACCGAAGTAAGTAATCGCGAATTCCGCGCATAATGGCGCAATTATGATGCACATTTTACACTCCAAACAATCAAGAGAGACTATATTGAACGAACAGTTTTACATAATTTTACATCTCTTAAATCAAATGTATTAAATGCCAAAATAATAATTTATATAGACAGAAATTAAGAGATCTTATTAAAAACCAAGAAATTAAAAAAATAGAAAAAGATATTCATATTTAAAATACCAATTATTAAAAAGCAAAAAATTAAAAAAATAGAGAAAGATATTCATATTTAGAATACGTGTCTCTAGGAAATAAAAAAATGTTCAATATTAAAATATTATATTGAGTGATACGGGCATTTAAAATAGTATTCTCCTGGTTGTTCCGAGCAATGTATTTTGCTGGATGACACAAATACACACATGCAGAAATCTACTAAGTGAGCTAAGTAAATGGCATCGATTCCGTTGAGATATAAATACTTATCACCGAAATACCAGCATTTCAGGGTCGGCCACGTTCCACTACAGATCTGGAACAAAAAAATATCGTTTCGTCCGATTAGACACATATATTAACGATTTAACGAGAAAAATTGCGCGTAAATACGAGTGTGTTAACTTTTTATATTGATCGTTGTAACTCAACGATTTTTACTCCAACAATTTATCGTAATTATGCATAATTATGCAATTATATTAAAAAGGATCCAACCCACAAAATAATAGAAATGAAAAGCGACAGACACTTTAAACATAAGATGCCAAGAGGCTGCTACTGCTCGAGACAATCCTAGCAAAATGATTATACGCGAAGAGTAACATAACGCGTCTCATGCACACTCCGATCGATTCAGAAATGTCGGAGAAATTACTCATGAGTGTTATAAACGCGCGATCCTTGTGTACCGACATATAAAGTTGTTTGTGATATCACGCGACCTTTAATTAGCAAGATGTGCTCGAGAGCATCGTTCTCTCGATTTGTTTGATTTATTTTACGTATCCATCTATTTCATAATGTTAATATTATATATTATTTCCTGGTATTTAATTTCCCGTTAACGTTTCTCAACACTGTCAAACTGTCACACTGTCGAACAACCTCAACGACGACGAGTGTAGGAAAATGACAAGATTCCAATAGACTAATTAATATCTAAATAACGCGCGAGTCGAGAGCGCAACATATAACGCCATATATATACCACGCGAGCATGCATATTGGCCAGGTAAAAAATGTTTCGTATCGGCGGTACGAGTTAGTTAATTAATTGGTAAATGATTAATTCGACAATTAACGAATTGAAATTCGATTGAACCAGATGATGAAGTTACGCAGATACGACGCACGAGAATTCTACATTCGGCGTAATTAAACGAATTAATATATGGGTCATCGCGAAATTTATAGCAGTGTGGCGTTAGCCACGCACGTACGAGCCAGTTATTTCTGTGCGTTAATGAAAAAATCTGTTCCGTCGATGTGGCCGAGATACACGAAATGCAATCCATTAGCGTTGTATTATCAATTTTTCAAATCTTTGCAATCCGGGCTTAACCTTCCCTTGCATTAATAGTTCTCGAATAATTAGCGATGGAAATTTTTCGCGAATTCAGCTTTAAGAATATAAATAGATAACGGAAAGATATTCCTCAGTTAATTCTAGGTAAACCTTGCTCTCTTTAACGGAATCTGTGTATTTGGAACTTACAGAGATTATATTTGAGACTATAAAGATGCGTGTTGATATAAAAAATGAGAAATCACGATAAAAACACACACATACACATAATGCTTTTCCATGACTTGTGATTTAAAAAAGTCGCGAATCATACACAACGTCTTTCCCGAAACGTTTGCCTTCACATCAAGGAGAACGCTTGGACTTTGCGTGATTGTGTATGATGTTACTCTCGAGATTACATGACCTCCGATCGGCGGGACGCGCTTGAGAGTACAGTTATGTGATTTAATTTAACTTTCCTTTAAAATCCGAGATGTTAAAATGTCAAAATGTCAAACTATCAATCTCGTAATATGATGAGTACAAAAAATGAGAGATGAGATTGTAGAGTAGGACTAATTAATTTCCAAATAATTCACGGGTAGCATACGGCACAAAATAGACATTTTCGCGGAGATAAAATCAATCGACATCACGTTGATTAAAATCCCCGATGATATTGCCGAATGTAGTAATGAAATTTTCCGATTATTATACTCGGAGTACATTAGAAACAGAGAGAGGATAAACGCGATAAGTGAATTACGGGATCTTTCGCTTTCGCAGAATAAATCCGAGTTATATTAATATATACCGTTTTTTTTCTATGAACAATTTTGACGTGATATTTGGTGGAAAATTTTACTGTAAACGGACGCGCGGCGCTATAACGAAACGAATGGATTAGCTTCGATTCTCGTGCGCGGGAACACCGGATACAGTGAAAAAAGAAAGGAGCATACGCGCGCGGAATACATGTGCCAGCTATATGGAACTCATCGTTCCCAGGCTATTTCACAAGTCCGCCCAATCGTACAACTATTTTGTTGTACGTGGCTGGGATCGAAATGATATTTTCCTTACTTCTGCCGCTTGTCAAAACGCCCGAAATTGTTAAGAAGGGAGTTACGCGTCGCTGACGATACGTACAAAAGCAGCTCGTCTCACGGAGACGAGCTTCGCTGTGCGGTACGCATTGCGAAACTGAAAAAATTTTAGTTGAAATCTCGTTATTGATTTTTTGACACTTTTTAACATGTACATTCTGATTAGTCGGTTACCACAATGCGGAATTTGCCTATTGAAATTGTCAGCGAATAGCGAACAGATCGCCCATATCGAGATTGTAACACTAGTTGGCGTGTGTTATTTTTTTGTCAGTGTGTAAATATTGTTTTGAGCAGAATTCTGCGTAGCGGAACATTTCGGATGGCGTGAAAAAAAAAGAGAGACAGAGAAAGAGGGAGGGGAAAGTAGAGAAGGAGAGAGAGAGAGAGAGAGAGAGAGAGAGAGAGAGAGAGAGAGNCGAAATTTATTCGGCAGCGTTGCGAATCTGAAGTGTTTTCTTTATGCAAACGTCGCGACGATGCGACGGGCGAAATAGGTTGGCACGGCGAGCGGACGCTATTTGAGGAGAGGCAGCACCCTTCCCTTCCCCTTACCTGATGACGAGCTGCTCGCGAAGTAGTTATTAATAAACGGACGCTGTAAAAGGGGTGTAGTCGTCGAAAATACACTAACATACATAGGCTACTTTGCGACGCTGCTCGCGGGATATTTCCAACGGCAATTTGCAGAATCGAAAAGGGCAGGGGAAAGAGAGAGAGAGAGAGAGAGAGAGAGACGACGACGACGACAGGGACAAGCCGAGGTCGGAGGTGATACGAATTGATTCACAGAGACGAATGAAAGCTCGCCGAGGTCCCGTGAAAGGGATGAAACGCAAACTTTTCAACGACCCGTACGGAGGGCACGATTTCTTCCCCATCGGGTTTCCTTCTCCTCCTCCTTTTCCTCCTTCTCCTCGACCGTTCTAGCCAACCCTTTCGCCCGAGCGACGCTTTCGGATAGACTCCCTGAAAAGGGCAACGGTATTTTCTGATTTTCCTTCGTGGCGCTACTTGCATATTAAAATCTCGTTAACGCCGTCGCTCGGAATTATCTTGCGCTCTCGTTCCTTTTTTCCTTCCTCCTCTCGTCGACTTTAACGCGTAGCCGCGAGGTAAGCTGTAATCGATGCTGGAGAAGAAAAGCGGTCTATGCTTCTTCTTATCCTCGCACCTCACAAGTACGCCTAGTTGAAACGTGGACGCAGAAAAAAGAAAGGGCGAGAGAGAGAGAGAGAGAGAGAGAGAAAGAGAGAGCAAAAATTGGAATAATCACGATGACGAATGCGAATAAACGCGCGATAATTGGTCTCTTAACAGATGTATCAGCCCGTATGTATCTTTATCGTTGTTGCATCGTCGAATACATATGCCATTTTCACAGTCAACGTCACTTAATTCGAAAATTACGGGTCGTTGAAAAGTTTGCGTTTCATCCCTTTCACGGGACCTGGGTGAGCTTTCATTCGTCTCTCTCTCTCTCTCTCTCTCTCTCGATGGCTGATGAAGAGAAACGAATGTTATACTTTCCACTTTTTCTCCTCGCGAGATTCTCCCCCTCATCGGTTTTAGCGCAATTTATCGGACAGCCTGCGTATGGACGTGAAAAGCAAAACGTATCACACGGGATGTCTCATCGAATACACTTTCCCTTTCGCCGCTCGTTACGCGACCTGTTGTCGAACCGCCCTCGTCAATCGATAGCGGCACTGCTGATGAAAATTAACGCGAACGTCGTAACTGACGACGACAACGTCGAACTTTCTCCGGGGTCCATTCGTCTCTCTCTCTCTCTCTCTCGAGGATCGGACTTGGTCCAGGAAATCCGACCGAGACCCGGCGGCAGCCCTACCGCGGGAATATCCAGACGTTTGTCAAACGTTTTCTTGCCGCGACTTGTCGGAATCGGCCCCGACAAATTGGCTGGCGTGGCAAAAAGCGAGCTCGCGCGCCGAGCTTTCGGCGTTTGTGTATGTCCCACGTTGGTCGGTTGTTACGGAACCAGGCGCGCGCGAATCTCTTCCGTCGCTTTTTGTCGCCGAGCCGCCCGAACTCTCACGGCGCGCAGCTCGCGCGCAAGATTTCTCTATTACGCGTAATGAAACGACGCGGTTAGGGTCCGAAAACACGGACGGCGGGATGGCTGAATGCGATAATTCACCGGTGGCCGCGGCAATGGACGAGTTCTGGCTGTTTTGATACGGAACGGGTGGCGAGGGCGTGGGGAAGTTAAGTTCTCGCCGAGAAGTTAAACGCAATTATACGGCCGCGATAATGCTCCCTCGTGACTTCTCGCCGTATTCTCTCTTTCTATTCTCTTATTATATACATTCCGCGGCGCGAGTTCATCAACAAGTTTTTCACCTTTCGGCGCGTGCGGCGCGTCGGTTTTTCCGCAAGCCGCTGCGTGCGCGGCGATCATTAAATCATCGTCGAAGAAAGACCGACCGTCAGAGAATTTATAATGCCTGCGCAGGTGTAGGTATTATTTTCGTATTTGCCGAGTTGAGATTAACTTGGAATTCAATTATCAGCAACGTTCCACGAGTAAGTCCCCTGTCAATCAACGTCGAATAAATCTTATATAGGCGAAATTTTACGTCGAGCTTTAAGTATTGAGACATTAATATCTCGATAAAGTTAAGAACTTATCGGCCAAGTCACTCCGAGAAAAAATCAAATGCAAACATATCACAAAATTTGTTGTGCGGAAAAACTATCGAATATAGTCGCGAAAAGAGTCCATACCGAAATACCGCCTATACAGGGTGTCCATAGAATATTGAACATCATATGAACATTATGGTTATATTCGACATCAATATATTAAGCCTAGATACAGTAGCTGTCATATACTTGTGGATTAAGTCATTCTGAACAGAAAAGTCCTGTACCATTTTACAAATAACACGCAAATTTTTTAGTTATTAATTAAAGAAGCCTCTGTACATGGCCATTCTCAACAATCAATAACTCAAAATTTTGCGTATTGTTTGCAAGTAGAGGACAATTAATTAATCAATTCATACGTATTGATCAATTCATTTGCCACGTATGCACGACAACGGTGCAATCAATGGTTTAATCCCAAGAATCTCATTAACGATATCGGACAGGCCATAAAAGTCTATTCGTGGGGGGGTCAAATGATTAAGTTTTCGGATCCCGATTGTCAGGTATCAGTCGGTGGTGGTCGCCGCGGGAGTTAAGCCAAACTAAAAGTAGGACGATCTTATGAAAGCGGGAACTACGCTTATAAAAGTCGACGTCGAACTTTACATCCGAGATCGGTTCGAGTTCGGTTTGACACATCGCAGGAAAGTTATAATTCGGCTTCAATTTGGCACATTTGGCCGAAGTTTGGAACCTGTGCTCGGGACGCGGAACTTTATATTCACGGTCGATGTGGATAAAATATACGCGTTTACAGACTATATATAGCTGTGTGTGTGTGTGTGTGTGTGTGTGTGTGTGTGTCATGTTTGAATTAATAATTTTCGTCACGATAAGCGACTGGCTTCCAACCAGGCGTGGGAAAAGTTTGCTCGTTCTTTCCCATGTATAATTCGGACATGAAATTATTCCCGAATGTTAACAGCCATAAATGGCGGTATATAACTGCTCTTAACTTTATCGCTGGAAATCAATGCATAATCTCGACTGGGATTTAAACGCGCGATGGTTGTGCAATATTTACGCGTGGATACAGCTCCGCGATGTTTTCTTTCGCGAAGAACACTTCACTGCGAAATTGACTTCGCCGATGCTTTCGCGAATTTCATCCGACCGTATATCTCTCTCTCTCTCTCTCTCTCTTTCCGAAAACGAAATAAATGCGAGAGAGATGGTAGTTACCCTTGAAACGTCAGGACGTGCCCACGCTCGCCCGCGATAATCCCAATACGAAGCCAATACGATCGCTCGTGGCAAGTCGAGCGATACCTTAAGTAGCATCACGATCGGGAACGTTGCGACCGCGTCATTTATTACGGACGGTTGCAAATTTGTCGTTGTGGCAAAATTTCGGCCAGGCCGGGGCTTCGCGTTTGCAAGCGCGTCCTGTGCGGTCTCGTGCAGCCCCGCAAGAGAGGTCGCGGGTGTGTGTATGTGTGTCGCGGCGCGCACGTGCGGCGACTGCGAACGCGGACGAGGCTTAATAACGGTGGAAGCTCGCGGCCTAACATTCCAACGTGACCGCTGGCATACGCGGTTAGCACACCTGAGGGATTTTGAGTTATGGCCGGAAGCGACGCGCGGCAGGGTGTACGGGCAGCCGGGCGGGCGGCCGGGGGAGATGACGCAGGTGAAACGAAGGGTCGTGGCGCGACGAGAAACGCCGGCGACAAGGGGCTCGCCGGGTGACGGGACGGGATGCGGCCATTGGATGGCGGGACCGCGCTTTGGGATTGCGGACGAAGGAACAGGAGGCTCGAATAACGCGATGATGCGCGTCCGTGTGTGTCACTTGCGAGATGGCATTAATTATTTCATATCCAGAACTCAATTTCCCGTCAGCCTGGCGCACAGTCAATCCCCGTACTTCCACGCCTAGATCTGCGCCCGGATCACAAAGCGATATTAACAGCAGCGTGTGTACAGGCCAACGACGTGTACATTTTCGCTATGACAGCGCGTGAAGCCGGAAATTGGCAGTTTAAGATCGAGAGAGAGAGAGAGAGAAGATCCGTGCATATCTGTTTCTCTCTCTTTCTCTCTCTCTCTCTCTTTATTCGAGCTTTTATACAAGAAGAAAAAAGTTTCTCTAGATTGAGTATACATGTTTGTTTGATTTGAGTTTATATTGGGTATATAAACTACATAATTTAATATCAAATGTCATTTTGTTTAAATGAAAATGTTTCACTAAAGTAAACTATATTGTATGATAGAAAAACAGTATTATTTTGAGGAAATATAATATTTGGTTTACAATTAAAAAATTGATTTCATTGTATATTAACCTTCCGTTAATCGCAATATTTTTCACCCACAAATGGTCGCAATATATCTCATAGATACACTAATTTTCTCATTATTTTCCTTTGCAGCTTGAAACAATTTTTTTTTCATTAGCACTTGGCCAGACAGTAAAGTACATGAAAACTGAAGTACGGTAAAGTACGGTGAAGAACAAAGAGAACAAAGAAAAATATTAACAAGTACGAGTGTAATATGGTATAAAGTAACACTAAAATTTTTGCCACGTAATCTCGCGTTTTTCATGAAAGTAGGACTCGCAGACACGAATCACGTAGATCATCGCGTGTTAACAAGTGCGCTACCAGGGTCTATTTGAAGGACTCTCTCCGCAGACCACTCGTGTGTTTTTTACGGGAATGTGTAAAACAGATTTGGTTTGATAATGTAGACATAGAAAACAACATTTTTCCTGTCACACACATAGGAGGCCGGTCTCTCATGAGAGATCGTTACATCGCACATATATGTTCGCTGATAGCGAACGAGTTAGTTGATACGAATTTAGTCCCGAAGGATAATATCGGATCGTATTGTTGTTGGATACGTAATGCGAGTACATTTTCGCACGCACTTATAACGGGTATCAGCGGGCCCCCTAATCGATAGGATTCCGTGAGAGGTCGATTAGTACGACGGAGCCGTTATTCTCGAGCGTCGCGGGGAAGGCCGTGTATCAGTAATCCGCCGTGCTCCCCGACGAAATTGAAATCTAGAAGCAGAGCCAGAACGTAGAGCTAATTACGTCTGGCGTCGATGTATCGGGCGCCGGCGAATATTGCTGCTTGGAGCTTTCCACGGAGCCGGCGACAATTATTGGGTCGATTGTAAGTATCTTCGCGCGTAATTGGGCTGCCAGTGAGGCACCGGCGCGATCAATTATTACGGAGGGAACACGATCACGGCATCGTTTCGTATTTTATCCGTTTGTAAATTGTACATACATACATGCACTAGCGTAAGTGGATTTTACAAAATATCTTTATGCTGATATCATGTTTTAATCCGATTCATTAAAAATATCACGAGAACAATCGCTAAGGAAAAAGTTGAATATTGTATTCACGCGCGTCTATTATTATTTGAAAGTAAGTTAGGAAGAATATATAAAGGAATGTCACATTAAATGTGCACGTTATCCACTTTGTTTGCACTCGTAAAACATTTGGTTACATTCGACAAAAATTTTAAAATTTTAACATGGCTTTGTGTTGATAATTAAAATGTTAATTTTTAAATATTTATTCTTTTAACAACACAACTTATATATTAATCAAAATTATAACATAATTAATTTAATATTATATGCTTAAAAATTATTTGTATTTTAGGAAAGATATTAGCGTGCGGTTTAATAATTAATACCTGAAATATAGCTATTTTTTATTCTGTGTCAGCGAAAAGGGGGTGTTCCACATGTCACATAATACTTGAAAGTGACAAATATTTTATGATCAAATTGTGACGAAGATAGGGGACGGTAAAATGCCTAAATTTGGAGTGACGTAATTATTGAATGACCCCTTAGAAGATGTTAAAAATAGAAATTAAAAATAGAACATTATACAACCCCAAAAAGTACGTATGAAAAATATCATCTTTAGTTGCGAATACTTCAGCTTCCGAATAATCGTATTCTAACTGCGCCAATAATTAGATCGTATTTAAACCGATATATAGTGCAAGTTTCAATGAATCCTCAAAAAATCAATTTTACATTGCAACTAATTTAATAAGAATTGACGAACCCGCTGAAAAGTAAGGTAATAGGATAAGCAATTGTTTGAAGAAATGTTCCTCGACGATCCTCGATGAGCACGCACGATCAGACTACTCATCGTCGCGAATGTTAATATCAGTGAATTACCCGTATCGCCGAATTACGGTACACTTCACCGTTGCACCGTGGCGAGCTTGAAAAGTTCCCTTGCTGAAAGCCGCCTCCGTCGCTGCCGCCACCGTCCTTTTACGGCGGGTCATTAATGATTAATTGCCTTTCAACGCGCGCGGCGAGGATCAATCGATCGGCGATCGGCAGGCAGGTACAGTGCCCCGCCTACGTTCGCCCGCTTCCCGACGCTCGCATTTACCGTTGATGGTTTTGCACGCAATTTGGAGTCACGCCAGGATGTGGTTTCCCACGACCATCGTGGGAGGATACCGTGACTGGTGTAGCGAGGGGCCGCGGCGCCGGATTGTGAGATGGAACAGAAGATAGGCAGTCCGATCGGCTTCTGGACGCGGATGCAGCGTATTCGAGCGAATTGCCAAGTGCCTGCGTGCCACATTCCGCGGAATCCTACGGTGCCCCGTTAAGTTCCCGCGGATTACATTGCCGGTGCGTTTTAAAGCGTTTCGCCGAAAGTGTCATTGCGTATCGAGCGCCGGCATGGTTTCTTCGTGGAAAGGAGGGGGCGAGGATTTTATTTTCAAAATGTTATTTCGCGAGTAACCCTTGAAACCGGCTTCTCGCGCTTAGAAAAGGAATTTCAACTGGAATTTCTCGTGCACACATGCACGCACGCATACACACAACATTCGCATTTCGCGACGTAATACCCGCCTCATGCGCGTCCGTAAACCATTCACCGAGGGGCTCTCGTGTCTGATGTTTTTGCGAATGCGACGTGTGTTTGCGTGGTGTTTGACCCGCGGCTGTGGACGGTTCGCAGTAAGTGTGCGCACGTGTGCGCCTCTCTGCCATCGCGTGCGCGTTTGCACGACGTCGGACGCAACTTGGCCGCAAAGAACAAGCGTGCTCGCTAAAGCCACCAAAGCTACCGAACGTGCATTAACTCGCTTAGTTCCGGCGAAACTCTTTCCTCGCGGATATCTCGTCCTCTTTCGGGATCGAGAAAGGAGTAGTTTCGCGCGAGCGGGAACACCGGGCGAAAGATACTCGGAAAGGATTCAATTCTCGACGACGACGCTTCGCCAATCCGCGCTTCGCTTTCATCAACACCCCCGGCTGCTTTGTCCGCCCTCACCGCATGTGTACGCGCGTCTATGCAAACTGACGTACTGACGCGTACACCGGAGGAAACTGTGGTAAGTGTCGCCTCCGGGTTTTTTCGCGAGGCTATCGAGTCACTCATTCGCCACGTCCTTCTTTAGTTCGCGAGATTGCCTCTTGCGGCGAAAACGTACTGGCGAGGGGAATAGAATTGCGACGCGACACGACGATGTTTGTGTGGACCGTTAAGATGAGTAGGAAATTTTATGACGCCAGAGGATACTGTGAGATTCGCGCGAAGTGCTTAAGAAATCATTTGGAGGTCTTCGCGGATCGCGAGAGTTCGACGCGCGATGTCGCTAATAATACTTTCGGCCGTAAATCGCCTCCGTCGCGTCGCGAGTACATCGATTAGGATTTCATTGATCAATCCTAATTTAATCTAATGGCACGCTTATCGTCTTCGGACGATTTAACCTTCTAATGGCAAGGTAGATTTTCAGAAGGTATTTAATAAGGTAGAGTCGGATCCGACTGCATGCCCTGTTTTGTTCATTTTTCATATAATCAATGTACAAAATAAGTAAAAAAAATAAATAATAATATGAAACTCCTTTCTCTGTTTCTTTACAGACAAGAAAAATACAATAAAGTTTACTAACTGGCTTTAAATAATTGCAGCAAAACGAAAAACGTTTTAATTAATTGTTTCAGTTTCTAAGTACTAGGAAAATAATTTACTTCAGTCTCAAGGTGTATAGTTATAATAATTAATATATAATTATTAAATTAATATTATTAAATCAATATAATTATAACTTTTCTAATTATAAAATAATTAAGAAAACGTTGCAGGTTAGTATGATAGCTGAATTCACGATCGATACGTTCGCTTTTTATAAAGTTCGTTTTTCCTTTTCGGAAAATCGAGCATAGAATTGAGTGGTCACTCAAGATGCAAGTTAACGTTCTCAGCAGTTTTTTCGCGTATATCATTACTGAATGGTCTAAATGAAAAGATTGTTCTATTTTGAACTATACTCGGTAATAAATATGGACAGACACCGTCAGTCATTTCAATATATTTAATCGTTGACCCCCCATTACGCGCCCACGTATACACGATAACAATGACTTGAACGTGATTATTCCCTGCTTCTATTCTATTTCCTTCGTTTTTTCTATATTTTTCCTAAATATCTTAATAAGTAAATTGCGTTTATTACATAGCGCACAAGCGATCCCAAACTGCGAAATCTAACGCAACCGCGAGATGATTATTTTTTTTTTTTAGAGCGCGTTACAGGTTTATAGATCGCAAGCCGCAACGCGGCTTGCTTGTTTTGTCCTGGCAGACCGAGGGATACGCCGTGATTTATTAGCACGGGCAAGCAAATCCTTGTTGCACGCAAATAGAATAAACGAATGGAAAAAAGGGACGCGCAAATGATGCAGCCGCGAGCGTGTTATGGGACGATAAAAGATTACCGGCAGCCAGCGGTACAGGATGAGTCAGCGCGGAGAAAACAGAATTAAAAGGCACAACGAAATGCGCAGGAATTGGAGATGAAATCAATTCGTGCGGTAACTCGAGCGCTGTATCGCGTGTGTTGTAATGTTGTTTATTGAATTTTAGTTTAAGGCGTGTTCCACAGGAGGAGGAAAGCACGTTGAATAGCTTTTTACATCGGACACTGCGGCTAATAATTAATTATTAATTTAATTATTATCTTTGATGCATGCTTAGCATTGTGTGCGTGGTATACATCTCGGTAAAAAATGATGAAGGACTTTCGATTCATATCAAGGATTAAAACAAGCAGATGGTATATCGAATATTTGTTTAATATTGAATTTGCTTCTATTACCAATCTTTAGAAAATGATTATTTATACAAAGTGTTTCAGAATTATTAATAAAAATATATTGGTTAATAAAACTTATGCAAACAAATAAGAAAAGTATCAACATTGGCCCACAAACTAATCATTTTCAAGATGTAATAAGACTGTAGGAAATTTCTAAAATTTTAGATATTATCATTTTTTTCTGTATAATTTCATGAAACAAATTAATCTAGTTAATACATAGTTAGGTTAATATCCAGACGTATCACATTGAAAAGATAATTTCATTGTTATTTCTTTTCCGTATTTCATTTAATGATATCCATTAAAAATTGAAAACATTGAAACTAGCACCTTACAATGTTATCGGTTCAAGTTGAGGTTTCTCCATTTTTATCGTAGATTAATTTCCATCTCAAATTTCAAGATAATCGATATTTCCTATTGGGAGAATTCAATTTTACCAATCAATTTTAATTTTGAAGAGAAACGCGCCAAAGTTTATTAAAAACCCGGGAGTCTTAGATTTCCATCGATTTTCATTTCATATCGCTACGATTTTTAATGTGTACCATTACGCGGCCTTACTTCTACGTCAAGTCAGTGATGCAATTTCGATTCTGGGCCCGCCAGTGTTTTTTCCCCTTCACTATGCGCATAGACACGCTCTGTCTATCAGTGTGACACGCGCAGAGTGTATAATAAAAGGAGTGAAACGCTAACGTGCGCGAACTCGAAATCGTAACATTCGCGATCCCCCACGAGCGATGCACCAGCGTGATAAGTAGCGCCATCTAGCGGTAACTGGTAGCGTTCGCTAGTACCGAACATGTCCAAACTTGAAAAAACCGTTATTCGCGAGCGAGTCGACGTAGAGACGTGCAGTGAAAAGCACCTTCGATGCACAATACGCGCGCGTCTGTGCCGCTCTTTTATCGTCGATTCGGAGGACAATTGCAATCGAACATTGCGATAATCGGTAGGAGGTGATAAATATCCGATCGTATTCAACTTAACCTACCTATGCGCTGCGTCTCTTCTCATTCACGACGAAACCGTTGTTTGCGTGTCCATAGGATACGTTGACAGTAATTATTGACAGCGAGAGAGACGATAGGAAACGAACTCACGATCGCCTGAGTAACAGGACAACTTGGCACGAACGACGAAACGCGAGGTAAGATTTCGGCGGCATTTTGCACAATCCAAGATGTCGCACTACTACTACTATAAGAACGTCTGACCGCGTATACAGGCTGTGTTCCGATATTCACTGCCAGTACTGAAGATCTATAGTTCATGTTACGTATATTATAAATTTTCAGCACTGACTTCATTAGTCACTTAAATCCTTACTTATCACTCGAAGAAAACTTGTTTTTAAAGCAATTTTTACTATATTTGAACAAGTACGAATATATATTTATAAGTGTGTTAAGATATCGGGTTGGTCCTTTCAATATTCGGTAATGAATTCGCGTGCCTCGATCGTGCGACATTTTTGTTATTACTACGCTAATCATGCGAATTGCATTCTATTAGAAGAAGAGAAATAGAATATCCCGAAGAATAACACTAAACAGACTATCGTCCTACCTTAATGCTACAATCTTTTTCTATAATTATTTCTCAAACAATGACAAACTATAAATGCCGGTCTAAATTTGTCAAACGTTCGTTGAAATAGTAAATCCGTGTGATAAATGATTTCACATACCTATAAACCGCTGTTCGCGTTTCAGCGTCCTTTTTTCCCTACTCGGCATCCACTTGGCTGCTTCGTCGCGGCACTGATTTTAATCGTATGTGCGGCCGGAAAGACGTGCGTTAATTAACGCGACACCGGCGAGATCGAATATTTCAAGAGCCGATAAAATATTTTGATCGCCCGACGGGAACGATAATCAACGCACTGACACACGTAGTCCGTGGTATGCGGATCGCTCATGGCCGGCTCAGAACGTAATGTAACGCACGAAGATAACATTGACTCCCTCGAAGCGGAATGTTTTGATTCGCTTTGATTGTTTTGATCTCGGTTAGTCATCTACTGATAACAGCAATGGACGAAATAGTGGTGAACAATTTTTATTGCCCGTTGTCTCGCGCGCCGCGTATTTCTCCTACTCGAGTGATTACGTGTCGAGCCAATGAAGCACGAACATACCGAGACGTGGCATACGTGTGTTGCTGCATTAGTTGCAGTCTCCGGCGAACGATTAAAATATATTCCGTCGGTTACTTGAAATATTTAATCGGCCTGCCGTCAGCAGGCTGTCGCCTTAATTAATACACTCTTCCTCGGTTGAATCTATGCGAATAACCAGTGCAAGTGCCAATGCTACGAGAGAATATTCGATATGCTGCGACACAGCGGCTGGCTAAAAAATGCTGGATTTGGAGGTTAGAACGGAAAATGTAGAATACCGGGAGATTGACAGTGACACATCGTATATTTCCAGGTGCGTGAAATCATTTATTATACTAGATGCTTCCGATTTTAACGGACGTTTGATCAATTTACTGGAAACAAGAAGATATGAGTCGGAAGTTAGGCTTGAATTAATAGTCTATCATTATTTGACAAATAATTACAGCTTCGTAAATCAATGATTGTTCGTTAGTCTGTATCTTATTTCATGCAATAAGAAACGTTGATCTACGACGTTGAAGTCGAATAACGGATCAATGAATATAAGTCTGTAATTATGCTCTCAATGTGTGTGCGTGTGTGTATGCGAAACATAGTAAATAATTCACACTATGAATGCTGGCCCATAGAAGCTGGTATCAATCTCGCAAATGCTAACGATGTTCTTTGAGCCACGAGTTTCATTATAAATCTACGTCATTATTCATTTCTGTTTAACCTTATTCACCTGGATTGGAATTTAAATATCCGTTGATATACAGTATTATTAGATATAACTGTTATCTTTACTTTTGCAATTTCTTCCTCTTCATCTCATTTAAATTTCCACATTCTACAGAAATTTTCAACACCAATAAAAAAGATACAAGGTTTGTGTTATTAGAGTAATACTTTATATAACGCGATTCTTCATTGGCTCAAATTCAACGGAATTCCCAGGGTTAATAAAGAGACTGAATTAATAAAAAATAAGTACTCCCATGGACCACCGGCTACGCTCCCAATTTCAATGTGTCCAAACGTTTTGCTCCGTACTATACAACTGAAATTTCGATTTGAATAATCTCATATCGCTAAACTTATTTCAATGTCAAAACAGACATAACAAATACATAAACAAAAAAAGTGAAGTAGCTTACGCACCCGACGCGATTAATATTCGCAGCTATGGCGATCGGTGTGAAAAATTCGATATATGAAAAAAGAAAAAAGGAAATAGCGCGGCGATGGTATAACGATGCATGATCGAAACAACTCATATGCGGCGTAACTCTTACATAAACGCATCGCGGTTTATGCATTTCTCGCCGCGGGCCCGATCGACGCGTTTCGATCCGATAAATTCTCGCGGCAAATGGAGCACCCAGGAACACGCCGCTACACCGACACACGGTGGTGCAAGCACGGTAGCGGGCTGACGATAGTCGATATAATGACGATGACGAAAGTAAAGGTGACGATAAAGGTAAACGACGGTCTCGTCACATCTTTCAGCCGGATGGCGTGGCGAGCGTTCGCCTTTTTTCTCCGATCTCACACCCGCGGCCCGGCCTTCCTTTTTCGTTCCCTCCCCCGTCTCTCATTCCCTCCCCCCTCTCTCTTTCTCTCTCTCTCTCTCTCTCCTTCCCTCTCTCTGTCACCACGCCGTACGTCGGTCGCTCAATTCCCGACGAAATGGAATATCGATACGCGGAACATCCCGAGGGAAGTGTAGCGAATATTGAAAAATTCTTGCCTGAAAGAAAAAAAGAGCGGAAGCGAGCGGAAGGGCGGGAGGAAGGGAAGAGATCGGCGGGAGAGCGTTATAGAGTCGTTTGCATTTTTGGAAAATATAATCGACCGGCTTGAATTGATCGGTGCGAGACAATTGGCCGGCACTGACGGTCGCTCGTTTGCTTTTGCTCGAATTCACGCTGTGAGCGTCGCGCCGCGTCGCGTCGTGCCAAGCCGGGAAAAACCACTGATCGGGCGCGGCGCGAGAGAATTCAGCCTGGAATTTATTCTCACAACAATCTGCGTGTTATTGCAGTCCTCGATTTGAAATGTATTCATCCGTTGGCTGGACCGCTGGATAGCTCGATGATTTCAATAAGCGGAGAGAAGCGCTCGCTTAAGCGGACCGATCTCGTTCTTCGCTATTGTCGACTGTGCTTTCGTACCGCCTGCTTAAAAGTCCATAAATTAACTGATTCCTTGTTGTTTTCATTTGGTAATCATGTAATAGGTCGAATGTGAGAACGTGCATATAGAACGTCCCCGAAATGCTAAAGTAGACAACCTAAATAAGACATTTTCTTTAATACAAGTATTTTCGTACACGGATATCGGAGCAAATTTAATATGCAAGCGAATATTTCATTCGCTTTCTCTTGATAACGCTGTTTGCTCTACAATTCCGAATTCGATAATTCGCGAGATCGAGTCCTCCCCGCACATTGTCGTCACGGTAAGCTTCAACCTTTGAAAAACTAATAGATTTTCATGCGTATTGTTTAAGCTTCCTGTCAAAAAATTTACAAACCGGATAGAAAAAATCGCTTTGAAAATCGCATCGTTCCAACGCCACCGGGGAAAGCGCTACCGACAATTTAGCCTCGAGTGCCTCCGACTTTTCAATCCGTCCGTCGCAGGCTTCAAGTCTGGACGGACTACAGAAGAGGGCACTTTTTTTTTATGTTGCAAGCGCATTTGCGAGCGACAGAAGCGATTGTTGCGAAAAAAAGGGGAGAGGGGGAGGTATGGGTGACCGGGAGAATGGATTAAACGTGCATGCGAAATTTCGATTAAACCGGATTTCGATACATGTAGGAAACATGTCCCGGAGGGAAATTTACCGAATGTAGTAGCTGGATGACGATGTCTGGCAACGTGGCGACGTATGGAGCAGTTTTCGCATTTCGACCGATGCGGGGTGTCGTTGGCCGGTCATCGGCGGAGGAGCAGTCGGTGGCAGGATGGGTCGAGCGGTGTGTAACCACACGCACAGGTGAAATAAAATTGTTACGATAATCGTCCGCGAGCGTATGTTTCGTAATCGTGGTAGCAATTAAGCGATTCGATAAGCGACGACGAATTTGGCACAGTTTGTCCAGGCTCTGGTGGTGGCGACTGATTTTTAAAAATTGGTTTCATGCAGCACCATCTCTTGATGAGCGGTTGCGTTATGAACCTTGACATTTTAGCTGTGACCAGCAAAAATTTCTGCGTCATTACTTCTGAGTTTAAACGTGATAGTACTTTATTGAAGAAACATGTTGAAAAAACCCTATAGAACAAACAGGCAATATTAAATTTTGTTTTAAGCTAGGCGAAACAGTCGGTGAAACGTACGAAATGATAAAAAGTGCGTACGGTAGTGATTGTTTGGATCGCTCCAACGTTTTTAAACAATAGGCTTTCGTGACGGCAGGGGGGACATCGCAGACGCTTCACCAGCACAGCCGCCAAAAACAAGCCATTCACAGGGAATTCATACCGAAAAGTTAAACGGTGAATCCTGATTATTATTTGGATGTTTTAAATCGTTTGTGGAACAGGATTTTTCGAGTTCGGCCTGAATACCGAGAGCAAGGGTTTTGGACAGCGTTCCAAAATTCTACTCGACAGATAGAGTAACATTAATTAATTAATCATGATAAAGAAATCTTTGCTCTTTTTGTCCCGATTGATCAGTTAAATGTTACTCTAACTGTCAAGTAGGGTTTTGGAAGACAACTTTGGTTGTGCTTCTGCACGATAATACATCAATGCACAAATCCAAGTTTATACGCGACTTCTTAGCCAAAGAAAGTGCTCAAATATCCCCCTTCTCTTCCAATATTCGCTTGATTTGACTTAGTGTGACTTCTGGCTATTCTTAAAACTCAACTTGACGATGAAAGGAAAGTGTTACAATCAATATAACGGAAAAAAGATAAAGATACAAAAGGTACGTGAGAGTCGAACGTTGATATTATAGCGAAATTAAATATATACCAAACATTTAAATCTTTAATCTCATCTCAAGAGCAATTGTAACACAATAATTATGTTGGAATTAAATAATTATTGCAATTTATTTATAATATTTATTTAATTTCGATATAATTATATTGTGTTGTAATTGCGTTCTCATGTCACTTGAAGTGAAATTAAAGATTTTAATATATTTGGTTTGCATTTAATTTCGTTATAACATCAGTGTTCGATTTCCACTTGTTTTTGTATGTTTATCTTTTTTCCGTTATATTGATTGTATATCATTAAAGTCGCTACTTCTGTTTGGAAAATGTTACAACACTATTCAGGACATCCAAAGGGCTTCAATCGCGGTTTTAAAAGCAATGTCAAAAACGGACTACAGTGACTGCTTCTAAAAATTTTAATTGCTTCCAGCGTTGCTTCATAAGGAGAGTGTTTTGAATAGAAAGAGATAAAAATAAAAAATAATTGACGTCTTGTATTTTTTCGGTATTAGTCGCATCAGAGCCTAGGGAAACTATTGGGTGTTGCAAAAAACGTTACCACACTTTGATTGTTTATAAAGTGCAAAGTTTATTAAATATCGTACAGTTTACTTTCAATGTTTATAACGAACTACATTAGTGTGGTAACATTTTTTTGCGACATCCCGTATATATAACTGCCGCGACTATCGTTAGAATTCACGCGCATCCATCCGTTTCCCACTGGAATCTTCGTGAAAAGAAAGAAAAAAAGGAAGGAAGGGAGAGACGCATCCTCCTGGTACCTCCTCGCGTCTCTGTGCGCGTCTTCCTTCGTCGACGCGACGACGCTTAATGACTGGATCCTTTCTTTCATCCCCCGGTATATTCCACGCTAGACCGAGAATTGGTCCCGGCGGTGGCGACAGACGGCGACGCGGCGACGAGAACGAGCTGGAAGGAAAAGGACGGATAAGGAGATGAGCGCGCCCGAGGATCGAAGAAACGTAAAAAGCCGGAAAAAAACCGAAGAATATCGATATGCGGGCGAAGTAAAACAGAATCGAAATGAGACAGTGAAACGTCGCTTTGACGGTACGCCGATCAAAGCGCGCGAGACGGTAGACGCGAAAATCTTTTTGTGCGGAATTCATCTTCGTCGGACGCGTTTCACTGGATTATCGCCGCAGTCTGCTAGAGTCATCGCTCGGAAAAATGTCGGGCTCTTTGAAACGCGAATTAAGAACTCGAACAGGCGACGAATGGTTAATGTTATCCGAATCTAACGAGCGTACGCATTTTTTCTCCTCTTTTCTCTGGCTTCTCTCTTGTTTATTCTTCTCTTTCTCTCTCTCTCCTCTCCTCCCTCTCTCCCCCTATTTCTCTCTTCCTCTTCTTTCCTTTTTTCTCCCTGTTTTCCTTTTTAATATTTAATTACCGCAGCCACACGTCGAACAACTAACGACGTCGTGAGAACCGTCTTTCTATCTCGCTATTATCCTCACCGCTCGCTTTGTGTCACGAACAGGCAGGGGTAGCGCCAAGAGAATCACAAACTTAATACTCTCTCTTTGAAGTTGAAATTCTTCCATTTGTCAGACGCCAATCCGTACGATTCCACGTACGTGGCTTTGTAAACATTTTCCTCCTTGAGAAGCCAAGAGATGCTCTTTTGTTAACGGGCTTTGTCTTTCGCTTCGTCTAATGCACTGTCTAATTACAGGTGGGGCGGAGGGGATAGGAGACGGGGCGGTAGGTAGTTTGCAAAGAATTTTATATTACACAAAGACGGTGTGCAGAGTGATTGATATAAGTAGAAGAAGAGATCTGACGTCAACGCTGAAGTAGCTTTACGATTCTTTCTGAGTTTTTTTTGTTTTGACGTTACTTCTCGTTATTTCTCGTTCCAACTTTGTGGCTTCCAGAAATTTGGTCTTATGCTGTTTTACGAACCCGAGTCGGAAAATGCCGAAGGGCATCAGTTGATCTATCGAAGTTCTTGCAATCCGCCGTTACTTTGTTCTTACCACCGTTACGTCGATTCGTTATGACTCAGTGAATTCAACGATCAAGTGGCTATTTGACACAGTTAAGCGTGAACACAGGTGAACCGCTTGAATGCACGGAAGATTAACATTTCAGCTCGCGATGCCACTCATTATACAACGCGTGAATCCGGCGGTGCATATCTGCGTTTACCGCTACGCTACTGCAACTATTGGATAATTATTTATGTCTCTAGGGACGTGACGCCCATTCCATTCTAAGTTCGACCACTGTGATGTACGTGAATTAATTGAGAATTACATTAACTGTGAGCCAGAACACGAAGGTGTTCGCGTTAGTTGAAGTTCCGGCATCAGGCTATAGATTAATAATAGCGCGAAAAATAATATCTATCGAAACGGAACTGACAAAATAAGAAAGAAATATCCAATTGAAAAATTAAATCCAAATATTTTGGGAATAGCGGGCATATTGATAAATAACACATCCGGCGTGCCGCATACTCGGACGCACGTAAAATCGTAACGATCCTTGACGCCGGGGATCCTTAACACGTCGAGTGACGTCGACCGTTATTTTTGGTATTGTTCAATTAATCAAAGTTAATATAAAAAGAGACTAAAACATATTGAATATATACTTATCGACTTGGAGTAATTGTAAGCGGCACGAACGTGCGGACGTCATATTATTTAAAGAATGATTATCACATTTTCTTTCTGTGTGTGTATTAAAATTACTTTATATTGAAAGTTGTAGGTATATTAGTTAGAACTTATATTAATTAAGCATAAGATAGAGCCTGGTTAGATTTACAAATTTAACCTATTTGCACGTTATATTTCTGTGTATGTTTTTACCACTTAAAAATATTCAACACTACGTTTATATATTCGTATGCAACCTATTTTTACCACTCGTTTTTACTTAAAATGGCCCCTTTACAACGAAAAACGTCATATTCATTGAGTGGAATGTACGTTTTTACTATTCAAACTAACCGTTTATGCGGCTTAAAACGGGCTAAAAACGGTGGAATATTTTTGTACGTAATAAAGGAATACCACTTTATTATGTATGCACCTCTATTAATTCAACTGACGTATGAATAAAGCATTAATAAGAAAAATACAAAAATAAATAATATCTCCGTGTTGGTAACATTGTGTGTATATTGGTCTTAATTTTACTCAAAATTAACATTTATTATTTAGATAATTGAATCAAAATTTAGGAAAGTATTTTTTTCAATAAATAATAAATTTACATAGGAACTCTTTAATATCGCCACTGAAAATATCCGGTATTCTACAACTACCTTAAAGAAAAAATACATTCAGTAGAATACTTCTGAATTTCTAACCCATCTAGATTGAACACTTGCCATATCCACTGTAACTAATTAAGAAAAATATTTCTTATTCCAGATATAGCAACGCTTATGATCGTACGATACATACAGTTTCGGGGATGCAGTTCCGGCGGGTGGCGGATGCAGCACCGGAGGATCCGGTTCGGGCCGAGCGGATTCGGCTCGAAGGTAGGTTTATGTCAGATTCTCTGTACTCCGTCCTGTAACCCTTCGCGATCGAAAGCTAAGATATAGTCGTCAGAATAAAAATCCCGGAATTACGACCGCAAAGGACTAACCCGCTCTATCTACGTGCACTCGTTACGTCGAAACCTTAGATCTAATCGGTAAAACTGTATCTCTCTTTATTCCAGATGAGCAAGTGGAACGTGGCCAATCCTGAGTTCGCGATATTTGGGTGAGTGAAAAAACTGATTACAAAGATTTAAGATTTCGCGATAAATCGAAGAATTAACTTTCACAGTTAAAAACTAGCTGTCTGTAATGATACCACTGAAATTTAGTTATCAGATTTAATTTTTAGCTGCGGAAGCTAATTCTTTTGACTGCAGTCATACACGGAAAAGAAGAATTAGCTCCCACAGCTACAAATTATAGGTCTGGTAATTAAATTTTAGTTATATGGGTAGCTAGTTTCTAACTGGGATAATTAATTCTTTTTTCCATGTACTCTATTAAAGTACTGTGTAACAACTTTGGAACGTTTCATACGCACATGCGTATCACGAATAATTTTAAAATTGTGTTTGCCTCTTTTTTTGAGAAGTTATATGCATAAATGTATGCATTTAAATATGCAATACATTTATATATTTGCACACAGCAATTTTTCGAGACGTTATATAAAGATATGAAAACGCATGACATTAACGAAATAATCATATGTATAAATTATGACGGAGAATTTCTCGAATATTGTATTCGTGATATACGTATCTTATCAACGTAAGGCTCCGAAGAGAAACTGCGTTCGGGGGCCCTTGGGCCGTAAATCCGACACTGGGTTGGAATAACGTGTGGCACCTAAAACCGGGATGATAACCGCCCGAACGCAATATAGTAGAGGAGAGAGAGAAGAGAGAGAGAGAGAGAGAGCTTGAATTCATAGTGTCACACCGTCGCTGGCGGAGGATCGGCAGCATCGAGAAGCGACGTCCGTACGTCCGTCCCTCGTAGTACGTTGCGGTAATTTGAAATGCAGGAGCACGTCGCGCATTATATATTGACTGCGCTACTAGGACCGGCGATGTCGTCGGCATTTCCGAAGTCGTCCCTCGCGAAATCCAACCGGCTGCTTTGCGCCGCGCGCGCTGGCGAAGCTTTTACTTTTACTTTTTCCGAGAGTTAGCAAGTTTCGCGTAATGGAAAGTAATTTCGTGAGTAACGACGCTCCCGCGAGAAGATCTTTGCGGCGCAAACAGGGTATCGCGAAAAGTACTCGGGCCGTGCGCTTATTTCTATAAATGGCGCTTCTCCTTCGCAATTATTTTTATTTATATATGTAAAATAAGTCGCGCGCGCGCGCGCGGTGTTAATAACGATTCAACGACCGGCACGTGTCGGGGGGTAACTTTTTAAACGCAACTGTGTTTTACGCCGGGAAAATATAAAAGTTCACGTCTGTGCACGTGCGCTATATAGTAAACCGTGTATAAGAAAGCGGCGCCACTATTTATACACCCGCTACTGTAAATAATAAAGGTTACTGGGTCTAAACTCGCGGATGGATGCGACCGAGATAAACGATCCACCTCTTGCGTGAAGCAGAGTCGCTGACAAAATCGATGTTTAAGCTCGGTTGACCGTGAAAATCGTCCGAATTACTACGAAATATTACGACCGTACTAAATCGCCGCGAATTTCGTTACAAACGCGTGTAAAGCTGCCGAGGGTCCCCTGCAATCTCCCCTGCTCTCTCAAATCAGCACGACGATATTTGCGAAGAAATAGCGAGTCGTATCTCATGACACCGCAATCCGCGTGCGCAATCACGGCGATAGATCATAAAACGGCGCGAACTGTAATGAATCGATAAGCAATGAGCGTAGTGGTGTTCGCCTCGAGTCGGCCGATGGATGATGGATAGTACTTCCGTTTCGCAAGTCCGGTCAAAAATAATCACGGGCAAATAGGCAGGCGGAGGAAGGACAGGAAAGGGTTTCGTACCGACGGAAGGGCGAGGAGGTGGAGAGAGAGAGAGAGAGAGGAGGGCGCGCCGTTATACTAATTTGGCGGGCGCTCGTTAACGACCCCTTTGAGGTCATAACTTTTGCCGCAAGCTCGACGCGTGTGCGAGTAGTGGCGCGAAACGCGCCGTGTATACCCGGTG
Source organism: Dinoponera quadriceps (assembly GCF_001313825.1). Taxonomy (NCBI): domain Eukaryota; kingdom Metazoa; phylum Arthropoda; class Insecta; order Hymenoptera; family Formicidae; genus Dinoponera; species Dinoponera quadriceps. The sequence continues at coordinate 2,206,188 of NW_014555613.1, forward strand.
TCCTTTCCGCACCCCTCCAAGGCCGTCGCCGTCACCGCGCGCGTCCCCGACCGGTTGGCGTTGTCGCCCCACTACCGGCGGTTTCAACAGCGCTTCAACACTACTCCGGCAGTGCTCCGAAAGCATCGCGGAGCTTTCGTTTTCCCCTTCTCCCTCCCGTCTCCCTCCCTCTTCCCGCTGCTTTTGCCGGCGAGCGAGCCAGGAGGGCACGCACGTTACTCAACGGAGCTTGAAGCGCATGCCCGGCCAATCAGCGCGCGCGGCGCACACGTAATCGTGCGATAAGGGTGGGGGTGAGAAACGTGCTTTCGTATCGCGGACCTTCCTCGAGGAGCTTTTCCGCGAGCTCAGTAAGCGACGCGAACTCGCCGTGGCCGGAAGCGTCCAGCCGGCTGTCACGCGCGAGCAACCTGACGGCGGCGAGCGCGCCGTTTCTCCGCGAGTTTCGGAACTTGATGCGCGGAAAGTTCCGAAGGAAAAGTTGGCGCGTCTGCGAGCCGCGATATTCTCGCCGACGCGAATCGCCCGGGTCCACCTGGCGCACTGCACGATCGAGTCGAGCGTCGTCGGGCAAAGACATTCGCGACGGTTCGCGAGGAAGTCGCCGCACGGAATTGTAAAGGGTTATCCCCCGGACTTGACTGTCGGACGAGTCGAAACTTCTCGTCCGGTGAAGTAAGGAAGGAGACGATCGGCTCGCGTTCTCCCCCCCTCCTCTCTCTCTCTCTCTCTCTCTCTCTCCGCTCGTCGATCGGGTGCTTTGATCAGAGACAAAAAGTTGGACCGTTCGATGAATAAGAGGATCGCCTAGTTTTGCCGAAAGGCACTTTTAGTTACTCGGAAGTAAGTTACTCGCGGGAGAATCCCCCCTCTACCCCGTCCCCCGGTCCGTCCCGCATCGTGGGAGCTCGCATCGTGAAGAATCGCGGGGTAGCTTTCGGCGTAGCTGACGTCATCGAGAACAAACAAGTAGATCGAGGATTTGCGGCGGGAAGGGTGGGTATTATGTCCCAAGGCTGAAGGAAAGAAACCAAAGGCGAAGAGCGGCAGCGACGAGCTGGCAGCCGGAGGAGAAGGAGAGGAAGGAGGAGAACGGAAAGAGAGAGACAGAGAGAAAGAGAGAAGGAAACCTCAGAGGGAGCATCGGGGGACGAAGGACGAAGAAGGAGGGAAGCCCTCGGAAGCTTGAGCCTCGGGTTATCGCGAGAGGCGGCGAGTTAGACAGGCGAGATAGGATTTCGATCGAGGTACTTCCCGTGCCTTAGCGGTTAAGAGCCGATTAATGCGATCGCCTCTAATTAGTGCTCGGCTATTTCACAATCGTAACTCGCTTTTCCGTCCGACGAGCACGCTCGATCCTCGCCGTCCGCCCATCCTTGAGACGTCGTTCACGGAGGAAAAGTGAATCGACCATCGATCCATGTCGCCGACTCGACGCATTTCCGGCGTCACTCCGCAATGACGGCGAGCCCAGCTCTCCCGTGGAACGTCTTGCTGTTCATTATCGACTGATCGATCCGGACTCGCCGATCAGAGAAACAAGGCTAATCCGTCGCGAGCGTTAATAGGACGATTCGATCGGGGACGAGGACGGGGACGGACGATGCTCGGGAAAAGCACGTAAGGATCGGCCGTGTGTGTGCGCGCGCGTTTGCCTTCTCTTCCTGCTCTTCTTTCGCCGAGGGAGATCGCCTTCCTAAAAAAAGGAGCTAAGATGTGCGCGAAATCGTTGCTGCTGTGTGTCCTCGGCGTCATCGCTATCGTTAACGGTAAGTCTATGTCGACGGGCGATACTATGTCGTAGCCGGGACAGCTCCGAAAGTTTGTCCGCGCGGAGGGGCAGTTCTTGCCAACGCAAGAAGGGGCTCCGAAGTCACGACGAAGCGAGGATTTATATTTAGCGCGCCGAATGTGATCGTCTGACGTCATGTTTGCTTATTTCCGGCTGCGTTCGACGGAACGTTTATTTTACAACCGTCGGAAGTTCTCTGCGCTGGAATTGGATTATTCCCCCCCGTTTGAAAGAATAATCCAATCTCAGCTCGGAAAACTTCCAACAGTTGCAAAATAAACGTTCCGCTGAACGTGGCCATTGATCGTCATAGATATTCCCTATCGGTATGGTGAATTACGCTCTAGTACAAAGCAGAACGATACTTTTGCTTCTCTCGTTCCGCAGATATCATATACTCTTAATTACACCAAAATCGCTCCTTCTCTCTCTCTCTCTCTCTCTCTCTCTCTCTGGATACTGTTAATTGTTATTAAAACGCGAAATGTACTGAATATACATTTGCGTCAGTACAGATGCGCTGTATTAACGCTTTAACCATCCGCGGTCGTAATTCGGGATATTCGAGTTATTTCGACCGGTACATCCGGCTTTCGAGCACGAAAGGTTAATAACTATCGTTATTACCTCTGACATGCGTATAGAAATGAAACCACAGAGGTGACATGCCGAACAAAAAGTGTCCCCTCCTCGCCGTTCATTCGCGCGCAAACGAGTGTGTGAGCACGTTTCGTGTAATGATGAGCTGGAGGAACCGTAAATATTGATTAAAAGTTTATAACAAAATATGATTCGCGCGCGGCTATCGTAGTGAAAGTAACTCCGGGTTCTCATTTTTACGAGCTGCTAAAGCTACGCGAACTCGTCGGCGAATGTGCCTCTTTTTTTTTTACTTCAGCCCGAATTACACATGAAAATTTTGCCTCCCGTAAGTAACGGCTAAACCTATCGTTCTTTATGTTTCTTGTTCTCCGCTGTATTTTCTTGCTCGCGGCGTGTCGGCGGGCGACACGGATGGACCCTGCGGAAAAAGAACGACGTAGGTAAGAAGGGACTCGACGAAAATGCTCGTTCGTCGAGCACGCGGGAACACGACGGTTTTATACATGGTCGGTTTTTATGGGCGCACGCCATACCGGCGTGCCGATGGTCGTAATCTATGTGCTGAAATCGAGGGATGACGGGGGAGAGACGGATAAGCGAGCGATTTACCGGTGGATACGATGGAGAAAGAGAGACGCACAGACTGATATTTTCATGAAGGGCAAAAGGGGGCAAAAGGAAAGAGAGAGACACACATACATACAGAGATAGAGCGGTGAAATGCTGGACCAGGCTGAGGTTGTTAACGCATGTTAACGGAGCTCTCTCGCTCATTCGCTCGTGCACAGTACGAACGGCGACGAAAAAACGCGGATATTTTTGCCATTTCAATGTATCGACGTTAGAAAAAAAGGTCTATCGGTGCGAGGAAAAATTACGCCGGTGAGAATAGAGAGTAGTATTATTTTTGTCGAAGATGAATTGAAATACTAGATCGAATAATGATTTCTTTTTTTCCGCGAATTCGAAGCGGTCGCATTCATGCTATTTGAGTGTTTTTCTCTCTTTTTTTTTTTTACCTTTTCTGGGATTATTTTGCCGAGTGGAAAAGCATACTCCGCGCGTCGCTTGCGTATTAGCGCGTATTCGCGTTATATTTGTTTAATCGAAAAACTTTTTCGTACTAAAGCTCAAAGTATCGTGACAATTAGGAATCCGCCTTCGTATAATAATATAGCATCCATGTGATTTCGAGATGTCGCGCGTACATGTATTTCACTAGGACATTTTTTCCGGCTGAAAGGAGATCGTATTTAGACACCGCGCTGGTGGTGTTTCTGTTTGACCGCGCTTACATTAATTAATGTAATCCGGCTTTCGCGCGCGGTATTGCGGCTCGCGCGCGGCAACGCTATCGCGCGAAAAAGCTCATTTCGGATAGAAAGAGATCGAGAGAGAAAGAGAGGGGGACACGCGCTTTTCGCACGGCGAATGCAACAAAAACACAGTAATATCGGTGCGTCGACCATGCACTTCGCTCGGCGTACAAGATACAGCGGATGCTTTCGCCATTGTTTGAACTCCGTGTAATTAATTAATCATAACGTTATGCGCGGCATCGCAAATATTTGAGATAAAAATGTATAGCTGGATGCATCGAGCATCGTGATTAATGGACGGAGCGAATACTCTCTGTATGCGAGTCGGGAACAACGGAAGCAAAAGTTCATCGTAATCGTAAACATTGGAAAATAGGAGATGATGATGCTTATTGACAGAAAATGCGCGTAGCGAGTCCGCGCTAGCGGAATGAAGAAACACGCGTGAATAGGTTTATGAAACTGTGCAAATATTTGGAAGAACTTCGCTTATTTCACCATAGGTTCTGGACTATGAACGAACGCACTTGAGACTTCTATATGCGTTTGTAAAAGAAGTTGAGAGAAAATAATAATATAATTTAAAATCTCAGAAAGGAAGAACCTTTGGTGGAAGGTAAATATCACATATTACCACACAGAAAAAATTAGTCAATATTGTTCATTCGTAGCCCATTTTGGATAAAGTTCTTAGATGAATCGTGAATAATTTGTCGAACGAACGGAAGCTTCGTTACGTGCGTGAGATGAAATTGAAGCTCGATGAACCACTCGTACCCGATTTAACGGATGGAAACGCCCGAGTACCCTAAGGGACACGCACCACAAAATAAAATTCGATCGACGACTATCGCGCTTCGTTCCCCTTTTCCGTAACGCGCTTTTGTAATACACACTCGACGGTGATTCGGTACTCCTCGTTCGCCTCGTATATACAGCGGGTGCGCGAAAGAGACAAACTGAGTTCAAACCTCGGTCGCGATTTGATTCCTGTTGGAATCCGCACGAACTGTTGGGTATTGTCGGACTCGAACCAATCATCGTCAGCAGGCTGCGAGCGTGATTCCAGGCGATAGAAAGTACGGAGCTTGCACGTTATATCCGTCGCCTCCGGAAATCTAGTCCTCCCGCTATTGGCTATCCCGCGCGAAATCGACCGTCGTTCAAGACGATCGTCGCTTGGTTTCGATGGGTTTTCTGATGATCGCGCCTTTAACTTCCGACCGTCTTAAAACGATTTTAAGAGGTATCGGAAGGTGGAGCACCCGAAGCGTATATACGTGTACATTCGTGTTTTTCGCCCAGGCTATGCGCGTTAGACGTATTGTGGACAACGCTCGGCGTAAAAATGTTTGTGCGGAGTTCGCTGAAAAGTGCTCGCGGCAAACAGTCAGCTTTCTCGGCATTTTTTTTCCGCCGAGAGCAGATCGCAACCCTCGGAAGAAATATTACCGTGTAAACGGGTAAATAGGACGATTAAGTTTCTCGTGTAATCGATCGCAGGGCGCGTATTCGCAGAGGTAACTCGTGTGTGTCGGAAATTCGCATTTGCATATTGGATATTTGCATGAGGCGGATAACGATAACGACGATTTTCTTATTAAAGAAAGAGATAAGCGAGTAATTTGCCACTCGACTCGCCTCTCTGCCAGCTTCGTGTAAACCCGCCATTAATAGTTTCAAGTATTTGCGTGCTGCCTCTTGGCCGTGACTAGAAAATCACCGGGTGACGGCCGCATCTGCACACACACGGCTCGCTGCGTGCCCACACGTGAACGGGCTAACGCTTTTAATGACGCGTGCGCGTCGCGGCGGTCCGTTAGTCCGCGTGATTGACGGTTCGTGTTACCGGCACAAATAACAATTCGCCCGAAATCATTAACAGAGCCGTATTTTCACTGACTTGCTCGACGATAGCGATAATAAATTAAGATGAACGCATCACTAATCGCTTTCCTCGGATCGCGAATATGCGTGCAGGTATGATGAGTAAATCTAAAAGGTGTCCGTGTGACACCTAAAATCATACAACTTATGAAAGACGTTAGAAGACGTAAATTTGCAGGTGACAGTCGCTTAAGTTTATTGGATTTTTAGGACAAAGTTGGGAAATGTTTCAGCTTTATTTTCGATCTGCCTCAGTCGCAATACACAAAACATAGCACGAATTCAGTTGATCCCGAGGCACACACTTGAATTGATAAAAAACAAAATATTTTTAACGAAAATTCATCCGAGGTTGGCCGATGACTCTTTTATTTACTCTGGTGAAAATTTCATGCATTTTTTAACAATTACTAGACAGTTTATTAACTTCTGTCTGTTAATTGAAGAATAAAACTATTTGGGATCCTAACCAAGATATAACGTTTTTTCTGCAGTTATTGTGCACAAAAGATACGCAAAATCTGAATCCATTTTCTGAACGAAAACAGAACAATAAATGGACGAAAAACTATTTAATTGATTAATAAGCAAGCCTGCTCATGAAATGGACAGTTTTGTTCTAGAAGTACCCCTGAACAAATCCTATCAAGTTCTTGTCCATTTTGTAAGCAGTATTGTTACAACTAATGAGAATGCGTTAATATTAAACAATAACTGAATGGATGTCTAGGAAAACTGCTTACATTTTTACCAGGACTATTTGCTACGATAATGCAGAAATTTCCCAAGCTCTCCACGAGCCACAAAGAGATAAAAATTTTACGTTTATCTGCACTGAACGGAAAGATATCATATGTGACGTGTTCGACGATAAATAAATAACGAGATAACGTGAAATAAAGATAGACTTATATTTCAACGTCGGTTTATTACACTAGAGAAGAGTTTAATTTTGTCGCGAGACTTCTTAAATTGCATTATTAATATTCGTCGCGTTTAAAGTGAAAATTACGAACAATTGGCAGGCAATTAACGTCACTTGATGGTCACGATCGCGCGCAACGAGTAATGCTAAGCGGTTATTGGATGAATTAGTCGATAGAATCCGATAAGATCCTGGGACTCAATTATGCCATGGTATAAATGTAAAAGAAAACGATAATAGATATTACGCGTTGCCAAGGCGGTACGAGCAATTTGAGTGAACTTACTTGAATTTTCCGTCGAGACGGCCGCGGGGAGAATTTCTCCTGCGAATTTTACGGTGGCCTTTTTCCACTTGGAGGATTACGAGCGTACATCCAGGTGAAAATGCTTCCGCTGGGATAGGGGGATACGGAGATACGCGGTTGCGAATATCGCGCTAAGAAACATTTCGCAAACAACACGGAAAATGCGTGAAAGACCGCGCCGAGAGATCGTGATATCCTTTTCCGCGATTCACCTAATGTGATGGCCTAACGTGCTCGAACATCGATCCGCTAAAGCAATGTGACGTAACTCGAAATACTCGTTATACTTGTAATACTCGTAAAATTGTAATAAGAGAAAAAAGTTTGGTTGTATTAATCGAAAAAGGGAAGAACCAGATGAATTTAAGTTGAAGGAAACAGAATTTCTAGTTGTGAGAACTACATATGAATCATAAGAGTCAGAAATTCTGTTTCCTTCAACCAGAACGCATCTGGTCGTTCCTTTTCTGGTTAATGCGACCAGGTTTTTTCCGTGAATCAATTCTGGAGCGCCGACTCACGAGACATTACCACATGAAATACGTACCTAACAACTAACTCAACCTTCGGTATACACCATCAGGATTCATTAGAGACAATTGTAACTCCTGAATTTCTTTTCTCAACAATTTCAACTATATATATATTTGTAAGAACTGATATTTCATTGATACTTCACTTGCATTCTTTTTCAAAGATCTTCTAAAAAAAGACAGAGAGAGAAAATTTACTCATTTAAAAAACTTATTTATAGAATATGCAAATTATATTTAGATTAGTCAGTATATCACGATGGTACACGGAAAATTATTCATTACATCGAGATGAAAAGTCAGACATACGTAGAAGAGTAATTCATTTATTTTAATATTGCACTTTTTAATATCCAATACATCCTGCAATATATAACTTTCGATAATGCTTCCGTAATTCTATGAACGTCTCATCAACACCGCGTGGTGGAAGTGTTGTAAATCTTACTCTTATTTCCCGACGATAAATCACGTTCACATTTCTCGCGCGCTTTTAAGCAAATAAAATTAAACAAACGGACATTGCAGTATTCTCCGCTATAGTGGCTTTCTACTTCCGTTCGATAATTAATCGTCGGGCTGAACACACGTGAGCGCTATTTGCATTCAGATAATTACTGATACATGAAAATGATAATGACGCGGTATATCTGTCGTGTCAGTCATCGAGTTAATCATTAAATAAACAGCCCCAGTATATGCCGCTCATGCGGCTGCTAGAGTAAAATATGCGCGATACTTTTAGCTTATAGAGCTAAGCCATTTGTTAAAAAATTAGCGACACCCGCGCGTACTACGCGCTCCTACGTGTCTGCGATGCGTACATTTTTGCGCGTCGTCGCGAGAGTGGTCGAGTAGTTTTACAGAGCGACGATAAAACGTTATAAAATTACGCGGAAACGCGCGGGAAAAGTTCTGGGACGCGAGCGCGTTTGTCGCACGTCAGGAGAAAAATACGAGGAGTCCCCGTCGACGGACGAAATTACATACACACATAGTGACTGATAAACTGAGACGCGCGGATAATTCAGTTGAGAATCTCTCTCCCTTTTCCACCTAGCCTTCCCTCTCTTCCTACCCTATTTCTCTCTCTCTCTCTCTCCCTCTCTCTCTTTCTTTCGTTTCGCTCTCTGCTACTCCAGACTCCACCGTTCCGCGATGCAAAAACCTTGTGAATTACCCGCGCAAGGCAGGTTGATTAATTACGACGTGTGTGCAACCCTGCGGTGCATCCCGGCACGGGCGTACCGCTCCGTCAATGTGACGTCGGCGAGCGACGTCGAGACGACACAACGTCGTCGTCGACGACGACGGCGGCAGGCGTCTTTCCACATGGCGTACTATGAGCACGCATATTCGCGAACTAGTTCCTATGAGCGGGTATTGCGAGAAATGCTACAGTGGTAAGACGACACCCCCGTTGCCGGTGCTTGAATGCGACCGTACGTGTACATGTGTACACGCGTGTCGAAGAGAGAGAGAGAGAGAGAGAGAGAGAGACGCGCTAAATCGCGACTTCGAATTTCGCGTATCTTCTTGTCCGAGATCCGCCCCGATACCGCCACTAACGAAATTTCCACAGCAGACGGTATCACCGCGTGGCAGACTTATCCGGGGAAAATTTCAAATCACGTTATCGTGTTATCTGATACATATATGGCAGCAACGAGAGATTCCAATACGAGAAAAGAGCGATTAACTGGGAGACGCCATCCCTCCCGGCAAAATCGACACATCTAAATAAACATCGCGCCCGAGCCGTCGGTTTTTACCGCAACCGCAAAAATCGAAGGTATCAATAATTCTCGGGACAATTCTTTTTCTTCCTGTTTCCTTTCCTCCGATTTTTTTTTTTTCGTCGTGGTGCTTCTCGCTCGCGGACGAAGGCGCGCGCGCGGCGAAACAGCAGCAGGCGGAATAACCGACGCGATGATATTTTTGCTGCTCCCTTTTTCGCCGGATGTGGTAGCATATTGGATTATTTATCGATGCGATGCGGTCGAATTAGGAGGCGAAACGCGCAAAAATGTACGGCAATTCGCGATCGGCGCGTATGTCCACTTTGCGCGCGTCCCTTTTTTCTCGTTAGCATATCCGCGGGAAACCTCCCTCGAAAATGAAAGGGATTTCGGAAAAAAGCGTGTTAAGCCGCGACGAGGGAGAGGGTGTATACGTAGCAAATTGAAAAATACGGGAGTGCCACGTAAATGCTGTTTTTTCCCCTTTTCCTCCTTTCCCTTTTTTTTTATCCGAGAGAGGGTTTCCGGACTGCCGCGTCGGCGGTGGTGCGTATATTCGACGCCGCTATGGTTTATTCAAAGCATAATCCAAGGAACGGACGGGAGTGAGGTCAGGAAATAATTACTTTACGCCAGATTCATTCGAGTTATATTTTTACGCTCGCTCCTCTCCTTCCTTCCTCTATTTTTTTATCTCACTCTCTTTCTCTTCCTTTTTTCCCAAAGGATGAAGCATGGAGTGCACATATGATCGATAATGGTGCCGCTGCTGCAGCGACGCGAAATCAGAAATGAAAAACATGTTTTTTTAATCGGGCCGATAACCGGAGATACGTCTCGCGTATCCTCACAATTTGTATTTATAAACATAAATTTTTTATGAGCCGCGTGTAACGTGTATTTTGCGAATGATTGCGAGCTGCTTGCATCAGAATTTGTCGTTAAAATTAAGTCGCAGGGTTGGGGTGACTCATTACGCAAGTCAGTCTGCACGTAACGGCCGGCATTTAAATCGCAGAAGCCAGTTATAGCCTTGGCAATGGAAAGTGTTCGAACACGGCACCTGTTTAACGAGAACCGTGAATAATTTCGCACTGTATTCTCGAGCGACACGAAGAAAATCTAGTTGTAAATCGACGGCGTTTATTGCGTAGCACCATGTCGCTGCGTGTTTATTGTATAACTACGTGATGCGATAAATGCAAGACACATAATTTTCTCTCGCTTTATTATCGCGCTGCATTAGCATCGAATAAAAAACCGCCTTATTATTTCGAGGGCAAACCGAGCGACGTGCTTGCAAAAGCCACGCGACAAACTTAACAATTCCATGTTGCGTTATTGGATAACGCGATAAAATCATTTCTGTAGATTTAGTACAAAAGACGGAATATTCTGTGTTATGCAAGGTAGAACGCGAAGATAGGCATTTAAACATCGTGATTATCCCTGATAGAAATATATGCAGTCTCCCTAGACTATCCAGTTACTGCACTGATAGAAAATTATAGTTATCTTCGGTACCAATCATATCCATTTTTTTTATTTTAATCGTAAAAATTAGAAGTTAGAAGAAACATTTTTCTAGTAAATATTATTATGATGTCAGTGATAATAACTTTACTATTGCTATAAAATATGATCGACACCGAAAGTAACTATAATTTTCTATCGGTATATCTAGTACTGATGCATTTTCATTAGTTGTAACATACTGCTTAGAAAATGGACAAGACCTTGAAAGTTTTATTCAAAAGTACTTGTAAGGCAAAACTGCCCATTTCGTAAGCAGTAGACTTGCTTATTAACATGTTGAATGTCGTGCTGATTTCCATTAAACGTACAAACATCTAACTGATGATTTTTACATCACGAAAGGTACAATAAATAAATATAATTCAGGATGCACGTATCTCTTACCTCGTTTCACTGGCTTTTTATTGGCGGTACAACCGATATTTCATAGATGTAATTAATTATATTTTATACGCAACTTAACAATACACGGTAATATTATAGCACCGGTCATCGATGACCTTCACGGCATTCAATATGTTAATTAATTGAAAAGTGTTTTGATTCATTTATTGTCCCGTTTTTGTTCAGTAAATGGATTCAGATTTTGCGTATCTTTTGTGCGCAGTAACTGCAGGAAAGGCGTTACATCTTGATTAGGATTCCAAGTAGTTTTACTCTTCAGCTTCTAGACAAAAGTTAGTAACTGCTCGGAAAATGCATGAAATTTCTACCAGGGACACGATAGTCGACGTTATTTTTATGATGCTGAAGGTAAAAGCAGACCGTCTTTTGCGATTTTTACTTCGGGATACGTGGCTTTTTTTTCCAAAAGTTAGCAATGCCGAATAAAAAATCGCTCATTGCAAAGTTCGGTCGTAAAGGGATGATTAGGATGTTAAATCCGAATGTTATTACGATTTCACGGCTCGGTCGAGGTCATCCCGGAAGGACGGGGATTATGGCTGCGGATATAGGATAATAAGGATCCAAGGAGGTAAAGACGAGAGCTCGGTCGTACGTGACTGGAATCGCGCGCCGAAGAAAGCTCGAATTACTTTGACAAACTCCGCGGCGTACGTGCTCCGTCTCTTTGCAAAAGAGTCATGCTTGTTAGAAATCAGTAGGATGTACGTATATAAAGGTGGTTGGGGGGCGAAGTGGGAAGGTACGCGGGATACGTACAGTCGAAACTGAATTAATTTCCGTTATGGCGAAACTACTTTTCCTCCCTTGCGATGTTTGCAACGTATATTGTTTCTCTCGGAACTCGGGATACTCGCCAACGCGAAGTGAATCGCGAATCGCGCGCAAACTTGATTTCGGATAAAACGAGAAGTGAAACGTGTCCAGCGCGCGTGATTATTGGACAATCGAACGATGAAGATGCACGAGAGCGAATTTTTGTAATTCAAAAAAAAAAAGAATTTCACACCTCGCTGCATGCAGCGACGAGCTGAAAATTGGAGGTTGCGTGCCGCGCCGCCGGAATGCATGTAACTTTTAAAAGGTATTGTCGCGCCGCATCGCTGTGACGGCGGCTGCCAAGTTTTCCCGCCGAAAAGTTCGCGAAACAATGACGACGAGGAACGTCGAGCCGCCCTGTACATCCTCCGGCACACACCCGGTTGCATCGGGAACTACGCCCGGCCGCCTATCTATCTGTCACCGATAGCAAGTTTACATCTGCTATAGTTGGAAATGTTCCTTCTATCTATCCCGTTACTTTTATTCCCGCCATGCCGCCGGCCGGCGACTTCTCTTTCGCCGTAACCCCCATTGGCATCGCCAACCCTGTCCTAGTACGTACTTTCAGCCGAGTTACGACTTGGCCGAGAATCTGACTTCCCCCGCTTACTTGGGACAAGACGCACCCGGCACGATAGAGACTACCCGATATCAATTGGATTGCTCGTTTCGTTAAGAAAAGATTCCCTCGAGATTGATCAAAAATCTGCGACAGGGTAGTCGTCGTGATGTCAAAATATTGATTCTACATTAACCCCGCAGATTCTATCGAACTTGAAGTAACGATGCAAAAATCTTGAGTCTGTAATGATATATTGACGATTGTTCTTCGAAATTGTTGAAATTCGGACTGTCTTGAGAGCAATTATTGTTGTGATTTCTCGGCCACCGAATGCGCCCGTTATTGATCGGCGAGCGACGACGATTCGCGATTGGCGGGAGGTGACTTTGAAGGTATCAATTGTCTTCGTACTCTCGCGCATCGTATATTTGTCCGTGACCGAGTTATTACGTCTCGAGCAGACGAGCGAAGCGCATAGCGTGACGCACAGAGTACGCGTATCAGTATGCTGTATTACTATTCGCTTTGAGTGACCGAAATATTTTATCGACTATTAAAATATTCAGCCGAGTTCTCGTAGGTCTGACCAATCGCGTTAGTTAACACGTGTTTCTCCGATTGAATTGTATTTACTCGGATGTACCCAGTGCTAACGAGTGTCCTGTGCGACGAAGCAGCCAGAATCAATATGCTGAGTCGGAAAATGAGGGCGAAGGATGCAGGACGCTGAAACACGTAACGATATGTTGTATATTTTTAGGTGTGTTCAATTATTTATTGCATGGAATGTGTTTTAGATTTTATCAGGCGTTTGATAAACTCGCCGAGAATGAAGAAATATCCAAGTCGAAGTTTAAAATCTCCTCTAAGATCGGTATCATAGAACGTCATCATGATAAATACAGGCTTCTGCAAATTATTATTAGACTAAAACTCTAATCTATTTTATTTATCTGTGTAAAATTGCATTATATTTTCAATTAGGATTTATCCTTTTTTATAATATTTTCTTATATTTAGAATTTATAGATTCATTCTCGATGAAAATTCTATTTATGTCAAACTTATAACATTTTTTTCGCGAATTATTCCCGTTGGCAGCATTATTTGCCAGTACCAGAATATGTTATTGTGTTCTTCATGTTTGTTCATCTGGTAATTGCTCTCTTTGTTACAGCGTTTTAAATTTTGGTTTACGTAAAGTGAGCGGTTTTTTTTTTCAATTTATCGATTGTAAGACTTATTTGAGCTTCGTTTTTCAATTAAATTAATAACATTTGTTTTTTACTAGATCGGCATCAGGGGGTGCATATACATTATAAAAATATTAAAAAAAAAAGAATAAATAAAGATATATATTTAAATAGAAAATGTAATTTTTAAAATTTTTGTTACTACCAAGTCTAATGATATATGCACATATCTCTAATCATAACTTTATAACAACTTTGACAGAATCTGTGCAGGATTAATATAGAAGCAAGATTCCAATTCGGGTATAGACACGAGGCATTCCCGGTGGCGGTGTACAGGTCTTAAATCTTCGAGCCAGTTTTATACGTTCCCTCCCTAGCTTCGGATGGCATTTTCTATCCTCTCCTTGTACGTTTAACATCTACGTCGTTCGTTGTAACAGGCGTTCCCAGCATTTCGTACACGTGCAATCGTGTACTTCAAATCGATTAATCGCGATAGGAGATGGTTACGTGTATACGAACGTTTGAGGTCGGCGATCACTCGAAACTTTCGGTAATAAATGTCGAAGACTATTACGCGAAAATTACACGGGAATATCGTTTCGCCGATTGAAATTCCAAATCATTCGGTTCAAAAAGTTCTAGCGAACCGAATTCGGCCGAGCTGAACGTGCACACGGTGTTAAAATAATCCAAGTAATACTTTCAAGGTCTGCAAGCCAGTCATTTCACCGTCGATATCTTATTGTAGTTGTACACTACGTGACTGCTCGTTACCAATATCTCTGCACGTCTCACCTTATCCGACTTATTTCTCGATCCGATCGTTCCATATTCGCACAAGAAAAGCTCCGATATTATCGGCATTTACGAGTCAGCGTGATGTCATTCTGAAAAAATCAGTTTTTATATTAAATGTATTAACCTTTCGTGGGCTATTTAGAGAACAGTAAAAATTCGAATTAACCGTAAAATTTAATTAATTGAATTAAGGGTAAGACCTAGAATTTCCACTTGTAAATAGATGATAAGGAGAGTCTATACTTATATATGCATGGCAATTTTCGTCAACTTATTGAGAAATTGCGAGCACGTAAAGTCACGAGTGTACCGAAATGACTCACGAATCATACGACGTAAAAAATTAAGCGGAATATTCACGTTAAACAGTCAATTTGCATTTAAACTCATTCGTAGACTTGTGCGAAATTTTCATCCGGAGAAACGAGTAGACCGTGACGTCAGTAGTAACAGACGAAACTGGTCAGCCTCGCGGAGACACGCTTCTTCGGAGCTTTCTATCGACCCCGATGCTGCGCGCTCGCTTCCTTCGCGGTGCAGAATAGGGCAACCGGAGAAGCAGTGACAATAACGGCGAGAGACCATAACGTCGTAACAGCAATAAAAGCACGCTGTCGCTGGCCGGAGATGAAATGAGCCGGCAGTAAAACTGCGAAACGCGCCGCGATGCATATAAGTCCCCATTTGTTTCAATTTGTGACGCTCGCTCGCTCGCTTTCGCGTTCTTCTCCATCAGCCGCGTCTTTCAAGCCATCTCCCCTTCCCTCCCCCCTCCCCCTGCCAGCTTTTTGACTGGAGCACAACCCTCCACTGATTATTGTCGCTCGGCTGACGGAACGGCGTCTTCGCGCATTATTGTTATTCGTCCGGGAGGGCGGCGCTGGATTTTTGGCATATAAATTCCGACGATGCTAAGCGACCCCACAGACAATACGCTTTTCTCAGATTGTGTCGCTCGGGTTATGTTTGTTTTAATCATACGTAAAGGCGCCCGTTTACGCCCGACGAGTTCAGCGCTTTTTTATGTTAATCCATTTTTTCGGGGCTGTCCGACCAGGGAGATGGAATTTTAAGGCGCGATAATAAACGACGCGTACCGTATACGATACTAACACGCCGGTTTTCGCGAAACTCGCGGCTGTACTTCGTGTTGCGAGACTTTACCTGGTCCAGAATTGACTTGTTTTTAAACAAAAAAATATTACACGGTTCTATCTTTATCGATAATACGCCTCCTTTCCGCGTCGTCTATTTGTTAGAAAATATCTTTCAAAATTCAACAAAGCAAACGATATCGGTCTAGTTTACTCTTATTTTGAACAAAAAAGGATGTGAAAAATGTTTATCAAGCAATAGCGAGGGACACGTCGAGAAGACTCGGCCATTAAATAAACCAGCGATCTCGCGGCCGTGGCGATCGGGTGATTCATGAATATCGGCTATCGTCTTCGCGGTGACCGCCATTGTGGAACTCGATGCACCCATCCGCCCGTCTGCCCGTTCCCGCACCCCCAACTAACAACGTCCAACCTTCCCCGAGGATTTTATTTTGCCCCATTACCTCCATATCGGAACGAACCGGAGCTGACGTCATCGAGTTCCATCAAGTTGCCAATTTTGCACTTTTCTCGACCCTTCGTCAACCCTCGTCGGCACTGCATCTTTTACACAGGCTCGCCGTCCCCTTGCGCGTTCTTATCTCCGTAATTCCTGGCATCGGGTTTTACGTAATTTTCATGCTACGCGTGTTCTGTTTTTTTGTCGCGCATAATTAATAAGGATGTTGTGATACTACTGATATGAAACTGGTATCGATATTTTTCTTCCAATACCGGGTATTTTTGTATCGATATTTTCTTTTGATATTCGTGCTCATATTATTACTACTTTATTCCAGTATTTTTTCAGTATCATCAAATATCTTTTCGATATCTTTATTTTAATTGTTACTTTACTTAGACGATCTTGAAGATATGTATTTTTGCTTCATGAAAATTAGTGTAACGCGTAACTTACAATACTTAAACTTATCTTTTCTCGTGATTTTTATTATATTACACAGTAAGAAATCTTTCGTCGTAAAATGTTAAAATTTTCTTGTGTTATTGACTTTTGATCAATGTCTCAATGTCAAATTAACATACAATTCATATGTTATTATTTTATGTTAAATTTATGTCAATTTAGTAATTTGACATTTTTTGTGTATCATTTAAAAATAGAGCATTATTTGAGTTATTTTAACATAATTATTTTAGGAAATCAACATTTTTTAAAGTTGTTTTGACATTAGCACAAGTTAAAATAAGTTCTCAAATAATTATATACATATGAAATGGTCAAATTGATTAAGACTAAATGTTTCTATTACGAATAATTTAAGTTAAAAAATTAATTTTATGTGTTAATATTGATACTCTCAATTAAATATGTGTTTCAATATTAATATTGGCACTTTCATGATATCACAACATCCCTAATAATTAATAATCGCTTCAATCCTTGGACGGACGTGCAATTTTTTTACGGAATCCCGAAGTTATTCATCTCTATTATAAACGTTGTTCGGCATTTTAATAATAAAATAAATATGTGACGTCGCATAAACCGGTAAAAATCTGACAACAGGACAAACATAGTTCGCAACTGCCATAAAACAGGCCGGGTCTTAAGAGACCCCAACCGTCCTGCGTCGTTCGTTTAATAAATTGCTCATCCGAGAGTTAAGTTGCGGTGATGCCCATCCATGTACTGTTATCAGAAACCTTGCGTGGAAGTATCTCCCACGTTAAATATGAAAAAGAAACGTGTGCCCTATTTTTATTTTTTCATTGCGCAATCCACTTTATTCAGATTCTAAATTTTTAATTCTCGTTTCTGACTCGCGTCCTAAAAAATCTTATAAGCGTATAAAATATCCCGTAAATCGGACACCAGTTTCTGATGAATTCTTAACGAGCTAGCCAACGTATAGATATTTAGATTTGGGTTAAATTCACACGAAGAGATTTCATTCCGTCGTTTTAAGGAGTTTTTATTTTAGGATGCCTGAAAAAAGCTATAAATATATCCAATTACAAATTGATATCTCGTGGAATTTTTTCAAAACTATCTGGAAGTAATATATTTTTTTCGGCCGTTCAAAAGTAAAAGGCGTGCTTAAATGCGTGCTTTCACGCATTTCGCGACAGTGATTATTACATCCACGTCGGAAATATGACCTCACCGCTAGTTCCGTACGTGCTTAATGGATGTACGAGCCGTGGAAAATCAAGACTAAGAGTCGAGTGTGATAAAGCTCGACTGTTATTCGAAGATACATCGCGCTACAAGACAACAACTTCCTTCGCTTTGTTTATGACGTCTCATAGACAAGCAAAACGAGTATACGTTTGTTGCACCACGAAGCTCCTCCACGCGTTTCCACTGAGACGAATTGCGAGCGTTTCGTGGAGAGAACACACCGTGCGACGTGAGATATAAGAGGAGATATAATGGTACTCGTCGATTTATACCGATTGTTCTGGAAATAACTGCTTTTGATTTGGATTGTGCCCTAAAATTGTTTACGTCTTTTATACATACTAACTCTTCAGCACGGAGAACTTATATTTTCTTTCAGATCATAGCTTTCACGACACATGACATTGATTCTTTTTTAATGAATTTTATCGTGAAATGAATCCAATATCTGCCATTAAAGGTTAAGCAACTTTGCGGGAAAGATTGCGATTCAACGAGATAAACGGATAAAACTCGTTTGTGTTAATTCCAAGCGGGATTTATGTGAAAAATTGAATTTTCGAAAGTTGCAGAATTACAAAGAGATGATCAATATTGAATTCAAGGAACGCGCGAGATTATTCAGAAATAGTTTTCATGAAAACGAGACACGCATAAAGATATTTTCGTGTGAGAAAATCACACGAAACACTTTTAAACATTTTACCTTTAACGATCAACTTGGAAGGCTGAAATAAGACTCTTTCGATATCTACACTAAGTAACCTCGAGCGCTCGTTAAAAAAATTCAACCAAATTCGAGATCGTGGCTTGACGGCTTCCCCCCTTTTATCTTTCCCTAAGAGGATTCCCTTAAACGACCGTTAGATATCGCGAATATCACGGGACGCAGTTACACGTTGTCTTTTGCGTGTGTGCGTGTATATCTATGTTGGATGTCTCGCGACATCCTTGATTTTCTTTAAGGAAATATCGGGGCGGAAGATTGGTAAAAGAAACCGCGCCATCCGAAAAAAGAAACGCGGTTGGTGTTTACTAGACACTCCGTATATTCGTGCGCGCGTACATCCATGTGTGTATGTGTGTCCGCCTCACCAATACGATCGCGTTCTGTGCGAGCTTGACGAGATAAATGGCAGACGGCGGAGATATCTGCGAAAAGTGAGGGGTGTTAGCGGGGGTGGGAGTGGGTTTCGGGGGTCCCTACAGGGGTCGAAATGGGATGGTCGCGTCGAGAAGAGTCCGTTTCAATTCAGATAGCGACGTCAGCGTAGGACGCGTCGGCTGGCGAGCTTTCGCGACGCTCACCCCTTGCTTCCCCTCTGTCCCGCTCGCTGCCAGAACAGGATGCAGCAAAAAGCAGGGGCGACGGGGCTCGAGTAACCTGGCGACCAGATAACGTGGGTGAAATGTGCACGGGCATTATTTTCCCGGGTAAATGTGGCGTAATAGAAAAAAAAGACGAGAGCCGAGGGCGCGACGCGGTGGTGTATGCTCCAAGTTATCCGAACTTTATTTCGAGAAGGTGAGACGGGAGAAAGAGGCGAAGGACGGAAAGGAAGACGCGCACGTATAAGGCCGATTCGCTTTGACGTCGTTGAACAAGTGCGAGAATGATGATCGAAGTTACCGGTGCAAGAATCGGACGGGTTCGGCTGAGCCGTGAAAGTCAGAGGGGCGCAAAGGAGTGAAATCCCGATCATTGGCGTTTCGATCGAGCGAAAATCGGTGGTGTCGTCAGAAATGCCAAGAATCGCAAACGTTGAGCGAATACACGGATCGAAGTGGCCCTGTGTTAAACTTTTAATTCTGCAACATAGTAGGAGCTAAAATAGCAAAATTGTATAGGTTCAATTTCGATTCTATTAATAGAAGAGACGAGGGAGAGTTAATGTCGAGAAAGAGTTGGGACATGATTATTTTTTTGTTAACATTTTATAATACATTTTTTATTGAAACATAGCTGATGCGTCTTTAGGTGACATGTGTGAAAACTTTAGTTTATCAAGTTGTAAAAATTATAATTTTAAATCAAGATAAGCGAAACTACTTTGGATTTTCGAGAGTTATTAATCGAAGATCATCGATTATTTTTTTACTATAATATTTATGATATTTTTTTTGATGGTTGCATTTTAAGAATATTCTTTAACACAATCTAATATACAGTTGTATTCTAACTTCAATGTTTAACTTAAGAGTTTTGACAACCGTTTTAATGCAAAGAAGTTAATTAGGGAGAATTGGATTTAAGTCAAAATAGATTGTTGAAGGTAGCTTCAAAACTCAATCTGTAGAATTAAAAGTACAAGAGAGCAGTTAAAAAGTATCATTCCAATAGATTTTTATTAAGCTATAAGTTTATTAATCCATAGGCCGACGAATTAGGTGCAAACTATTCTTAAAAACGTCAGAATAGCAAAATTTGGACTCTGGATTATATTTTATACTCATAAAACAACAACTCCGACACTCTGATTCGCGGAAATAAGAAAGGTCACAGGGACGACGATCGAGTCGCCGAACTTTTAATTATGCCAACAGAGTCTTGTCTATTCCGGAAATTATGAACGCGCCGAGTTCCTCTCGCCGTGTAACGAACTTTTCCCTCGTTTCTCCGTCTTTGTTACATTTCGCGAATGAGCTTGAAGGCTAGCGGGATTGACGGAAAAAAAAGAAGCAACTAGGTGTCGCCGGGAAAGAGCGGAGAGAAGAGGCCGCGCGCGGGACAAATTTCTGAAATATTTTTGGCGAGAAAATTTCGGGAATTCGTTGCTGCAGGATGCCGCGAATTCTTCCGAGAAATTTATGGATCCTCGACGAAGTCTCGGTCGAGCTTCGTGAGAGGCGAGATATAATTACGACGGAGCAAATGGGGTAGGATAGCGCGGGGTGGTAAAGTAGCGGAGGAAAGAAGGTGTGGGGCTGGGGCGCAAGGGGTGGTCCGGGACCGTCCGTTAATGCCGACCACGAATTATGTACACGAGACTCGAAATAACGAGCGTAAATCGATACAACGAGCCGGAAGGGGATACTGTTTAAGTTCCTACTGATTGCGCAACAATTATATCAGTTAATTATACGCGCTAATGGCGGGCCATTATTTACACACACTTTACCGTACCTTCTCGTTCTTCTGCTCCTATTTTTCTCAGGATAACAGGGGCATTGAGACGGAGCGCAATATCTTAAGGAGAGAGATAGAAGATTTTTCTATAATATTGTACACCGTAATATTGTATTGAGATGTTTCTATAATATTGTACACGGTTAAAAATAAAATGTTAATTTCGACACTTTTTACATGTCCCAGAAAGTCCGCTCTAAATTTTAAGTCGAAATAATTTATTCGTCGTTCGTTGCTTATTCATGCATTTAAAATGTTGACGAATCGACACTAACATATTTTCTTCCAACACTTGATATTATTTTGACTTAAATTTTTTTCGTAATAGTAACATTTGATATTAATTAAATCGACATGTTTGTATTGACATATTCAAATGTAATAAGCACTATTTTCACGCTGAGAAGTCTATTTATCAGTTTTTTTAATTGCGTTCTCAAATGATAACAAGCGCAATATGTTAAATTAATTAATTAATTGTATTAAAAGAACTCGAAATAATACTTCATCTTTAAATGAAACACATAAAATGTTAAGTTACTAAAGTCACATAAATATGACACATGGGAACATCAGGAAAATAGTAACATACCCACTGTATGTTAATTTTACATTGAAGTAGCAATCAAAAGTTGGTAACACACACACACACACACACACGTACACAAGAAAATGTCAACATTTGGGAGCACGATTTTTTACCGTGTATGTGCGTGCGTGTGGTACACGTGGCGGAGAGCGTCGTCGCGCTTAATTAAGCCGCGCAAGTAAAATTATAAGTTACCGTTGCCCCCGGATACGGTTCTAAACGCAGGTATAATTTCTGAAGCGACGATGCAGTATTCTGCCGGCTGACGTTGGCGCCTGCATCCTTTTCGTGAGAATGACATTATCACGTGGCGCGATTAAATTCCACGCATGATCTAGAAACGCTGCACGTCGCGCCGCATCGCACGTCGTCGTTCTGAGAGAGGGTTTCTCGATTTTCACCGCGGCATAATGAGCATAGATTTACAGCGGACGCAGCCGCGGACGGAAGGAACGATACTTGTGAAATATTTCCACCGTCTTGCCGCCGCGACATATTGCCCGAGTAATCAGCTCGGAGAATATACTTTCCGCCGGATCACCGGTATCGCGTGCTTAAAAAGCAACGGACAAGACAATATACACCGCGATACGAATCACCGTAACGCGTTGATTTATCTCCCAGAGTGTATTACGTTTCACATGTGATGTGTCTTCTCCACGCGCGCGCGAGCTTCTCTCCGGGAAGGATGAGATCAAATCTCCGCTAAGAATATATCGAAGTGTCCGGTGGCCGCTGCATACATTACGCAAAACGGAGGACACTCGAGGAGCGTCTGCTTATGTAACGTGCAATCGCGAGCGAGGCGACGTGACGCATACGTTACAACGAGTAGGCGAGTTGCGCGCGCCTTGTCGTGTGCCCTCTTCCACCTGTCCGAGCGTTCTCCCCCGGTGAAATAACGAAGGCGGACAAAGTGGGTGTCGGGGCCGTTGGGGCGGAGCGAGTCCAAGGACAAGTTTCATCGCGAGCGCAAACTACGCGCATCGCTCACCCCGACGTGAACGCGACGGAAAGTAAGGAGGCTTCCCAATGCTGGAGGAGAATATTACGGAGGTGACGGCCATACGCGCGGACACGGTGAGCTAGAATTACATTTCGCGTCCATTAAAAGACTCACGCATGGAGATCGCTCTTTGTGTGCGACCAACTGGTCGAAATAGAGAGCTCGCGAGTCACCGGGTTTCGTTTCTCTCGCCGTGAGCTGAACACCGAGACAACGTTCCTTGAGAACTCGATTGTTCATTGCGCGGATGCAAGGATATCACGGTACCGCCCGAGGGCATGAGCTATGAGAGGAATGTTAGATGTCGGCAAAGCCGTGGTGCGACGTAAAGTAAAGACGCGTGTCTGCCGAACTGACGCGCTCCGTCGCTCGGTCGACGATACGTAGTTGCAGCTTTGCGCACACCACGAGATGTGTAAACTAATAATTGCCATCTCGACCGGCACGAGCGTGTCTCCGCTGCAACGTATGGCCGCGACATTTCTCCTGTCTCGTGGATAGTTGTTTCTTTGATATCGCGAGCCCAATCCTTCGCGAGATTCCGTTCTTCGAGTTGAACAGCAAGTTTCGTCTCGAGGCCTGGATAAATCAAGATGCGACCATTGAATTCGAGGCTGTTGATAGCCTACCATTTTTCTTCTCCGCGTACGGCCAGTTACAGGATGGTTGCAACACTTTTTTTCTCGATGGGTTTTACAACGCAAGGAAATGTATTTCCTGAGAATTATTAAAAAAACGAATTCTCCTCTTGGACGCGGGAAGCTTATGGAAGGAATGTGTTGCAGCCGTCTTGTAACTGACTATACTTCGAGCAGGCAAATAAGGAAGTGAAGAAGTGAGAGAAAGAAGATGAGCCAGGAGGAAAGGTTAAGTTGCAAGAAGTTACTCTCGATAATTAGTCTAAGTAAGAATACTCTTCCAATAATTTGTAACTACTCGTTCTAACTTGGTATATAAAAGAAAAAGATTTTTTTAAGACGTTATATCCACTACACCGAAAAAGTGCTACCGTTCAAATGATATTTACTTGACCCCAATAAAATGGTTACTCCAATATTCCTTGACAAATTTCTTTCATGGGAAAGAAGTATTACATAATTCTAGTAAATATTCTCTCCACAATTTAGAACGGTTTTACACTTACATCCATTAATTAATTTACAAATTAAAGCGTTATTGCACGTTCAAATAAGTAAACAGCGAGTTTCGTCTCGATATTTTTATATTTATTACAAGCTATTAACATATACTCAAATTGATAAAAATGTTACTTGATTTGAGAGGCTGAAAAACAGGTAATTACATTTATTACTTGATACTATAGTACCATGTAAAATTATAACAAAAATAATAACTTACTGATACACCAATATATCATATGCTCTTAGTTATGATCGCTAAAAAAATGGTGCCTCGGTTATGCGATTCAGATTCAAATCGATCCAGTTCAAGGTCGCTTCTCTATTTGTATCTAGGCCTCTATTTTCGATTACGTTCGGTCTAACCGGCAATAATGTCGTAGCTGTAATGCCATGGATATATATATATATATATATATATATATATATAGAAGAGAAACGAGATTTGACGCGTTCGATACACGCGAAAATCAAGTAGAAGAAACAAAAACAACGTCGCGCGCCTCTCCCTTTTTAACGAGAGTACGCGCGAGAGTTTTTCGTTCGTGTACACTATTGTATGAATGTGTAATGGAACAAGCGAGTGCACGCACTCCGAGTGAAATATAAACGAACATATTTCACTCGCAGTGCGTGCGTTCGGTTGTTCCCTTTACACCTCTATGTAGTAATGTACGCATACGACACAACACCCGTGTGTGGAAAGAGAAGCCCGGAACATCGTTCTGCTCTACTGGACTCTACTATCTCTCTCTCTCTCTCTCTCTCTCTCTTTTCTACCTTTTATATGTGCTTCAACGTCCAACAATACTGAGGCAAACGATGCGCCGATTATTCGCATTGTGTCTGTGATTTGTACACTCGACACGAATCACGCGACGCGCGTCTATTATTGAGTGCATCGTACGCAATAATTAATTTCTCCGTTTTAAAGCGATGTAAGCAATATAATTACGCCAGTTGATCCATTGCTTGTTCCTTTTAGATCGACTGATTATTTTTTGTTTCGTTAAGGGACGGTAATTGACGTGGTTTGGACAGATTTTTGATCGACTGATGACCCGTCATATAATTACATTGCAAATCTACTAAACTCGGAGCGTAATCATTGCGTCACGTGTTGCTGAAACGGAGTGATAACGTTGTGACATAACAATCGCGCGGTAGTTTAGCAAACGTAATGACCGCGTTGATTATGTTAATTATCTGTTAAGTAGAGCGCGCGTATCTCTCTGTTCTCGGCTTGTCAGCCGCTTTCGCGACGATGCTTCGCGTTTATGAGAGCTGCACTCTTAAAACAATTATATAATTTACAAATCGAATCTAAGCGATCCTACCCTTATATTCGCGTTCCCCTTTGTCATGGAAACAATAGCCGTCGCTCGATGAGTGCCTCGTTTTTTAATGAAACCTAAGGAGCCTTGATATAAATTACAGAATTTCTTTGCGATTCTTAACAGTTTCTAAAGTAGTAACTTGTAACGTTTTACGTATTTTGTCCTTTGTTACTATATTTTTCGCAATTAACTGAAACAAAACCAGCCGTGTTGTAATTAACATATATTGAATACTAGCCGGTTGTCGGCGATTTCTCTTGTTTCGTACAAGTTCATACGTTCCGTACACGTTCGAGCAGTTTGTACAGCCAATTATAATTAGACATGCACATATCCAAAAATTTAGATAAATGAAACGTATATATATTAAACTATATATATATAACTGGAATAAAGCAGGACATGTGCTATAATCAACAGACACGATAATGTTGTGGTCAATTATCAGCGATTTCAATTACTGATCCACGTCATAAATTGCACGCTGTTCCATCTAAAAGCAGGACACACAACTTGTTGGGAGGATGGAGAGAAGCCCGTAACGTTCGGTAAATCGCCCGGGTATTCGCGAGATTTCCACGAACTGTTGAAGATCCGGCAGAGAAACGGGTGAAAATGCGAAAATTAAAAGCGAATCGACGAGGAAGAAGGGAGAAAGAAGAGCTGGATAAATCCGTGGGAACTGAGCGGCATGAGGGTGGCGGGGGAGCCGATCGAGGTATGATAATGCGCAGGAGCGAGAAAAGAGCGGTTTATTACGCGACGGGAAGAAAAAGACATCAAAACTCAGACACGGCTGGATGGAAGACGGGCAGATTTAACGAATGAGCGGAGGAGGGGAAGGCACCTGTGTTTTTGTGCGAGTGCGTAAGTGCGTAAACGTACATACGCACGCGTACACAATCGGCACACGAATGCAAATGGTGCGCACACAGTTGTGCGCCCGGGGGAACCTGTTTGAGTCGGCTCGCAAATTGAAATCGTGCCGGCGTGTCTGGCGGTGCGCCCGGAAGCTCTCATCGAACGTATTAATTCGACCGAAAAAGCCAAGGGCGGAGGGAAAGAGCCGGCCACGTAGGGCGCGCCGGGTCCTGCTGGATCACCGGCAGATCACCGGGGAGGATCTCTCGGGCGATACACCGGTCCGCATCGTCGACTTGTTTTATAGCTTCCTGCTTACGGCGGAAAAGAATTATTCTGCCGTTTCCGCGCGTGTACTGCGCGTACCGCGCTGGGATCTCTCTCTTTCTCGCTGTTTTCCTTGGCCTTCCTTCCGCCGCGGTTGTCGGAACTTTTTGGAAGAGTACGATCGAGTTCGTACGTCGAATGGAAAACGGAAAGGCTCGATTTCCGTACACGAAGAGCTTTCCGAGAATATTTTCGGGGAACTTGCGACTTTCGAAAAGAGTCGCGAATTTAACGCGACGATGAATTCCTGATACAAATCTCATACATTTTTGGAGCAATTACTGAACAGTTATATTAATTTCTGTCTGGTAATTGAGGAGTTAAACTACTTGGGATCTCAGTTAAGATGTAACGCTTTTCCTGCAATTATTGCGCACAAAAGATGTGCAAAATCTGAACCCATTTACTGAACGAAAACAGAGCGATAAGTCGATGAAAAAACTATTCAATTGCTTAATATTAGATAATATATAACTAGGCAGGTGTCTACGCAAATTACATATATTTTTATCAGGAAAACTGCTTCAGTCACTGAATAAAATTCTATCAAGTCCATTTCCTATGTACACTGAGAGAAAAGTACTTAAAAATTTATTTGCGAGATACAAGGTTTATTTCACAGAAGTAAATCTTATCTCACAGAAATAAACCGTTATTTCTGTGAAATAAACCTTATGTCCTCTACGATAAATTTGTAAATACATTTTTCTAATCGAATAATCTAATCTCTCTCTCTCTCTCTAATCTTCTAATCTAATAATTTTCTAATTGAATAATCTAGGAAAACTGTATACATTTTCAAGGGTAGTCCTGATTCACGTCTTCCGTTATGCTTACCTCAGATTACCGAGATTTCACTGTAGTCTTGTCGTGATAAAATTATATTAAATATTAACAAAGTATTGAGTTGATGCAAAAATTTATTCCATTCTTTAATCAAAACATATATATAACATTTATTCATTTTAAGATACAATCAATTATGTACCGATTTGTTGGATGATTCGCTATCTCTACGGTAGCCGCATGATCACCTTGCTCGTGGAAATTCTGGAATTTCTGGACAAAGAACTGGTTAAAAAATGAAACGAACTTTTGTATCAATTCAACAATATAGTGAAATCTGCGTATTTCTGCTGCGATATTTTTAGAGGAATATAATTTGTCGATGCATTATTTCGTCGTTATTTATCGAATTGGAGTATTTACTTCCGCGTGAGGGAATTTCGCGAAAATTGTCCCCGGTACGCTCACCCGAAAATTCTTCGCGTCCCGTTTTCCTGGGAAAATTTCCCAATGGCGTATTCCCATCGGTGAATAAACCGAGCACGGTTATTGCGTGATAACACGAGTTTCGTTCGCGACCGTTCGAATTTTCCGCGATATCGGGGCTCGCCGAGACTCCCCGTCGGACTGTCGGAAAAACAGTGGCAACTTCGGTTTTATTAAAGAGCGGCAACTTTGGACTTGCATAAGAAAAAACGATGTAATATGTCAACGGCATGGATAATGAAGCTGGAGAAATAGCGTTCACCTCTCTGCCTCTGTAGCGTTGCCGAGTGGAGGGGAAAAAAGAAAAACGGCGAAACTTCCGTCCGCTTTTATCCGCTTCGCATAGTAA
Organism: Dinoponera quadriceps; assembly: GCF_001313825.1. Classification (NCBI taxonomy): domain Eukaryota; kingdom Metazoa; phylum Arthropoda; class Insecta; order Hymenoptera; family Formicidae; genus Dinoponera; species Dinoponera quadriceps. The sequence continues at coordinate 2,233,865 of NW_014555613.1, forward strand.
TTCCCTAGAAATGAGTTTTGCGTTACTCGTATAGCCGGCTTCATCGATTACATTAATTCTTGTAAAAAAGTTGTACATCGAGCAACTCAAGGTACCACCGTACCCGCAAATGGAACTCCATCGGTTGTTCGACTTCGTGAAATAACTATAACACAGTGCACGACGCGGAGGGATAACGACGCGTTGCTCGAATTGGTCCAATTCGCTCAACAACGAAATGTACTATCCACGCGTATTCGAAAGCAGCCTGTGTAGAATCAGTCTCGTCTCATATCTTTTTTTTCTTAATATTTTCTTAACCTTTCAGTCATCGAGTCTCTTCGTATATTTACAACCGGTCCGTGATAATCAGGTAACGAACAGTCTCAGTCAACTTCACGAGATCATTTGCTTGCATAAAAAATTTCTTACGATCTAATTGGGATCCAACGCTGTGTCGTATCTGGGAAGATCTGGGAAAAATTCTATACGGGTGATCGATTACCGCATCTTAGTATCTTATCACGTGGATAACGTGGGAGTGGTGGAACGGCCGTCGTCACCGCGTCTTTGTCGCCGGGAGGAATCGCGTGGGATACATATTTTGAGGGAGCCCTCATACGCAGACAGCTCACGACGCGCGCGCGTGGTAAGAGGATCGGGGGAGAAATCGCGGGCACGCGATCGCAGGCGGGTGGCGCGATATCGCGAAAAGGGCGACGTATCGCGAGCTGAGATAAAACGGGCATGTCCATCAGCGGCAGCGAACCGGCGAGGAGCGGTATCGCCATCCGGTATCGTCTATCGGCTCGGTATTATCTCGGACGGTGCTCGCGCAAATGGCGCGAACATCCGCGAGACTCCTTCCTAACTTATCGTCGTAGGAAGTGGCCCACTCATCCTCCTCGCCGACGTTGAGTTCACCCCCTACCGCTCGATCCTCCCGTACCCTTCCTCCTGTTTTCCCACCGTCAACCTCGCCATACTTCGACGTTCCTTCCGTTTATCCTGTCTGGTGCGAACTAAAAGACTCTCTCCTGCGGCAGCTTCGAGAGACCGTCCTCTCATGGGATGGGTTAAATCTCACGTGCGGAAAAGATATCGTTTTTTCTTGTCTTAAGAAAAGAAGGGGGGGTCCTGGCTGAACTCTCGAGGTCGAGGAGAGTTCATCCGACGTTTCCCATCCGTCGGCTCGACCTATCGGGTGTCCTCCCCGCAAGTGTGATGTACAGGATTCGTGAAATCTTACTTACAGCTGTACAGTCAGCAGTTATTTATAGAGTCCGTGACAAATTCGGGCTCTTGATTCTTCTTTCCCCTTTTTCGTTCTTGAGCACGGAGCGCGGAGCGTTGCTTAAAAATTGAGCTTTCAATATAACGATCGATATAATACTCGATCGAACGACCCGAGAGCGTGCACATATACACACACGTACATTTACGTGCCGCGAGTGTGGATATCGTGATATCGCGAAGCTCTCGCGGATGGCTCTCAATATCACCTGTTACCCGTTTCGAAGTGAAGTTTCATTTATCGCATATCACCCTTTTGTATTCTTGTCTTGTCTCGTAATTCCGACCATCGTGTTTGCTGCCAGTCGATTCTTCTATCGCTCCTCGCAACTTCCGGATCCCCCTTTCCGCTATCTCGGTGCTTTTTACCTTTAGCCCCGCGGATCATCCGGTTTATCGCGATTTGCCGGAGTTACCAGGCCGAAGGCGCGAACCACCTCTTCTCGCTGCAACGCTCGGTGTAAAACTATGCTCGTTAATCAGCAACAATAACGAGGCGTTGAAAGGCGTATCTCTTTGAAGCGCCGCTTTCGTGCACGCGCGCGCACGCGAATATTTCTCCACGTGCCTCATCGTATCGGACTCGGTTACATTTACGTGTTAATTTCTTCCGCATGAGAGACGATAATGAAAATTCGCGCGGCCACGGGCGGTATTCGTCGTCACGACGATGTCGCGAAAATGCTATACGAGAATGTCCGCGCGGCATTTCACCGGGGAAACGCATTTCGCGCGCGCGCGCACGTGGCGTTCCGATAAATCGGGTTTACGCCCGACGCTTATTACGCGCGACCTTTATCATATGTTACATTATCGCGCGATGTGAATTACGCGCGGGGTTTGTAAACGCGCGCCCCCACGCCGGCGTACGTTTGCGTAGCTACGTGCGCGCGTCTACGTTCCCAGGCTGGGTGTCGATGACGAGGAAAAAAGCGACGAAGGGCGCGCGGTAAAGTTCTCTTTAAACGCGAATCCGCGGGAGCAACAAGTGCAGGGAAAAAGAGAGAGAGAGAGAGAGAGAGAGAACGAGTGGGAGAGCGTGAAAGAGAGGCGTTGCAAGAAGAGTTGCCGTAAGGACGATGCAGTTTTAGAAGAGTACAGTGCCGCTTCGAAGAAAGGCGAGAGGAAAGTGGGCGAGAAATCAAAATGGATGGGGTGGCGGTGAATAAGGTGGAGCGAGGCGCGCGCGTTGCGAAAGCGTAAAGGAGATTCAAAATACGTCATATAACAGCCATTTTCAGAGAACCGCGCAAAGTTTGGCAGCCTTCATCCCGCGGTGTCGGGACAAGGCGAGAGTTTTCCGGTGGAAGACCTCGCGCCGGGGTAACCTACTTTCTTTCACTCCTACGATGCACTTATTTAGTCGGAAAAGTTCACGTGCGCGCACTCCTAAGGGGAACGACGGGGGAAGCGATAGAAATTTGTCGCACTTTTCGCAAATCTTTCTCCCACCTTTCTCCTCGTCCCTCGGCCCCTTCTTCTCCCCGCGTCGGGCATTATGTTATTTCACTTCGAGCGCTTCACGGCCGTCTTGATTTTACCCGCTGATAAAACCCGTCGACCCCGCCGCCGGAACGTTTCGCGATTAAATCAAACTTAATACGTAACATGAAGAGAGCGCGGGCCTCTTCGGGGGGAAAAAATACAAAAATACAAAAAATTCCGGTCACAGCGTGACGACGAGCGTTAAAATAAAATCACGCGGGGTACGTACGCGCGGAACGGGCGAGAGCGCTCCGCGATACTCCACTCTCGTGAGGTGAAATTCGATCTTGTCGAATCGAAAGCGGCCCCGGCGATACGGAGCGACTCTAAAACTATCGGATAATCCGATTAAAGCGTTTCCGAGGCGCATACATGTGCGCGCGCGTTTCGGGATACCCTCTTTCCATCTCGTTCCTCCTTTTCGCACCGATTCCTCTCGCACTCGCCCGCCCCGCCCGACTCTACTATTCTCTCTCGCTCTGTCACCGTCACGGTGGTGGTCTCTTCTCGTTTCACTGGCGCTCTCACTCATGCGCGTCCTCTCTCCCGCGCCATCCCTGCAAATAGTCGTCAGTGAGGTGAGACCCCGAGGTTTAGCATCCAAATGGTGGCAATTTGCAGCAGGTGATAAAGGTGATAAAGGTGACACAGTGGTTGCACAAGCCTGGTACCAGCTACCCCCTACTAACCGTGTACCACTACCACCCGCGGCACCGCCAACCGCCCCCTGAGGTGTTAAGCCCCTAAATAGCTACCCCTTCGCCGGGTCGAGCCAGAATTGGTTAGCTACACCGAGTTGATAGTAACGGCTGCGCAGCAGCGGCAGCGAAATGAACGTTAGTATCGAACTATTACTGTAATAGCGCGAGATTAATTACCTCGGAAGAGGTATGTATATATATATATATATATAATTTATTTATACACACATATATATATATATATATATATATATATATATGTTGTTATTATTATAAATATTGATGGAAGGTATATTAAAAGGTATCAAGTAACATACGGATATTTTAATAGAGACATATCCTGCCGATATATTTGCTATGGTAACAATGTGCAATGATTTATTAACATTATCACTTACAATTTACCGTGTTTTATGAGTACAGAATATAAATATAATATGAAATGATTGTTGACAGACTGAAATAGCTGATATTTTCACCCTCTTCGACAGTGAAGTTTTGCTCGAAGATCGATGCGCAACGTGAACGGGCGAATACAAGTGTACGTGTGTTTATGTTGTGTGAGAGACAAGGGAGGGAGGAGAAGGTTAGGACGGTAAACGGCACGTGTGCGTCTGGTAAAGCGCGAAGGAGAACGAGGGAGGTAGCGTTGACTAAGGTCGCTCTGTATCGGAAAACAATTCGAAGGTTCGCACCTGCAGGCTGGCACGTGCGAATTAGGCTAGCCCCGCTCGTCCCTTCGCCACGTGCATCTTCGACTACTCTCCGTTCGTCGTACCGTTCGCGCAGCTTCCCACAGACGCGCGATGGTGTGAACAAACCTAATATCCAAGGCTTACCTGGCTAATTAGGGGGTAAGTCTAATGACCCCCCCGAACCGTGCTCGCGTCTATAATCACCCCTTAACCGATAATCAAGCCTGGCTTCCGAGTCTCGAGAGTGCTCGAAATTCTAGAAAGACGAGATTCATACTTAAAGTTTACCGCTTCGTAAACGCTGTTACGATTCGGCCGTTCGCTTATCATTCGGATACAGGCTGCTGCGAGTTGGGTTCAAGCTGTGGCTAAACTAGATCAAGCCGCGTGATTCGAATGTAAATGTGTCACACGCGGGGATCGTTCCAAAAACCGAAGTGTCTCGAACACTGAGGATAATCTTAGGCGATATTTATGAACGTTTAAAAACTTTGCGTACCATCTACTTTAATTTTACCGGTTGATTGACCCTCTGAGTGGCAACCAGGGTCATTTGTAAAAAGTGCTCGTCTTTCAAAATAAAATCACTAAAAATAAAATACTTAGCAATTTATTGCTGACAAAATAGCTATGTAATCTCCAAATAGAAGAGTTCCGAATAGGAAATTCCGATAATTTTTTGAGATTTTTCGAGCAGTTCAAAAGAAAAAAAGTCGAGGAAGACACAAACGATCTTGATTGCCACTCCGAAGGTAGTGAAAATACATTGCCACTCGGAGGGTTAATGATAATTGAGAGAGACAAAAATAAAAATATCTCAACCGTCCTAATTATGCGAAATTTTTCTATGAACAATTTTTTACACGATGTAAATGATCAGATGAATGTCGTTCTAAAATATTTCCGGACGAAGAAGAGATATTCCGAATGCGATTTTCATAATAATTTTTCAATTTATCAATCGGCGTAATCATGGTATTCGGTTTATATTATCGCGTCGTTTTTCATTTGAATTGTTATATAATCATTTTACCGGGAATAGAGACGAGATTACGTATCGATCGCGGAAGAAGTATCGCACCTTGACAGGTTCAATCGTCGAGGGATGAAACGAATCCTATAACAGGCTCTTTGCATCGTTAACACGCTGACTGCTGCTTTGATTTCAGTTGATTGTACGAAAGTTTATCTGACGATTGAATTATCAAAGATACGGTAAATAAATGTAATTCGAGATGTTTTTTTCACGTCGTTTCATCGGCTTTCTATTAGCCGTGCAACCGATCTCTCAAATGCAATCAATTATACTTTATACACTGTTAACCGTGTAATGCTGAAGTTGAAAGTATATGTTGAAATAATAATCCTACGTAATTACGAAGAAATATTTCGAGTTTAGTACTTTCGAATTTAGTAATTTGGAAGCATCATCTCATTATACTTCGAATTTTTGAGATACTATCGCGTAGTTAGGTTTTTTATTTATTCTGGAGTACCCGAGAAAAAATAATTATATATGAATCTTGTCTCTATATGCTCATATATAATCATATAATCATATATAATTATATATATCCCACATTAAAAAATGCTATTATATGAATATAAATGAGGTAAATGCTTATATTTACAGTTGCCCACGATGTAAATACTTAATTGAATCAAAATATTTTTTTTTTCCTTTTTCCATTCAACAGTATTTTTATTTCGTATGGACATGTGTGCATATATATATATATATATNATTCACATATAAAAATCACGTGTATATTTAATTATATATAATTTTATATGATTATATATAAATAATTTTTCCTGGATATACAACTTGACGAGACGCAGTAGCATATTGCCGATCATCGATGTTCAACAACATACTAATGGTCGCGATATTCAACAGCGTAACATTCAACTTGTTAATCAACAGCCCGATGAGGAAAGCATCGCGAGCGGGCGAACGCTAATTGAGAAATAAATTTTCCGTTCCGCATTGTTTCCCGTACATTACATTAATCAGAGTCGGCTGATGATCAAAGGAATTTAAATTAGTATCCAGTATTATTAACGCGGCCCAAAGAGAAACGCGCTGCGGTGAGTAGTATATTGTGTGTGTATATACATGTATATACGTGTATCTCGAAGGTTTCTCCTGCTCGAGGTGCAGATTGCATCTTCAGAAGCATCTCGATGTTGTGAATTCCGCGAATCTCTGTCATCATAGAGACGAAACCTAGTTAAAGAGGAGGTTATGAAGGTAAGCGCCGTTAGATGACGTATCGATCTGCTTGTACATAATAAATACGGCTTGAAGACACATCAGCCACCACTATCACCGCTGCGCATATCTCGTGGACGTATCTTTCTTTTTTCATGGAGAATGCAGACTTCGACGTTTCGAAGTGATATTTGAAAATATCTTTCTCTTCGAGCACGCTCGATTTCACTTTTGCACGTGCATCGTTCTCACGCAGAACAAGGTTGTGTTGGTTATGCCCGTTTGACCATGCGGACGGGAACGTATTCATCCTTTGTATTGGATCAAAATATCGTGATATCACCGATGTGGTTTAAAATCTTTTCTTAAAACAACGAATAAGCAATTTATTCGTTTGCATTACCTGGCGAGAGATGCAAAAGTCGGGGACAAATTTACGCGCGACTCATACTGTACGGTACTTAACACGCTTACGTAAATAGCCGTCGATATTGAAACTCACGTGCGGATTTCCGTGCTTACAGCGAATTCGTAAGTCGCACAGAGAGTCCGGAACCGAGTGAGGTGAATTTTATCTCGCCGTCGGAAGCGTCGGAGCGAAGTGGTGCGGCGCGTACACGTCGCTTCCTGCCGCGTGAAATGAAAGCGGAATACGAAACGTCGAGTGTGCCGTTACGAAATTATAGTGGGTGATACGGGGCGAGAGCGGCGGGGTGCACGTCGATGGAACGCGCTTTTCGTACGGGAGTTCTCGTGGGACCTAAAGTTCGCGAGGCATCCACGGGCTCGCCCTCGGGCTTCCGAAAGTGCGAAATGTTTTTGAGAGCGCAATAAGGCTGACCCTCTCTTCCATTCTCTTTCTCTCTCTCTCTCTCTTTCTTTCTCTCTTTTCCTCTCTCTCTCTTTCGCTCAAAACTTTATCGTACTCTTTTAAAAGGAATCAGTAACAATGTTTCTGATGAAATGAGTAAATTATATTTCGTATCAGTGAATGTATAGATACCATGTATGCACGCAAGTTTATGGAATTTGTGTTATGATTCTGTCATACATCCATTTCGTGGTGTGTTAATTTAAATTAAGAGAAGAAACGCGAGGCTGTTATATCTCGAGGCGAGAAAAGGGTTTTGCGAGAAAGTTTTTCGCAGGAGAACTTGAACGTGAGGCGCGAAGGAGTGAGATGTGAGTAATAAGTATCAGGCGCACTTAAAGTAAGACATTAAGTAATGCGTAACTATCATCTTTAAACGAGCACTTTAAATAATAAGCGCGAGATATTACTATCGCGGGGGCCCGCTTGCACGATGTTATTTCCCCGCACGTGTATACACAGTTGTTTTTAGAACTTTACTCATTCGGAGACGTTTATTTGATGTAAACATTGTTTCCCAAACAAAAGAAAACTTGACGCGCGCGGTTAAAAAAAAAAACGAATCCGAGATCGTTATTGTATATTTTTACGCGTCGAATAATCCAGCGGTTGGAAAAACTAGTTTACAAAAATTGCTCGCGTACATACGCGCACTTTATACTGTCTGCGATAAAAATTTTTTCGGTGCGCGCGCGGAGGCAGTGAAATAAAATCAAATAAAACGCCAACGAGAACACTTGTGGGAATAAAAACATCGTATCTAATCACCGATAGAGAGATTACGTCTTCAGCGTTTAGTGAAAAAAAAAAAGAGGAAAAGCAGAAAATGTAGAAAAAATAAAACTCGGTATGAAGAGTCTAAAGAGATCCGCGAAAACGGGGACATTTAATTGGGAAAGTTGTAAAAGTTGAAAAGAAGATAGAGGTGCACGCGTGCACGCGAACGTTATGGTCGCGAGTAGGTTTCGCGAAACCACGAAATGTTACGCAACAAAACGTTCTCGAGTAATCCATCCATCACGCAAAACCGCTCAATGTATTCGCGTATCTCCCCCCTCACTCCTTTTTACGCGATCGGTATTTTTAGCGAATTGGATCGGTGCATCAAAAAGCCATCAGAAGCCTCAAGTTTTTGCGTTTACCCCCGTTTGATCGAGGCAGAAGCGCATCCTCACTTCCCACTCTCAGTCTCCCCGTTCAAATATTTATCTCGCTTCTATCGTCAAAGTAATATCAGGTAATTACAGGAAATTCGAGCGAACTTTGGCAAGCGCCTGACTATTGGCCTCGCGCGCTCCAATGGGATCGAATCGATCAAATGGCTATGGACCAGTCGTTTTATACTTGATTGCCTGAATATTTGAATACATCACTTCAGCCTTTGTCTGATTGCGATTACGAGCCGAGGCGATATTTGCGTAGGAGAGTGAATACATTTTGCCGGCGCTTCGATTTTTTCGTCGAAATTTTCACTATTGTCACGCTCGCGATCCGAATTGCTCCGCAGCTTCTAATCAATTTATCGTAACGATTAACCCGCGTTATTCCCGAGCAACGGGATATCGTTTCGGAATGCAGAAGTAACGCGATCCCGAACGAGAAACAATTTACAAACTTTGCTCTTTGCGCTTCTAATTATGATTATTATTTTCGCGTTATTGCCGGCGCAATTATTTTCGCGGCTTAGCCAGGCTAAAACTAACGCTGTGTAAATAATTACTCGGCAATTACGGTGTAATTAAGGGAAATTAATAAAGCGCTTGAAGCTGCATCGCTTTTCTTGTTGCACGCGCTACTCTCTCTGCTCGAGCGAATAGATTAAGTACGTTCGCGCAGGACGATGTAGAAATAGCTTTCGCATGTTCAACATTGGGAACAATGAAGAATTATAATACGACGTCTGATGTGTGAAGTTTAATCGAGGATAAAACCGTCCCCCGTCGAATGTACGATGGCACTCGTCGAGGATTAATAAGAAGGCGAAGGGATATCGTTAATCATCTTGCATAAAAAGAGGAAGGAACGATAAATAAAAGTTTGGGGAGTGTAACGCGTGAAATATCACGGCGGAATAAAAGGTTAGAGGCGGATAGTAATAAAAATATAGTGACCCGCAAAATTCCCCGGGAATTTATGCGGTCTCGTATAAACCGGATCGCCGACAGCCGGCTATTGCCTTGTAATCAAAAAATGCAGTTACGATCTTTATCGCGTGTCATTCTTGTAGTACTACATGCATACGATAGCGCCGGCGCGTCGTTAAAACCGCGCTACGGTGAGTCGCGAAATTCGTCGCGATTTATAGTCCGCGAGAAACATTTTTCGAATTTCAGATGACCGTGCAACGAGACCATACGCGTTCGATTATTTGTAGAGGTTATCAGCCGTAACCGTTAGATAAGGTCGTCAAGGCGGGTTAATGATGCGTCGAGTTAATTTCTCAATTCTCGGGTATCCGAAATTTTATCGGGCTGTTCGCGTTATGTGAAATCTGCGTTCAGCAGTATTGAAGAAGAAAAAAATGCCTCGAAAGATTTTCAAGTCGTTTCGAGTCGATTCGCTCTTCCTCCGCTCTTTTCGAGGCCTCTCGGCGAAAAAAGGAATAACACGTTATTCGAGATTCTGCGTATTAATATTCTTAGCAAGGCAGTCATGATATTTATCTGGAATTCAGTTGTATTAATTTGAGAGAATAACCCATCGTCGTGTATACGCGACGTGTCGTGCGAAACGACCTCGAAAATTTTATAAAGTTGTCATCTTACACGTCGAGTGAAACTCAACGCCAAGTTTTGTCAGACACTGGGAGTTCAGAACTACGTACGGAGTTTGACATGTGAGTCTTCCGAGCAGGTGTAACCGTAATTTAGTCTCCGCGTTTCACTTAGAGAGAAGATCACTCGCTTTTGTCCCTGAAGGATCCCTTGAATAAACGCGCCAGCTGTCTGTAAAATGGGACAATTCGATGAAATGAAGGGTTACGCAAGTACAATTCTACACTGTCGCGGGTCATTGTGTTTAAATGTCCGCAATATTATTTAACACGCACTCATACCGACTTAATTAATTTGTCACTGCTTCGTTGCCGAAGGATAATACACACGCACACACACTTAATACAAAATGTTGTGTAATTAAAGGGTCCACTGAAATTTTTGTGTCACCTTAACAAAAGGTGAATATGTTAATTTAATATATATTTGTGTACTTTTTAACACGTCCTCATTATTTACACATAATTTTTTGCTGTATACACATCACCCGATCTTTTCCGAGAGAGTAATGAGATTCGCTGTAAAATTTGTAAATTAGAATACCCAGGTCAAAGTTCACTGACAATTCCTTTTTCACGCCTGTGACGCTTCAAGGACAACCTTGAGATTGCTTAGTTAGCATCGTTGCACAAAAGCCTGTGAAAAGCAGAGATCCTTTTTGGGGGATGCAGGTGCTGGCTTGTCAGGCGTTACGATCGAGACGGATAATTCGCGAGTAGAAATCGATATACGAAACGGAAGGGAAAGAGAGACAGAGAAAGGGGGAGAGAGAGAGAGAGAGAGAGAGAGAGAGATGCAGAGAAGCTGAGAAAAGAGCAGAGACAGAAAGGGGAAAAGGGGAAGAGGGAAAAGGGAGACAGAAAGAGAGAGACACATCGTATAATACTATCGCCGAATGTTCTTTGTGTTGAAGTTCGACGAACGATGGGGGAAGGGAGGATGGAGAGAAAAGGGCTGCCAAAGGACTCTGGCCCTTTTCGGCGTATAACCGGGCTAGGTATTTGAATGCAAATCCAATCGCGCTCCGCTGAATTTTGCAACGTGATCCTCCCCGGAGCTAGGCTGTCTTTAATTCATGAACGATTCGCGCGCTAAACGCATCGAGGCCGGTCAAAGTCTTTCGACAAATTAAGTTGGCCCGTGCACGCTGAATATTGGAAAGAAATCCGATACTGCGCGGACGCATATACCGTAAATACATATATAAGAAGGGAATCTTTTTATTCATGCATGGATTAAGTTAATCCCAGCGAAGATTTCTGCAACGAAAGGGAAATATTTTATTACTGCGAATATCTGTAACTGCAGTATTATTTACTCTCCGACCGTGGAATAACTGTATGTCTGCATCATGTTTTTTTTACTTCGCATGTATATTCTATTTGTATTGTATTTATATGTAACTCTCTCTCTCTCTCTCTCTTTCTCTCTCTCTCTCTCTCTCTCTCTCTTTGTTCAATGATTAATATTGTTTCTTGATGCTTAGCATTAAATAAATAATTTTTCAGAAGATATCACTAATCTAAAATGCAATATCATTATGAACCTAACAATATTGCATTGTAGTTATCAATGGATACTAATGCCCGTTGCACCTTTGTAGCGACGCGATAATCTATATTTAGTCACAGCTGCGTATGGTCAAAGGACTTAATCCGCACTTGTCACTCGCGGTGCTTCCGGCTTCCGCATTAGCGGATTCCAAGCAATGTGTAATCAATGAACGCAACATCGTTGCTGCATCTGTAACCGCGCAAATTCATACGTTATAATGGTTCCGACGGCACAATTTCGTTGCTGACGATTCCTTATAACTCGGTTATAAACGATAACGGTTGCGAACTCATTACGAATAATAATAACTATTACTTACTACGTAGTGGATTAATTACCCTATTATCGAAGATTATATTTGCATGTTAATTGATGGATTTTTGCCCAGCAAATAAATAGCATACTCAATCACCTGCTGAGAAGCAACAAAGAGAAAAAGAGAGAAGAAGCTTAAATCGTATCAGATTATAAATCGCAAGAATATCCATTGCCATGGTATTATCTCTCTGAATTGTATCTAATTCGAAAAAGTGCAATTACGCAATTATGAAACTATTTGGATGACGAAAAGCGTAAAGATTAAAGTAAAATTTGCAATGTAGGGTAACACGCTAAAATATTCACGCGATATTATTTCTGAACGCGCAGGAGCGAAATGTCGCGCATCAGCGGCAATGGTTGCCGACGATATTCATGAGCTCGTAATTTTGTTGCACTCGGATTGCTCGAACGACAGTCCACACAGCGGGATACGCCGCATCGAACGGACAAGCGTGAATTTTCGCACGTGTAATACTGTATCAAATAAGATACGAGAAATCTAGCTGCGAGGCCAATACGAGCGTCGAAAGAGAAATTCTAGACAACGGCAAAATGTTCTGTAAAATTTCTAACGCAAGATGTTAATTTGTGATTTCTCAAGATTTGTCTTTACAGTGTGCTCGAATATTTTTCTCTTTCGACAGCTTCGTGAAATTCCTGCAGTTGTAAACATTCGACATTTGAAAATCTAAACGCCGAATTTAAGCGTGGTTTCTTCCGCGCGCTCCGAATCGTACAGCTGATAAAAGCGTCGACTCTGAGATATCCTCAAAGAAACTTGATGCAGATGAGGATTGTGGAATCCGGAGGATACTACGAGAACAGTAGGTGCAAATGGGAAAATCTGCATGAATGCAATTTCCGCTGATTTAGCGGTTCTCTTTAAAAGCGCGAAGTCATTTGGGATTGGGGTGGGTACCAATACATAGGTCAGTAAACTTGACGGACCCGGCGGAAACCACTCTAGTCGGTCAGGTCTCGGTAGTTCGAGAACGGGGGAGTCTCGATGTCTCCATTCGGTGTATTTTGCAACGCGACTCGTCGTGTCGCGTGTGAAAATTCTACCTCGAAAGTTTTATGGTTTTCCTCTCACATTTTTAAGAGAGTACTTTTTGACAAATAGGAGAAAACGGTGGACATGCACGATTCCGAAAAATCAAAATCCCGAAATTTGGAAAGTAGGACAACCCGAAAAGCTACAGTCTCGAAAAGTGAATACCGGAACAATCTCTTGAAATACAACTTTCTCGAAATATTGAAAGCATGCAATTATTCTGAAAAGTCACAATCCTGAAAATTGAATACTCGGACAATCTCTCGAAATATATTGGAAGAAAATGAAGTTATTTCGTAAAGTTATAAAGTAACTTTATGAAACTATTCCAATACTTTACAAGAAGATATCGTGATATTCAGTTTTCGAGATTATAACTATATAACTTTTCGTTATAATTGCTTTCAGTATTTCGGGAGATTATCTCGGTATTCAGTTTTCGGGATTGTGACTTTTCGGGATGTTGTCTTATTTTTTGAATTTCGGTACTTTTTTCGCGAATACGCATGTCCATCGAGGCGAAAGCCTTCGTTCCTTTAAATTAATTTCAGCACCGAACGAGGAAACGTTTATCCCGGTTATATCGTGACTTTCATCGCCTCCGATGTAACTTATAACCTCACCGAATATTATTCGGCGCCCGATAATAGGAAAGTGTCGATCACTCGCGGGAACGATGATAAAACGGCACAGCGATCCTTCGTATATAAGATTTCAACGCGCTACTTCCGGCGCAATGCTTTTTCGCAAATCCGTGGCTGTCCATCGCTCGGAACGAAATCACACGGTTCAATTTCACGGGCCAAGGCTCTCCACGCACGTGAAATTTCCGAGCGACGTCAGTACGGTCTGAATTTTTAGAGGGTGCGATACGTGAAAATCTAACGCGGGAATATTAAGGAAAATTCGGAAATTATCGTTTACGTTCATATCGAGAAACCTCTTCATTTTTAAGTTATCTCTTGAAAATAAATCAATCGTTCGCGTTCTAAAATATACGCGAATATTTCTCGATATCTACCCATCTCGAGTATTGAAAAGCAATAATGTCACGAAATAAACGATGTTTTCGAGCAAGATTTTTTTGTAGAATATTTATTTTTTCTTTTACAGTTACCGTCTGCTTTAAGCGAACGATCCGATTAATATTTGTCTGCCCATGAAATTGAATCAATTCGAACACGTTTGCGTCCCGGATTCACGAGACACTCTTATCGCGATATGGATCGCAAAGGTGCAGAATACGTTTACACCATACCCCGCGCTTTTCGCTTTTACACGCCGTCAACCCAGATCAATGAGTTTTTCTTCGGGAAAGATCACAATTTGCAACCGGGCGAACCTTTCAAACCGATTGACAACTTTTCTCTCTCTCTCTCTCTTTCTTTCTGTGTCGACTCGTAAACGCGCGCAGCGAATCGGAGAATCGACGGAATCGTAATGAACGACTCACGCGCACTGCCGCCGAACCTCTGCGCATCCCCGCACGGCCATTCCCACAGTACGTCTCTTTCTCTCTCTCCTTTTCTCCTCTTTCACCCCCCCCCCCCCCCCCCNATTGTCGCGTCGAGGAATTCACGATCACCCGGAACGTTTTCATCGGATTCGGGCGTGCTTCGCTTTCCTGTCCCTCTTTTTCCCCTTTTTTTCGTTCACCTTTTCGCGGGGGTTCGTCCTCAAATCGATGGAGACCCTCTTCTCCGCCCTCACGCTCGTTTCTCTTCGTTCTCTCCGTCTTTTTCCCCTTTTTTTTTCGTCTATTCGCTCGTACGCTCGTGGACGAGCTTAAAGGAGGGGTTTCGCGCGGCTGAAAGCATCGAATTTAGGCCGACGCCCGAAGTAACAAGGCAAACAAATGGAAAACCTGGCCGGCCGGCTGGCCAGCCGCCCGGTTGTGTCGCGCTATTGAATCGGGTATATCGTATTACGACGCGTTTTATATCTAGATCGGGGTGTGGAGCGTGCTCTCTCTTTCTCTCTCCCTCTTTCTCTTTCCCTTTGTCTCTCTCGAGGAAAAAGGCGGCTCGTCAACGGGCATGTTTTTTCAGCTGAAACCGTCTATTCGTCCTCTTGGATATTAAAACTGGGAGAATGAATAATTTGGTCCCGACTAAAAAGTTATTTTACGTTTCGTCTTCCCGGCGAGGTTTTCCGCGCGTATTTCTGCCGGTCGGACGAGTCGGCGGAAGAAATGAAGAATACCGGGGGAAAATATCGGGAATCGCTGGACGTCCGTTCGATCGCTGATTCGTTAATCAAGCTGGAGGTGATGTTTTTGCGAAGGAAGATTTAAAAGAAGAACACGATTTAAAAGCGAATTTTTGAAAGCTTGCCGAGATAATACGGCGGTGTTATGAATATATTTCCTTTCCGACGTCGTAAATGAAATAACTCGATAAAGCCGGGGGTCTGTTTGTCCGACGACGAGACGAGAAAAGCAACAACTTAGGCCGGCGTTTACCAAACGCGAATTGATTTCAGCCGGCAGAGACTCCATTCCGCTTTTCGAGGAAATCGTTTGGTCTCATCCTCTTAACTGACTAACGAGATCGAAGCGGCCCAGAGGATGATAGAGAGGTCTCTTTTATCCTCCAATCAAGTGCCCGTCTTTTGAGATAAATCATCTTACACATCGAAAGTATGCCAGGAAGCCCTTGTGATTTTTTCCACTTAACTGTTCGACGCGGGCATTTCGCGGATTAATTGCACATCGACCCCGGTAAAGCAGGGATACTCTGATTATACAAGCGGATATTCATAACGAGATCGCGCACGAGAAACCGCGAATTCTCAATGCGAAATCCGACCGAATAGCCGAGTTTGAATTTTCGAGCGTAATTGAAAAATGTTTCAAAAGCCGGCTGTAACTCGTAAAATGCTTTCATTATATGTCAGCTATTTTAGCAAAAAATCCACCTCATTTGGCTAACTTCTGGCGAACAAAGTTTCGGCGTGGAATTTTATTACGATTCGTCCGTTCAAGCCGTCACGCCTGCTTCAGCAAATACGACGTAGTTAATAGGTGTGCACTTTCGCGGATTTTCACGTCGGGATCGCCTAAGGCTCGCGGCGAAAATTCAACATGAGTTAGGTGCGTAGCGAGAGTTGGTTAAAGATAATAGGTGTTCGCGACTGAGCGGAACTTTTAAAATTCAATTCGAAGAAACCTCTGAATGTGTGTATCACCGGACCGATCCTGTCGCCTTATCCATTAACGGTGCAAAAATAGAAGTCTGGCACGCGATGTTTAGTAAAAACAAAAGAAAGAAAGAGAGAAGGAGGGAAAAAGGGGGAGAGAGAGAAAGAGAGAGAGAGAGAAATAGGAAGAGATGGAACAGTAGCCGCACGTGGTCGGACTTTCGTACGAGGGTTCGAAAAATCGAAGTACGCCGTTGGGCGAAGGGCGGCCTGCTCCTGACCGCGTTCTCTCCCTCGAAAAGTACCAATTTAATCGGAAAAAGAGGGTGAAGGATAATTCCTCTTTCTCCGCTTTCCAGCTTGCAGCAGCCTATCCGTTCTATCCAACAGCGCTGCCGCCGCTGCCTCTGGTCGTCTATCTGTCTGGTAACCTCGGGCGCACACCGGGCTATCTGTCGAGGAAGTATTTGCAGGCGACTGTACAGAAACCCAATTTAGTCTGCGGTCGACTAATCCTATCCTACTACATACCATCAGTCGATAGCTCGAGGCTCGACCCTCTCTTACTCCCCCTCCACCCTCTTTCCACCCTCTTTCGAGCGCACTTCCTCCTCTGTCTCCCGTTTCGCCTGCCTCACTCTCCTCCTTCTTCCGTTCGCCTCCGCCTTCCTCCCCCGTCCCCCTCGACAATCCCGGTAAACTGTCCGAAACTATTCGATCGTCTCCCGGAAAACACGTTTTTCGAGACCTCCCCGACGCTGCTTTCGCGCGAGAGCCCGCGTTCCTTCTCTCGAAACTTCGCCGATATAATGTCCGGCTATCAAAGTTCGACGCTCGGCCGGCAGTCTAAGGCTTCCTAATGATACACCGGCGAAATCACGTTCGCATTCGGGCTGAAGGATAAGACTGTCCGACGGACGCGACGATGGTGACTCGGATATAAGAAGAAGCGCGAAGGATTTATAACGTTCCTCCTCGCGGATCGGCGGCGCGGGTGAGGGAAAAATGCCGATCAACTAGATATACATCGTGTTTGCCGTTTTGCACTTCCGGGGTTCGCGGAATGACGCGAGCCGCTTCGCTTCCGAGGCGTCGAGCTGACGCGGCAAAATTCTTGTTTGCCGGACGTGCTTAATCCTCTATGGACGTAATTAGTTTCCTTCCGAGAAAGAGGGCCGATAAAACCGTGGAGCGATGGAACTTAGTATCGAATAAATATAAAACCGCCCTCGTCTTTTTGGCTTCGCGCTCTTCAAAATAAATTACGGCTTACAGAAGAGAGAGAGAGAGAGCGAGGAGGGGGGAAAAGGGAAAAGAGGGAACGCTCACGCTGTCCAAGCCCGGGCTGTGAGGCTATAAACAGACGGTAGTATCGCTCAAAGGGATAATGCCGGGATACGCGTTCACGGTATCAGGTCTGTGTGGTATACTTTCCGCTTTTGACTTCTCCCGGTCTCATCTAGTAATTTGCCGGGTCTCGCACGAAACTGCACGTAGACACATACAGAGACGGCAGCGGCACACAAGATGGTGTAAGACGGCATAACGTGCCGTCGTTGGCGGAACAAGCCGACGTGGCAGCCCCCCTACTTGAGACCCTATTCTGGACACGATGATGCGACATAGTTGGCGAAACACTAGCGAATAGTTTCGCCAACAATTTTGCGCAGTATTTTACCGTGTGCTACGAGGATCGGCCTCCCTCCTCCTCGCTGCGCGCGCTATGCCGCCGCTATATCGAGCGACGCGTTCTTTCCTGACCGACGAAAAGCCCGTGTGTTGCGTGCCTCGTCGACTTTCAAACAAAAAGCAACGGAAAAGAGAGAGGGAGTAACGTGCCATGTATACGAAAGGCGGCAATTTGGAGAACGCAATCTGAAACGAAATAAGCGCAAAGCGAAAGGTGCAATCGCGAGCCGACTCGAAAAAAGTCCGTCTTGCCTCGCTTTTTTTCGCCCCGCCGCGGTATTATTAACCCGTACGGAGAAGTTTTAATAACAAATCGTGAATTACACTTTGCTCCCCATGCACGATGTTCCAGAAGCTAATTGACCGAAAAATACCCATACACGAGACACGGTGTCGCTAACGCATTCCGCCATCTATCACAAGCGCGATCGGGAATTATCTTGTAATAATTTGTACGGTAATCGGTGTACACTGAAAGAAAAAGTGCTACCGTTTAAGTAATATTTACTTGATTCAAATGAAATGTTGATTCCAATACTCTGATAAATATTTACTAGAAGCAAAAATATAATTGACTATATACGATATAATATTTCCTTTGTACAAGTAGATATTTACTTATATGCGTTAAAATAATTCTGACAAGTACTAAATTCATAATATTGTAAGAATATCAGAATTTACACTTTTAGGAAATATCTACCGCGTAGTAAGAATTTTGTATTAAATTTAACATTTCACACTTCCCAAGCGGCCCGTACATATTTTTGTATTAATTTAACACAAGATGTGATATTTTGAAAAGTAATACAAATATTATGCAAAAAATTAACATAAAATTAATACGTTAATCGACACTGAAATGTAAAATGTGTTATTTTAACAATTACACATGTTAAATATCGATAAAACAACACAAAATATATATATTGAAATGACATAAACATAACATGCTAAATTAATATACGAGTATGTTAAAAATTTAACACAAAAGCTTTAACGAGGACCGATTTTGATATAAAATGTTTTGTGCTGTGTGCATAGAAAATTTTATATTTAAAACCACTAGGTTTCTCCAATGCAAAAGAAATACTACATATAATTCTAATAAATACTCTCTTAAAATTAGAATCATTTTATACTTATATTCAGTAATTCATTTACAAATTAAGATATTATTGCTTTCAAATATTTACTATTAGCCATTACAATATATATTGAAATAAATAAAAATATTATTTAATTTAACAAGCTAAAAAAGAAGCAATATTACATGAACTTGATTCTAGCACTTTTTTTCTATATATACATTACATTTTTTGGTCGTGTCATCATTCGTTAAGACGAATGAGAAAATTCGCACATGCATTTTGCTGCAGCGCCGATTGTACTAACAGCGAAACGAAGACCGCCGCAACGCTGCGGAATCGTTCGCGCCCTGTCGGGGCAGGACATTTTTCAAAGAGGCAGATCACGGCCGCCTAAATTTCTTCCCGATAGCAGGAGCTCGAGTCGTTCGTCTTTCCGCAGGGACGACTTCTCCCGTGCGCAATAGGAATAACTCGCGACTCTGCATTTCGCTCTGGTTCTTTATTTTTTCCCCTCTCCTTCCCTTCCTTTCTCTTTCTCCCCCCCATGTCCCCGCTTTTCACCGTCCTGTCCACACGGCTGTGCACCCTTCAGCGGATTCTCGTTCCCAAGTTTCGACACAATGTCCTTTGAATTCTCACCGGTCGGCAAAGAAGGCACGCAGAAGGCGAGTGTAATCTAAAGTTCGAACTCCCGATTAACGAGAAAGGGAACGATAGGGCGAGGGCGGGATCGGCGAGAGGTTAGGGTGGTAACGGGCGAAAAGGAACCCGATGGAAGCGAAATAATATTTCCTTCTTCGTTCTGGCAGACTGCAGGACGAAGAATTCGGGCGAGGAATAACTCAGTTGGCAAGTTTTCCATCTCTACCCACACCACCGACCTTTTCTCCTCACCTCCCTTCTCCCCTCCTGTCCTTCCCTTTCCCGGCCGCGTTTCCTCTTCCTCGTTCTCACCCCTCATCGTCCGCCGACCCCCTCAGACGCATCTCGTACCTTCGATTTCTTCATGTAGCTCCTCTCGCCTTAGCGGGAAGGCGGTGCAGCGTGTTAGCGTCATTATTATCGTTATTATCTCTCGCTAAGCAGCCCATCGTGGAAACCGTCTTCCCACGAATGCTCGAGGAATCCACAAGGAATTTATCGGCCGAGAATACCGAACGGGGGAGAGAATGAACGAGAAAACGAACGCGAGAGAACGAACGCGCGCGCACGAACGGAGAAAAAAGGAGTAAGGAAGAGATAACGGCGCGCGATCTTATTTCGAGACGGTATTTGCATGGCTCACCGGTATTCCCGAGGAGGAGGAAAGAAAAATGAGGAAAAAGCCCGAAGGAGGTGAAAATCGCGCGACGCAGGTTGTCGATTTTGTAGCCGGAGGAGATATTTTAATATCGATACGTTATTGGATGTTAAAACCGCAAGCGCAGTTTTGCGCGCATAGTCAAGTTTTTCATCCTTATTTTATGTGCGAAGTGACTCATGAAACGGTGAGTTGGAAGAGGCTAGACTCATAGATATAAGTAGAAAAGCGACGTTGAGCAAGATCGGCTAAGTCACATGAGCTGAGCATCAGATTTTCCTGATAATTACACTATTTTTGTTATAATTTTAATATATCATTACTCAAAAAAATTCTTTTTTAATGTGTCAAATTATAACGAGTAGCTACAAAGTACGGGGAGAATATTTTTACTCAGACTAATTATTTAGGTTACCCTTCTTCTAGCAACCTAACCTTTCTTACCTATTTTCCTTTTCTTATTTTCTTACTTGCTTACTCTAAGTATTTATTATTATTATTGTAGAAAAAAATGCCGACTTTCAATATACAAGGTATACGATAATTATCCGTAAAATCCGTGAATGCAGGTAAAGCTAAACTGAAAAGTCATTTTACAAAATTCGCAATAGCTAATGAAGAATGAATTGATCGGTTATGAACTAATAAGCGCATAAGAAGTGGTAGACCGGGCTCTGTATGAAGTCCTGTGTGTTCATTAATTCGTACGAATTAATTCGTCACTAACTATTGTAAATTTTGCAAAACGTTACACGGCTTTCCTGTTCAGTTTAATCCATTTTACTTGTACACCGCGGATCCCGAGAAAATGATACCTTATATAGCGAGCGACTGTTGATGTATCGAACTCGAATGTGTTGCTTCTCTATTTATGTGTAGAATTCGGAAACGAGACTTCTGATGCACACATAGACTAATAAATGGCGCAAAAGGCTGTCGCTGTTGTGCAGCTTTTAACAGATCCAGATTTATCTCCTTACATATATATGGAGATATATAGTACTTAATTGAATTTCAATTCAATTAATTACCAGAGCATCGCGCGCGCCTGTATCGAATGGATCGTTTGTATGAGCGGACAGCGAGGAACGCGGCGCAGCCAGAGTGCATTAGATCTCAGCGCGTTATTCTGGGGTTAGATTCATCCCTCCGATGACGTTAAATAATTCTACGATTCCACGCTTGCCACGCGAGACCATAATCCGGCAATATGTATTTCCTCGCGCGATTCAACGGCATGATAATAATTGGCCAGCTGCATAACTCGAAAACGGCGGCCCGGACGCAAACGAGGATCGGCCGTTCGGGACTACTCGTGATACGAAATTACCTGCATTCTCCCTTGCTATCGGACGAGGAGGAAGGGAGAGAGAGAGAGAGAGAGAACGGATGAGCGCGCCAAGCTCGAAATAGTCGCGCGAGCGCGAGGCGGGACAAGGTCCTGGCAGAAATTATCCAGCATTTCGAAACCCTTGGATTACCCTTATCGCGCGACCCAAATTCAAGTCCCTCCGTTCCCGCATTAGGATTACCAGTTCGCCCCCGTACGTGGTAACATTCCGCATAGAAATCCCAACCCGAAACATCCTGCGAGGGTTACAGATGCACACACAGTGTTGACGCACACTCTAACGGGATGCGCGTACGTGCTGACGCACGCACGTATAAGCACGCGTGTACGCATCAGACGCCGCTTGAGAACGCCGAGTGTAGAGGGTAGTTCGGTAGATACGCAATTGCGACAGCGATGGGGTCGAATTGCCCGAAGTAACGTTGCGAGAAGTCAACACGCAGCCGGGCGCCGTAGGTGCGACGCTATTAAAATCGCTCGAGCTAATCCGTTCCCGAATTTCCGTTCGGACTTACGCGGAACAGTGGCCGTTCGCTTCGCTCCTTGCGAATGTGAATGAAGAAACGCTCTGAAAAATCGACGAGTCTGTCTTCTTGAGTAGTGCCGACAATCTCAACTACCCGCACGGAGGAAAATGATCTTGCTGTTTAGCGAAACCATCGTTGCGACCGCGTATCAGTACTTTATTTGGTTGCCATGGCTTGGTAGCGCGACCCGAAAAATACGATAAAGATAAAACTATATCTTGATTTCATGTGACATTAACATAAAAAGAATTAAAAAATGTTGAAACACAGAAATTATATACATGGAAAGAAATAAACTCCCACAGCTAAAAAGTAGCTATCCGTATAATACAACTGAAATTTAGTTGTCAGACCTAGATTTTAGCTATGGAAACTAATTCTTTTTTTCGCGCGTGAATGTAGTCGAGATAATTGTCTCCCACAGCTAACAACTAGGTCTGGTGATCGAACGAACGAAACTGGTAACTAAATTTCAGTCGTATTATATGAATAGCTAATTTTCAACCGTGGAAGTTAATTCTTTTTTTTTTTTCATGTATCTTGCTTTTTCATGTATCTTGCTTTTTTTATATACGAAAGACGTGACAAACGACTCTAAATATGGAGTTAGTTATCCTGTTTGCACGATTTTGCTAAGAGCTAAATAACTTTTCGTGTGTAAATATATATAAAGCTGATACAGTTTTTCCTAAAAGCTAAAGAATGTAGTTATATTAAAATGCACATGACAGCATGAAATATCGCATACATCGTTTTCTTAATCAGTACGTAGAACGTGTGACAACAAGCCCGAATTTTCCTCACCCTCACGGGATAGCCGACTACTGTTAACTGTGCATACTACAGGTGTGCGCAAGGTATGCATTCTCGAGCAATTCGACGAGACGTGACTGTCCGAAGATTTCCGCCCGCGCGTTAACATGATCGCAAGGGCCGAATGGGAAATGATCGACATGCGATGGCGATGGCACCGTCCGTGATCGCGCCGCGACCACCGCGGATTTTCGCACGGCAATCTCGCACCGAGACCACAACCGTCTTCGAGATGCCACCCGTAATTCGATTTATCGGCACGATCGATCGTCAAACAACACCACCGCAGTGGTGCCGATGCACGTCAGCGAGTCATACCGCGGGTAATCCCGCACGTGTCGCGCGAGTATTTGCCAATGACAAACTCGCTTTCGAGCCGGAGCGTGCGACCGTCCGTCCATCCGCCAGTCCGTTCGTCGGCCAGCATGACCAGTTAGTCGAGTGTGTTTAATCGAATAATATCTGCAACACCCAATAACAATTCCCCCTCATTGTCGCAACACGATAGCGCGCGCGTCCTCCTCCTCTCCCCATTTCCGCACCTGGCCGCGTGTGCGTGTGCACACGCGCGCTGCTGCCTCGTCTACCTGCCGCGCGCGCGACCTACGCGCGTATCGACCTCGCTCGATACGCATTTCTGCACGTACAACCGCATCCGTAGGCAACTGCACACGCTCGCGCGCATCCCCTGGTTATTTGTTCGCCTATGAGCCGGTGCAAACGTTTCGGGTATTTGCGTACGCGCGTATCGACGTCGCCAGAACGCGCGGATGTATACAGGGTGAGTCAATTATTGCTTCTCTCCACCCCGCCGTACATTTGCGCCTTTTCCAGCAGCGTCAAGTGCCTCGAGAACGAACTCGAAATCAGTGCTGTCGATTTCGACTACCCGGCTACCGGAATCTTTCAGTAACTGCATGTGGAATAAAAAGATTAGCTTCGGTAGTAGATATTATCCTAAATAACATTTACGATAGTACGTTCGCTACCGCAGCAAAAAAGTCTGCTACTTCAGCAGTTAAGATTGCTCGCGCTGCTAAAGTTTTAGGTGTCCTTAGTTAATTAAACACAGGAAAGATTAGCTACAGTATTCTTGACGACTGCAGAGAAACTGCGACCGGCAACTTCGAAATCAACGGAACGATCAAAATAATGACGGGAAAATATTTACCAACGATGAGCCATCTCGTGCATCCAACCAACCGCGATGTCAGCAATCTACATTATAGAGAAGAATATGTTCCTTTATTTATTAAGTGAGATATCAGCTTTGTAACAACTGGCCCGTGTAACTACTAACTCCCAACCCCGGTCTGCCCGTTCTCGACGCATGTCCACGACGATCGGCCCCGTCACCATCCTGATTTCCGAGGACGAGCGCGCGCGGCTTCGAACTTATTAATGAATGCGATCGACACATTGTCATTAAGGACGGACACGGCCGAACGACCTCCTGGGTTTAATTACCGGGCGTGCCTGGTTCTCCTTGTTATTATTACCTCGAGCGTGGGAGCGAACTATTAGGGCCAACCTCCGTCAAGCTTCGTACGGAGACGTCGTATGCACCCGGTCCACGAGCGATTTCCCTCAGAACCATGGACAGATCGATCGCGAAACCATAATACGGAAAATGTTGGTGCACTGGTTGGCATTCAGTGGATGAATATAAGATGAAAGAGGGGTGGCGGCGGCGCGACGGTGGCGGGCGGTAAGATGACGGCGGAATCTGTACGACTGTCGGGCTGTCTCGAGAAACGGAACGGAATACGGAACGGTCTTCTGGAAATATGCACGAAATGTAAAACGCGATGCAATATTCCGTCCCGGCAGGGAGAGAGAGAGGAGGAGAGAAAGGGAAAGGGGGGAAGGGGAAAGGGAGACTTTCTTGCTTCGCTTAATTATGCTGTGTTATTTCTTAACTATCGCGAGGCGGTGTTTGAATATTGTCCGACGTGGTATGAATTCGGCGTCTCTCTTCGACTCCCATGAAGCAATATGCGAGCGTCTTATTAACAATATTTTTCTCGGGAGTATTGCTATTACGGATTCCACTTTTGCCGGGCGAATATAAGGCGTATTTAGATTGAATTACATCGTGTTTCTCGGACAATTTTAAAATTAGTCGACTGTATATTCATAATTACGCTCAAACAGGAACAAAGTAAATTTCACGCGGACGTTCTCTGATTATTACGTTAAATAACTGAGACATAATGTATTATGTAAAAGTTCAATCTTGCAGACTGCAAAATCAATCTGAAGTGTGCAAGATAAAGACAGATATCGGCACGATAGATTAGATTGCGATGTTCCGCCTTTCTGTGATATACGATATTAGATTTTGCCGACCTCCGATCGGCCCATCAAGCCGTCTCTAAACCAAACGAGATTATCCACTCCTTCGTATTAACGTCGTCTAATTAAATCGAAAGAGAACGAAACATATCTAGGCTTTCTTGCCCGTGCCAAACGGACAAACGACGAGAGGGATAATTCACAAAGATCTGGGATCTGAGTCTCGATAATGAAATCAAATGGTTCACGAGAGAAGGAACTGATTGTTTTATTGCGGCCGGAGATGCTCCCACGGTTTATCAGCAATGTCCGGAAACATCCCATACACTTTCTGCCGTATATCCCGCCATGATCGCGATCGGCTTACGACGATCGGGACGTGAGGTTTCGAGCTCGAACGGTCTATTTCTTTCGATTTCGGATCGTGAGAATCGATGGCATCCTCGTAACGCGGAAAATCCATCGAACCATACGGAACGCACTCGTGGTGGCCGAAAGAGAGAGAGAGAGAGAGAGAGAATGAGGGAGAGAAGCGGGAGAAAGAGAGACCGAGGAAGGGATAAATATAGTAGGCGAGAGCAGAGCGTGTGAGAGGACGAGACAGGAGAGGTAGCGCGTAGCTAAAGTGGATTACATATTGCTGTCCCAGGCTGCAACATGTTGTACACTTGGCCGTAGCGGCCTTCCAGGTAAATCGAATCACCGCTAACCTGAACGAAGTTAACCCCCTCGCCTGCGCCAATCTCCGTTCCTAAGTGCATACGCACCCCGGTGACGCTCGGAAGAAAGCAAGCGCGTAGTTTAGCGTGTGCGCTTTTTTTCCGCTCGAATAACTAATCAAAAAATCGTAAGGATCTAGCGAGTTCAAAAAACCGGCTTTCGCCAGTATCTTTGACAACATGCAAATTATCGTGGAAAATAACGAGGTATTCGTTGCTTTCGGAGCTGTATTTGATTAATTTTCTTTTTTCTTGTTTTTTTTCTCTTGGGAGATAAACATCTCTAAAGAAAATATACAGTGAAGATGTCAAGTATGGCAGTGCAAAAGAGGCTACATCGATAATGCTGAATGTTCCAATATTGGAACTTTGTAACGAATAGGTTAAGTACACGTTATCGTTCGCCTTCGGGTTTTATTTTATATCCTCCTGAAGCACAGTCCGTTCGAAAATAAAGACCTTTGTTCCCAACCACCAATACCAATGTACATTACATAATTTTAATAAATAAATTTTTAACCATTTTACACTTATATTTAGTACCTCATTTACAAATTAAGGTATTATTGCATATTAAATAAGTATTCACTACAATCTATAAAATATGCTTAAATTGGTAAAAATATTATTTGTTTTAAGAGACTGAAAAACAGATAATTACATTTACTTGATTCTATCACTTTTTTTCTTTTGCAGTATTGAATCAAAGAATCTCTGATCGAAAGACCGTTTGGTAGATTTAGATCGCTCTATACAATTGCTATCTAGATAACGTTTTTCGCGATAGCTAAAATTCACGAGTTATCTAAATGTATCGTCGACTGTATGTATGGTGTTTCCTGTTCGATCAGATATTCATGAAACACCGGTTTGTCGCGATGTCAGCAAAGTTCACGGATCGGGCCGAATGTCTTACTCGGTTGCATCCTGAGACAGAGGATGAAGGTGCCATTTGCGACGTAGCTCGTAAATTCTAAGCAGCTTAGAAACGGTGCACGCAACTCAAACCTCTTGCTACGTACCATTCCCACGAGCTTAACCCCGTCGCACTCGCATTCGATGTTTCCTTGTGCGATGAGCATTCCGGAAGTTAAGGACACTGATGAACGCACCGTGCTGCGTCTCTCGAATGACATATACGTGTTTTACCGGAAATCAAATACCACCAATGGGGACATCAGACTCAAAGGGCAATATTGTTTTACCAAAATCTCGAACATCACGCATCGAGAAAAGAAAGAGATAGAATTAACGAAATTTTGCTTAACCCTTTAAGGCCCACACAGCGATCCCATTGGGATAAAATGTTGTAATTTATGAGATCGTCTTAAAGGACGTTCCTGATGAAACATTTTTTATCCGAATAAAATTGGCCGTCGAAAAGTACAGTTTCCTGAATGTACATAATTTATGTACACTGGGCGTTTGAGATATAAACCACGGCTAGAATGGATTGATAATATTATATCGATGAAACCATTACTTTACCAACAGACGAAATTCGGTAAAAGCCCAGAGTTAATATACATTATTATGGGCCTTAAAGAGTTAAACTTTTCCAAGCACAACATTTAATCCATTCAACATATTATACAATTGTAATCAATGAGTTATCAATTGATTCAACGATTGCGAGCTGCAACTATATCAATGTAACGTATTGTACGAACGCGCAATTCAGTGAGCACAATATTTTTTTTGAATGACCGTCGATTTTGTCGATTCAACTGTTTTTATTTCTCAGTGTGTCACCATTACGTGTCGAAAAACGCATACGCATGCTGAAATAAAAACGTCTAAAATATTTCAAAATGCAGTAGTTTGTACACAGAATAAATGATAGATCGAAGTATATTTACTCGATCCAAGTAAAATATTCCCTAAGTAAATTGTCCAAGTAAAATATTTATTTAATCCAAACAACATTTTCTTAATCCAAATAAAAATTTGCTAAGGAGTATCGGAGTAATTATTTACTTGAATCCAGCACTTTTTTCCTGTGCACGTTAATATACCTTTCGCGGAGGCGAACGATTGCATCGTAATATCAGTTTCGATCAACACCAGCATTGTTACTTGTTTCTTTGTTCCCAATACAAACGCTTCTCTCTTTACGCATGGTCCTTACAATGTTACAATAGCCGTTACAGTGTGCCAGCTACGCTTGACAAGTATTGCGAAATCATGGTGTTTCGCATCGCAGATTCATTACGCTATCGTAATTAGGGCCGGCGCCAGGGAAACACTCGACGCTCGGGCAGGCGGGAAGAGGGGTGAGGGGCGGAACGCGATATTAGTTCATTTACGTGTCCTAATGCTGCCGCGGGGGTACGTGTTTACGAGGGTGTATTTACGAGTGCGGCCTGCAACCCTCGTTTTCTCCCACGTAAATTAACGTCAGTGCCGTAGCAACCGTCAGCTCTGTCTGTCGCAACAAAAGGTTTGCGAAGTGTCGTCAGGCGCGCATTATTGTTCACATGTTCCGTAGAAGCCAGGGTAGATGCTGTAAGCTACCTTCGGCGAAATGAAAACGCGAAATGGAATGGAATGAAAATTTCATTCCGTGGTTTAAAGTTTCAATGTGGCAGTTGACTGTGTAAAAATAATCGCGACGAAGGTGATACCGCACAAGTTAATGGATATTTATAGAATCAACGCGATAAATTTATTACACGGTGGTAATACGAGCGATACCGACGAATTGCAAAATATAAAATTGAGCTATTTCCGATAAACAGCGAGTAATTAGATCACTCATGCGCGATCGAGTCGCGCACGATAGATGGAGTCGCGCACGATTTCGCTAAAGTCCTCTTCCATCGCGCGTACATCAACCGCGAGCGTCATTTACATACATTACAAACTCGTAAAGTTTTATGGAAATTGTATACCGCGCGCGCACGCGCAATAGAAAGAGAGAGAGAGAGAGAGAGAGAACGTATGCCACGCATACGGGGAAAATGCGAGCCACTATCGGCGCCGTTTATCCGCGAAATCTTTTCGACGAGGGTTTCTGGCATGGGGTCTGAGGTAGTTCGTCGAATCGAACTTCGGTAAGAATTTCACCTGCCGCTTGGATCGTCCGCTAATCCCATCGACCGATCCTCCAGAGGGCTAGAAAGCGCCGGCGGGGGTAAGAAGACCATTTTTGATCCGGCCCTGTGCGCGCTCCTGAGGCTGTGCTCGATTCTGAAGGAGAAGAGGAACGAGGACGGCGAGAGAACCCTCGAGTAAACAAAGGAGGAAATGGGGTAAATAAAAAGCAACCGCGGAGGGTGGGAGTCGGCCCGGGCGCCGCTGTGTGCACCGTATTTACACGCGCGCACCACACCGCCCAGCCGTCAAGAGCGAATCGGTATACAGGGTGTCTTAAAAAACGGACGGCATCTGGAAATCTTCTGACCTGACGGGTTTGACCCGCGCGCGACATATCGGAGAATGACGGGGGTAGAGGGGAATCTTAAGGCCCGTCTACACAGACCTACACAGAAATGTTGCGAAACTATTGATATTAAACTGGTATCGATATTTTTCTTTCAATACTGGATATTTTTATATCGATATTTTTGTTTCGATAATTCTACCTATATGTCAATACTACATTGTTCCGATACTTTGTCGATATCTTTTTCTTTAATTTTTTATTAAGTTGATCTTTAAGATATGTATTTTTGCTTGAAAATTAATATAAAATCCATCTTCCTTTAAATTTATTCTTCCTCATGATTTCTGTTACGTTGATTTTATGATTATTTATTGATTACTGAAGTAAAAAGAAAGCGTCTGGACATTTTTAAAAATTTACGGAGTCGGTCACGAGTGTCATTTTATATGATGCAATCATATTGTTCTACTTCCACGTATATGTAATAATTTTTGACACGTGATTTTTCGCTTCCGACGTCATCAAATATTAACTGCGTCGACTAATCACAGAGAAGCAAAGGAGCTGTCATTTTCCTACCACCGTTTACGAACTGCGTGTTGCGGCGTATTGTGTAGACCGGCCTTTAAGGATGGAAATATTTCACAGCGAGCTCCTTTAGGCGCCAGCCACCTTCGCTGATCGCGATTCGCGAGAAATGCTGTCCTCCATTTTTAGAAATTGAGTCTTTGGCTTTCGGGGACACACTCTGTAGATTGACAAGAGTCTGAGTGTAGATACACGAGAGAGCCGAGAGACGTCACGCGTCTCTCGATTCCGGAAGTCTCGGAAAGCAAGAGAGAGAGAGAGAGAGATAAAGAGAGAGAGAGAGAGAGAGAGAGAGAGAGGACGCAAGGAGCCACCGGAGAAACGGAAAAGGAGCCGAGCGCGGGCGGAGAAGAGACGATGTTGAGAAAAATGGCCGGGGAAAGTCACGGGAGGGAAACTTGCGGAAAAGTAATCCGGACCGCGAGCTTTATAGTTTTGTTTATTCCCTCGCATACAATTACGCTGATGACGTGGAGTAAACTCGACTCGTGCGCGCGGAGCCTTTATCCCGGCGCCGCCTCTTTTTCCTACTCGTTCCAATCCTCCGGGTTTTCCCTCTCTCCTTCCTCCCCCCCCCCCCCTCCCNCCCTTCCCGTTCCGGGAAATGGAAATGACGACGGTGGTTCCGCTAAAACGCTCGTGGAACGGCGCCGCGGCAGATGAGGGCGCGGAAACGAGACGCCGCGGCGCCGGCGACGCGCCGCCGTCGTCGCCACCGCGTCGCCGCGCCGCAACTGCGGAATGCTGTAAATTCGAGGATGAGCGGTGAGTCGGCAGCCCACGGCCGGAGGTTAGGGATTAAGGGAAGAGACCGCGCGTATTTACGGCCGCGCTTTCTTGAGACGCCGGCTCGATATCTGCCGCGGTGCGATCCGGCACCCGCTGCTTCAAGTAGTAAAACTTTACGTTTGCTCGGGCGGCACCGACGACGAAGGGGCGCGCTACCCGTCGTCGAATCGAAGCGCACGATTACAGTTTTCTTAAAGTAAGCGCAGGCACGTTTTTAAATACTATTTATGCAATCATAACGAATGTTAATAAATGATAAACGTTAATAAATGTTTAATAGTGATAAAAATATTAGTAAATAATAAGAAATGCGTGTTATAACAGTCATAGTTATTTATACCAAATTGTTTACTGTATATGTGGCTTTCAGAGATGAATATGTCGTAGGGGGAGGGTCCTCCTAACCGCTTTTCGAAGAAATTTTAAATCAAAGTTTTGCCGTCTTTACGCTTATTTGAAACAGACTCTAATCGAGCGGATTAAGCGACGCGGATATACAGCGTGTCGGGGTGAAATACAAACAGGGCGAATATAAATATAGAAATAATCATAAATAAAATTACTCTTCTTCCGCGCGCGCGTGCGCGCTGCGAGGGCAAGGGGTCTATTTTCAAGACAAGGGAAAGGAGGAGAAGCGTGGCCATTAGAGGCGCTGTTCGCGTGAATTATGTAGCCGTCTACGTGGATTACGCGTAAAGAAGTGGTTTACACGGTTAACACATGGACGGAGAGGCATTCATACACGCGGACGTAGACGTTTCGAATCGTTGAGAATTCGCGTGCGCGTATGCGATTTATTGCCGCTGTCGCCGGCGATATCGGGCTTAACGAATCGCGTCCGTTCCGTTGAAACCACACGTTAAGTGAATATCGAAGGAGCCCGGGTTAGGCGCCTCCGCCGGCGGCCGCGCCGTGATTTTTCCATCCTCGCCTCTCATCTCCCGAGCGTATACAGTAAAAAGTTTCGCGTTAAATCTAACACATTTCGCATGTCCCAAACGACCCAGCGAAACTTCTCTGCTGATTTAACATAAGATGAATGTGTGGGAAGGTAAAAATATTGTAAGAACAAATATGTTAAAAATTGATGCAGATTATGCTTTGATGCGATTTGGGAGCAAATTTTACATGAAATTGAGATATTCATAATGTCAAATGTAACAAATATTATTTTCATACTAAAAAATGTTGGATCGATTTTAATACAAATGCAAAATGTTTTCTTTACCGTGCACCTTACTCAATAGAAATTGCGATACAGTTAAATGAAGACGGATATTTGATTACGCGAGAAATTACGTCTGAAATTCGATATTGACGTTCTTCATCGAGGCAATTCGCGCTCGCGTTCGCGCGAATAAATTACAGAGGATCGATGTGGCGCGCGGTCCGATTTGCTGATTTGTGTCGCTTCATCTCATAACGGTTTCTCTAATTTACCTTTAATCACATTATACCTGTGTACATGAACTATATCATGCTCAAACATATCTCTAGCGCTATTTGGACTTGGCCCTCCGAAACTCGGACGTATTCCACGCAGCCCGCTTGTATACCCCGTAGCGTAAATTATAAATTTACTACCGCGGACATTTATTTTCTCGCGTTCGCTCGCGAGTTGCGAGAGTTCGCCCGCATGCTGGTGTAAAATCATAAGATCTGTTCTTTTTAGTCGCGCTTTCTACACTTCCGCTTCTCGCCTTCGTTTCCGTTTCTTTCTTGAAAAAAGCGAGCTCACATGTATATTTTCTTAACCCTCCGGTGAATGGGCGGGGTGTATTTCACACCCCAGGCTTCTTTTTTTCTAGATTTCACATACAACTAAATTTTTCTCACTGCCGCCTTCTTCACTACCCGTTTTTAATCCTATTTCTAACCTATCAAAGTTGGCAGCGCTCGCAAAATTGATTTAATATTATCTATTGACGTTGTCAAAGTCGACCGGAGTGTAATTTGCCCACGCGCCTATTCACGTTACAAATTTCCATTCTCGCAAAGATAATGAACTTTTCTGTGAAGTATGTGATACATTCTAACCGTTATCCCAATTACGCGATATTCTGATGACTAACATTAGCATATACATCAAAATTTTAGAAATCTATCCACGAATTCAGTTTTCATAAATCTTGCCCTTTGCAAGTTATACCCATTAAATTTCTTATAATAAACCGTGAAATTTTTCAAACTATTCCATAGCTTGTAAAAAACGAGTGTTCCGGATTCTCATTTTAATACAGAACCGATTATTATTGAGGAAACATTTAAATTAAAATTTTAACCTGTTAACATAGTTTAAGATATGTTTAACAATGAATAATATTAAACAGAAAATAAAAAGAAGTATTAATCGGTTTAATATTTATAGCACAAATAACGTGGTGTGTAATTTACACCCCCACGCGTCCGTTTACGTTTCAAAATTTTGCACCTACTGGAGGGTTAAATACACGCGGAGTGAAAGAAAAACCCATGTACACACGTGTGTACGCCCGTGCTATATTACTCGAGTCTTTCTTCGTTCCACTCGTAATAATACGCCGTACACGGGAACAGATTCAAAGAACCGGCTCATTAACACAGAGCCTCGCGACGTTTACATTGATCACACGGCGGACGAGAAACGGAGTCGGCGGGGGAGTGGCAGAGAGGAATATTATTCACAGATCGATGCCCTGTTATAGTGGCCTGCCGTCAGGCGAGCTCGAAACGGACGCGTACCACACCTAGTCGGTCGAAATCAAATAGCACCCCGCTCCGAGAGGGGGAGGAGGGGCCAAAGAGGGCGAGAAAAAACGAGAGGAGGCCGATGGAGAAGAGGGGGCGAGAAGGGGGTCGGTTGGCTGTATGCGGGCTGAATTGTAAACCGGACTGAACTTTTCGCCTTCTTTCTCGCCTGGTCGTCGCCTGAGGATGGGACGGCGGCGTGCGGGTGAGAGTGGGCTCGAGAGTGGAGGGAGATGAAGTTCGTTCCTTCTTTAAATTACATTTGGCCACTCGTTTGGACACCCCGACTCTCACCTTCTTCTCTCTATCCTCTCTTCTGTGTAACCCATTTCTTTCTCCTCCCGTCACTCTCTCTCTCTCTCTCTCTCTCTCTTTGTCCCGACAGAATACGAATGCCGCAGTGTATCCGCACCCCTCCACGGTTCTTCGCGAAGAGCGAAGGTGGCGAAAAATTCGTTTACGACCCTCTCCTTACCCGCGCTTCGCGATTAATCTTAACTTCGTCCGAAAGAGGAGGCACGCGGCTTCGATATACGTTGCGAGTATTGACATTGCCGGATGCCTCGACGCAGCGCGGGTAATATTTTTCGATCTTTGCATTTTTCTCGAGAGCACACGAGCGAATGCATCTTCTATTTCGCAATTAATGAAATAACAAGGAGGCAGATGAACGTTTTTGATTACGGTTAAAAACGGCTGGTTAAGAACTGCAGATAAACGGAATTGCACCGTGCAAAGAGCGCGCGTTCGTTTCGCGCGATTCTCCCTCCGCGAAGGGAAACTATTTATAAAATATCGCAAAGAGATTGCGAGAGAAAGAGAGAGAGAGAGGAGACGGGAGG
The DNA here is from genome assembly GCF_001313825.1 of Dinoponera quadriceps. NCBI lineage: Eukaryota > Metazoa > Arthropoda > Insecta > Hymenoptera > Formicidae > Dinoponera > Dinoponera quadriceps. Next base: position 2,268,061 of record NW_014555613.1, read on the forward strand.
AGAGGGAGGAAGAGAGAAAAGAATGTGTGTATTGCATCTTTATACCCGTTTTTTATAGTTGGAAAAAGTTCGTTAAAACGAACTTGACCAGCTTTTGTGCTAAACTCTATTATAAAGGAAATTTACACGTCGGTCGTTTAAATATACGTGAAGGAAAGAACGTTGTCGGTCATTAACTGTCTGGCGAGTGTACATCGCCACTCGGCGGTACTTCTTTTCATCTTTTAATCTGGAGGCTGCCGTATATACGCAAAGGCCATCCTCGGCCCTTTAGAGTCATCCGCGTTGGCAGTCAGAGAGAGACAGACAGAGAGATAGATAGAAAGAAAGAGCGAGGGAGCGAGGGAGGGGGGAGGGGGATAGGGGGGGGAAGCGGGCGGCCCTTTTCGGCGCAAAGTTCATTTACACTTTTGTGCTGCCTCAATTTGAATTTATCCGTTTATACGGGCGGCTCTCTATGCAAAAAAGAGTCCTTAGCCGTGTGCGCGCGCGCTGTTATAAAGACGATGGATGAATATGCATGTATTCAGATCACGAGTGTGGTAATATGGTAACGCGCGTGCGGACGCTCTGTGTAATAGAAGAATAAGTATTAGAAAATTAGCCGGAGCGATGATCTCGTTCCGCTTCCACGTCACGTCGTTCGGGGAAGGGGAAGCGGAGGAGCCGTCCGCGTAATTTCGCGCTACGTATATACGAATAGAATTGGGGGATTATAACGTGTCACCGGCGGCGTGCGTGCGAACCGTATCGATTAATTCTCCGCACAATGAATATCGAAATCTTCCCTCCGGTGCAGCGCGACCGCAAGGCGTTTATCTCCGTCGTAGGCCGCGCGGGAGAAGTTCGCGCCGACGAATCCGCACGGGGCCGAGCAAAGGGTGCCCGACGGGAGGAGTCGAGGTAATGTGGTAACAGCATGTCTAACCCCGATGTTATAACTCTGATTTTGGTGATTAAGAAACACCGTGTACGTCTATTAGACATTTATTACCAGAAAAGTGATTGAAAAGTTATCGAATTATTTACCATAAGCTATAATCTTCGTCTAATCCTTTCCCTTCTTGTTTACTTTTCACATAATTCCAACGCATAGTTTGGATTGAACAAGATTAAACCAGTAAACTTTACGACAAAAAAGAAATATAAAAAAATGTGAAACTAAAATAAAAATGCAAAATTAAGATAAAATTAACATTTCGATAAAAAATAATTAAGTAAAATGTTATTAAAAGTAAATTCTTTTGTGGTAGGCTAGATCCTCTTGGCCTTGCAGCTTTCACGTTTATTACTTCAACTCTTCACAGTCGTTATATATATTTTTTTTACAGTTGGGCATAAATAGGAAAATTGCAAAAGTTGCACGTCATTTTTGTCTATCAGACGTGTGAAGAATTTACGTAAAAGTAATGCCCTACGTCTCAGAGACCAGTAGGTTTTCAGACAAAATCAGTTACTCACCTCAGGAGGAAATACACGCGTGAGTCGGCGATCGTAGTCACCGGAAGGGGGAAGGGGGGAAGGAAGTAGAGGAAATGCTACGCATGTTAGTCTGACACACACGTACGATTGTAGCGTCAATTACAGGGTTAATTTTATTATAATTATACACCGAGCAATCGCGACGATATTGCGGGCTGCACTTTTTCCCGTTTCCGCTCTATCGTTCGGATCGAAAAAGTTCCATTAGTATCCCGAAAATATTTCGTGCGCGGTGCTCCCGGAATGATCGCGGAATAGCTTCAGCCGTGATACGGTCTACGTGGTTAGTTATAGACTTATTTGATATGCCCCTTGATAAAAGAAAGGCAGAGAGGGCGATAGTATCTGCACCGTTATTTGCCCAGTCTTATCTTGCGAAGCGGCGCGCCGGCATTTGTGGACTGTAATTTCGTATGGCTCCGCGATCAATTTTAATGTTTAATCAGTATCAGGCTCACGTGCCTTTCATTTATATCACGAAATATTTACTTAAATTATCCGAGTGCGCGCGTGCGCTCACGGTGCTTTAACACACACTCTCGCGTGCGTCAAGATATACCCCCCGGGTGCAATACACTCAGCCCCGCGCGCACTTCGATCCGTGATTCAATTTTGTTTCACTTTGTTCACTACACACACGTTACGTGTCTTTGCTCGCGCCTGACCCGAAATTAATTTAGCGCAAACACTTCCCCCCCTGATTCGGCAATATCGCCCATCGCCTATCGGACGTCGGCGAAATTGGCTTACTCTTCCTCCTCCCCTCTCTTTCTTTCTCTCTCGCTTAAAAAAACTATCGAAGGGGAAAGCGATTATTCCGCGAGATCGATCCCACGTGAAGTCACGTTTATCTGAGGCGGGACTTACGCTATCGCAATGTATCGCGGTCGAATAATCGTAAATTCGTGCGAAACGGAAATGCACGTTTCTCACGGCCGTAGCGAAGGGAAAAGAGAATAGGATACAAATAGGAAGGTGAGACTCGTGCTTAACTCGCGAGGAGCTGGAACGAAGTTCTGATTATCCGTGACGCGCCCGCGCGCGGAACTTCTCCGATAAGATTAATCATCCGTTGTCTTTTCTTTCCACGTTAACCCGACAGGCCGTGCGCGCGAATTCCGCAACGGCACGTGACATGAATTATTGAAAACTTCGTGGAAAATTATTCCGCCGTTCTTAGGCCGAGCGGTATATACGTCCGAGATGTGTGTTAAGGGATACGCACGGGCTGTTTTCCCGCGGGAAAAGGCTTCGAGAAAGCAATATAATGGGAAGGGAGAGAGAGAAAGTGTGCGTGTGTTGTGTGCGCGAAGTCGAATAGGCATTCTATCGATTCGGCGCGTAATAAGAGTAACAATTTGCCGAAGGAAGAGGGAGGGACTGTACGAGTGCGCTCCCACCTGCCGGCGCAATGTTCGCGGCAAGGCGGACGGCCGTCCCGGGTGAGAAATTGCTGCGAGCGTTACCCCGAGGCGAGGCTCCCTAAGCCGCGTGCAATTCCCGTACAGTCATATACGCATCCGGCGAGGCCGTCGCCTTTGAGCGCGTTCTCTCGCGGCCGCGAGACTTTTATTGCGTATAATTACGTAATTCTTACGTAGCTGCAAACTCCTCCCCCCCTCTCTCATTTTCTCTTTGTCTCTTTTCCTACCCCTCCTCCCCGCCGTCCCTTCGCGTTCGCGCGGACAGTTCTCTCTCGCTTCGTCCGTTTCACAGCGGAAGAGCACTGTTCACGGTACTTGTTAACTGTATTTTCCCCTCTAATCCCGGACGGTACCTCAGCCTTAGCGCAGTCGTTGGTACACGACGTCTAACCGTGGAGGTGCGTTAACGTGAACTGAATCGGTATGTGGATCGCGCCGAAGTATACGTCGGCCCCGTCTATCTCGCGCGTCTGCGATGACATTTCTTTCTTTTCCTTTTGACGTTTGTATTTCGAGCGAATCGTGTCCATTTTCGATCTCCCGTGCCGGTTTCATTTGCACGTAACGCATTCTATTCTTTGTTCTCACGGGAATCGTGTACTCTTATTTAAAAAATCCCACCTTCGTCAGTTTACCGTTGTCAGTTTACCGTGATATTTACAAATCGCTAAACGAGAGAGTTTGTTTCGTGAAATATGAGTTGCGATGATACGCAGTCGAGAGTTAAAATCGTAAGCTGCACAATAAGAAAACGTGAATTTTAACATTTTTCACATGTCCCGAAAAGTTCACTCTAAATTCGAAGTCGAAATAACTAATTCGTCGTTTGTTATTTGTTTGCAAATTGAAAATGTTAATGAATTGACACTAACATTTTTTTTTTCAACAGATGATATTATTTTACTTAAATTTTATTCGTAATAATAACGTTTGATATTAGTTAAATTGACATATTTATAATGTCAAATGTAACAAAAGTGTGCTATTTTCATACTAAAAACATTTACTTATCACTTTTTTAAACCGCGTTTTTATGACGTTGTTAATGATTGTTATTTAGTTTATTAAGTTTGAAATTTTCTTATTTAGTTGATTCAATTAATATCGTATTTGAAAAATGTGCTTAGCACTGATGGGACTCGAAACTCGGGATCTTAAGTCACTTATCTTACATACTACATCATTGCTATGTTTTAGTTATATATCTATTTCGTATTGCCTAAACTTTGAGATGATAACTTTTACTGCGAGTAAAATTAACACAACTTGTCTGTAAATTTTAACATATAAAATATTATCTATAATATTCAGGAAAATTAACATCTTTGTTAATCAACACTGAAGTATAAAATGTGTTATCCTAACACTTATGCATGTTGAATATCTATTTAACGCAAGGCGTTGAAATAACAAACATAATATGTTAAATTAACTAAGCGATCGTGTTTGCAAAATTGTTGCAAAATTTTCTACCGTGTATAAAAATAATATGAGTAGAAGTGAAAACACCAAAATTTCTACAAACAGATATCGGCAGAAACGAACTTTTCATCGGCACGATGAAGAAGACGTTTAATATCGCAATTTCATGGTTGCGGTTAAAAATGTTTTCGGATGAAAATATCTCCAATTTGCGCTTTTCTCTCTTTTCTTCTCGCGCAACAGAAACACGTCACGTTTGTAAAACAAATAAAGTAAAATACGGCGAGCGGGAAAGTTGGAGAGATGTAAAAGGAAGGAAGAAAGAGAAAGAGAGAAAAAGAGAAGGAGGAAGAGAGAGAGAGAGAGGGAGAGAGAGAGAGAGAGAGAGAGCGAAGCGAACGAGATTCGTCGGCTGCACCGGTGCAGCCTGCTACTACTTAACGTAAGTAGTTCGTCAGAAGCAGGTCAGGCATCGATGCATGCATTAGAGGAGTGCATAGTCCCTGTGCATTTCTGGATGCGGTGCCTCATGAGTCGTAACGCGATTACCGAAAGTCTCTCCTACTTTCTTCGCTCCGATAAAGTTCTCCGGGGGTGGTATCGAGCGCGATTGAGTCGCGAATCGAGAGGAGTTTTACGACTGCCTCGCGCTGCCAATACGAAACTCTTCCCGGCGATACGGCACGGCGGCGTTATCGATACTTTTGCGCTAAAAGCGTCAGATAAAAGTACCGGAATTGTCCGTGTTCGCGCTTCGTGCACGTACAACATACGTATGTGTGCCGATCCCCGCCGATAAACACTATCGTATAATCGAAACGACGCCGGTAGGAAACACCTCGTAAACGTATCACAGCTCGCATATGCAAGCCGGTATTAACGGACGTGGACTTCGACGTAACGAAGTTATCGATCTTACAATTTGTCATTCCGGTGTACAGCGGAGAGGGGGCGGTGTGTACGTACATCGGATATCGCGCACATTGTCGCGTAAAATTGCCAAGTAGCGATAAACGGATGAACCGCGCATCTTTCGCCCGGGGAAACGTCGACGACGAGTCGATACGACGGGCTTTCATCGTTCGAATCGCGACTCGTGGAAGCTACGTTTGCTTATACTTCTGTTTCGTTTTTCGTACGCATTGGGCCCCCGCGATGAATGATTTATTTCCCGCCGAGGAAACAAGTCGTGCGCACAGAGCGGCGAATGAAATATTCAAATTAGGTGCGTCGGCGAGTGACGTCGCACTAAAATGCCAAACTCGCGCGGGAAGAAAAGGTCTCGCGGATGGAACTTCGACGCGGGTGGAGGGAGGGAGGGGAGGGGGGATTACGAGACTAATAAACCTCTTTATTACGCGTCGTGAAGAAACCCATCCGCTTTATTTCGCCGAGAATCGCGGCGAAACTGTCGTTTTAATAAAAAGTACCGTGTCGCCGCGAGAGAAGACGCAGAGGAGGTGCAGCCAGACGAGCCGTCCCTTTTCCCGCGGGGAGACGGGGTTAATCCGACCGTAATTTCGTCGTTCAAGTTAACAACATCTCCGAGCGCTAATAGCCCGGCTCACGCGGCGGCGTCGTCGTCGCCATCATGGGCGATCCGGCGCGCAAACAATGCGCCATCGAGTGTCTATAATGAATAATCGCACAGTCCCGAGTGGTAATTAATAATTGTATTTATACGCACGCCGCGAGAGTTTGCGCTATCGATTGGTTCGCGTTTTCACAGTCCGACGGCGCGATCCTGATGTCAAGACTGGCGCGCGTGCTACACCGCGCCTGATAATATCGTCCGTCACACGGTGACGGTGACAGACGTCACTATCGATTATGCATGACGACGACGACGAGGCGCGAGCCGCGATCTCGCTCGTTTCTCGCGGCCGCGACCGCGACCGGATCGCGCGTATTCCATTTGTATTCTCACTTGACAGCCGTAGCCTGCTCTCTTCGTGCGAACGTGGGGAACCTGATTTCACGTGACGGCAGCGCATCAATTCTTCCGGTCATAACACGCGAGCGCGAACGCGATGGCAGATCCCGATACTTGTAAAATGGCTTCTTTCACGCTACGGACCGAGACTCTCCTTTGACGTTTTCGGATGTATATATATAAGAGACGATAACTATTGCCACTTTGAATATTTCTCAAACTAAGTGAGATATCAAGATCCCGTTACTTTGAGGTTGTGGATCACATTTGGATAATAAATAATTTGACCTCGAGTGGACGCGTCAAGGTGATATAAAGGTTCATTTTTTTTAATGAAATCGTATAGTTGTTTTTTATATAAATTCTTCTGTTCATTCTGTATATATAAGTATTACAGTAAGATCATCGGAAAATGAATATTTTACGTGATATTTTATATCATATGCACTGTTAAATATAAAACAATAAAATATCTCGAAAAGTGTTTACTTTCCGATCTTACTCTACCTTATCTTACTCCAGTACTTTTGTATGCAGAGTAAATAAAGAAATTAATTTGTACATATATATATATATAAACATACGCACATATGTGTGTATGTGTGTACATACGTATAAGTCATTTATTTAGAAAGTGTAGCGAGTTAACCATTTCGATCACCTAGGGGATCTATACACAGCGTTAGTTTGCGTTTCTAATCCACCGGCCGGTCACACCCTCCTGCGTGAATCATAGAGTCGCCACCTGAAGATTATCCGTTAATTCGACGAAGATTCACAGGCGACCTCGCCGAACGCCGGAGCAGTCATCACACGCGAGACATGGACGCGTAATCGCGCGGGTTCATTGCCCATTAAGATGTACATTGTCCAGTCAACGCGAACATATGTGCCGCGTCGCGCGTCGTGCACACGGATAAACATGTGGCGCGTCAGATATCCTCTGGACACCGGTCGTACGGCCGGTAGTCCGTAACGGCCGATGGACGTTCGACGGATCGCGAGCACAGAAACACAGACGCTATAAATATCGGTCGGAAGGAAGCACGAGTAGGGAGGGGAGCCAGGAGAGTGAGTATGTGTCGGAGGAGGACGGCTCTGTGTGTGTGTGTGTGTGTGTGGAGCGACGGGAGGTCGCCAGTGAGAAACGCCGAGATTGACAATAGAGAGCAGACGAGGGCGAGATCGAGGGTAGCCCGAGAAAGTTTTCCAATTTGAAGCAATTAGTTTGCAGTACGGTGTTGGATGGCATGCATCCAGATAATCGAATATGGGTCAGCGTTCAAAGTGGAATGGGTCGATCTACAGTCAGGAGGAGGAGGAGGAGGGGACGAGAGAGAGAGAGAGAGAGAGGGAGAGTTTCCCGTCCGCACGTGCGACGGGTCAACCCCGTCCTGGTATGGCCGACGCTTCGCATAAAACCACGTGGCACGATTCGGCGAGCGGCTGCCTTAGAATTCCGACGCTATCTGTCCGCGATAATCGATTGATCGATCGCATCTCGCGGTGATCTACCACTACGACTGATCGATGCTCCGCGATGCAACCGAAGTTAGGTCGCGTCACTCGCCGGGGCGGCTGACTTGCCGGCCGGCCGGGCGAGCGAGCGTCTTCGACTATGCGGTGATAGAGCTTTAAAGTTTTCCGCCCCACGTACGTATGTATGTACGGATGCACGTATGTGTGCTTGCGGGTTGTCGTACTTGATCGAACGGAGATACATGAGAAAAGAAATTGCGGTGTATCGTGACCGTGCGCGTAAGCGCGTTGCTACGATGAGGATATATAATACATATAGTCGCCGTGTGCGATATCCGCGATTGTGATTCGTGTCCTCGTAATTACGCGCGTGGAATATAATAAGGCGGCGTATAATAGCGATGACGATCCGAGAGGTGGTCTCTTCGTCTTCCTTTTTCTTCCTCTCTTTTGGTGCGCTTGAGAGGATTTTGTCCGGGAGCGCACAATAAATGATGCTTCTCTCTCCCTCTCTCTCTCTCTCTCTTATGGTAATTAGTATGGTATAACAGTAGAAAAACACTAAAATCGATATATCATTTCGTTTTAAGCCTTAAAGCTCCCTTGATGGTGTAAAATTAAAACTGATATGCATGGATACAACAAGCAACACTTCTCTATCAAGATATATGGTAGTTTCATCAAAATTATTATATATTTCCTTGTAAGTGACTGTTTTCTAAGATGACTGAGGATTGAAGTTTCTGGAAATTAGGTCCCAAAAAATCAATATATGTATGATACTTATAGAAACTGATAAAAAAAATACAATAAAAGCACAGAAATCACATTATTTTATACATTTATTATATATCCTTGCATGTTATCTTCAATCTTACGTATCTTTTAATATTTGAACAATTTTACGATGTATATGGCTCCTTTATTATGCGAAAAAGGATCCTCTGACTTCTTTTTGATCATCTTAAACAAACAAATCAACAAAAAAAAGAGGAGAGAGATAACTTCAGTTGTATTCTGTAAAATGACACTTCACAGCCAAGTTTATGCATGTCGGTTGAAAGATCGGTAGACTTTTCTCGCATGGTTCAGTAACAGAGGATAGAAATTGGCGCAAGATCCAGAACGATTGAAAAAGTTCAGAAGCAACTTCAGTTTAAAAGAACTCACACTATAAAATAGCATTGTCAAATCAATTACTTGCCGCTGGCTTGTTATTTTAATTTTCACAAGACGATAGTTCAACAAAAACTTCAGCACAACGAAAAATTAAATATCGCCGATAACACAACCGAACGCACTTGCAAACAGAAATAGCCACTTCCGCTCGAACTAATATACACTGTAGGAGATATTCACGTTCTGTCTGACAGAATTCAATACTTTACAGCTGAGAAATATGGGTATGTTGCTTTACCATACCTATGTCAATTTTGATGCTTTTCCCTTTATGTACAGTACAGTTTAGTTATCTTAAACTACAAACTCCATATCGATTGTCATGTACGTATTTAGTTGGATTGATTGATTGATTGAAATGTCATTGAAATTATACTCTATGTTACCTTGCGCTTAAGGAGATCATATCACGGAACGCTAAATAAACACCGCGTTCTCTCTCTCTCTCTCTCTTTCTATCTACCTTTTATCTCTATCTATTTCTATTTATTTATTTACCTTTCTTTGGTTCCTTTTCAATCTATATCCGGATTGCGAGTAATATTAGAAGAACGTTCTCTGTGACCGTAACTCAATTTTTCCGTTTCCATTTTACAGAGTCCGAAGCCAGCTGGGAGGAATGGTGGACCTATGACGGTATTTCCGGTGAGTAGTTTTCTTCGTTTACTGAGTTACACTGTTCCGTGAGAGTGATATTCGCATCAATGTCCGACTTGTCCGTCAAACTTTTCGTCTCAAATGTAGCACAGTTCGGAGCAGACGGTTCGAGACGTGTGCTAACTGCTCATTATGTACATCATCGTCGCAATTTAATGGCCATTCCTATTAGAGATGTCCCGTTGGGAAACGTTCGCCGCGCCCGCGACATTTTTTCGCTCCGCTGTCGTTTCAAAGTGTCACGCTTAATTTCCACGTTCTTCTTCTACCTTTTTTTTCTTGTTATTTCTGACTGTCGTGCAGTGCGATAGACAAAGCGGGAAACTTAACCGATCCGTTGCGCCAAGTTTGTGCATTTCGCGCAAATTTCTCGCAACTTCACCGCCGAACAAATAGATTCATGCGGCGTTAATAATAAACGGGAGAAGATATACGTGTACAATTAATTTCACAATACGAGATTCCGTGCGCACAAGTGAAAACAGATCTATCGTGCGACGTCTCTCCGCCGTGGTGGTGCCGCGAAATCAAGTTATTATTACAGTTGGGTTTGACGAGAGAACGCGTGTCCGATAAATTCGAGCGTTGCGACAATTCGGCCCCATTGAAACGTAAATACTCGAAATACGTCAAGTTCCTGAGAACAGAAAGTAAGTATTCGGCGAGCTCAGCCGGTCGCGCGGCTTCTTAATTTTCTTAATTTTAAGTTACGACGCCATCGAGTGCCTCGGGGCACCGGTGAATTTTTTAATCTCAGCGCTCTCTCCTCTCTTCCTCCTCTTCCTCGCCCGGTTCTCTCTCCCTCTCTCTTTCCTTCTACCACCACACCAGGCCGTAGTTTTTATTAAAAATAAGGCGAGCACCGATAAGGCCGCGTTGGTCGAGGGTCTTGAGTTTAGTGTTGTTCCGCCATGCGAGCCAGCTGCCACACGAAAAACAGTGCCGTATACTTGGCCAAGGGGCGTTCGCATAAAACGCCAAAAATTCCACTTCCACCTTCATTGTTAGCCCTTTCCCTCTGCTCCCCCCGCGTCTCTTTCCATCGCGCAAACCCTACGAATTTCCCGTCGGCCCGTTGACGTTAGAGAGGAAGTTGTTGATCTCATTTCAGAATTTACGAGCGCCACATAATTTCGCCATCGATTAGCTCGAGTGCCGCAACGAAATTAAGTTCGCCTTGCGAAGTGCCGGTAATATCGTTATCGCGCGCGATATTCTTGCGACGACGGACCCGGAACTTCTCTCTCTCTCTCTCTCTCTCTCCTGGTTTCTACTTCGTACCTTGACTTTTGTACAACGTGGACTTGTGAAATATATCCCGGAGGAAATGCGAGAACATCACTATAATGAAATGAAAATATGGAACACGACGGCTCATCGATGATTGTCTAACGCTGAACGTAATTCATTAGTCTATTACCCTTCTACGACGTGAGCTCTACGGTCAACTCTGACACTTCATTTTAATCTCCTTCAGATATAAGTCCCTTCGAACCGAGCACTGTCAGTTACAGAACGTCGTTAATATTCTCTCTCAAAGACGATTCTCTGTATCGACGAAGTCGCATCGCTCATGGGACCGAAGAACTTTTTAATCAAACCAGTTCGCGTTTTAGACACACCCGGTACACCCGGTCGTATCGACGAGGATGCTCGTGACTTATTACCGCGATCGACGGCGGGCGGGAGTCGATTTTTAGGGTTCACCGGTGTCTCGTATCGTGGGCAGATGGGCTCCTCGTTTTACAACCAATAAGCGCACACCCTCGGTCGCGCACTTTGAACTGTCGTTACATACTTCGCTTCCGCCGGATTTATACAGGATTCTCCATGATTTTCGCCGTGTCTTCTCTCATCCGCCGAAATCTTTAACAAATTCGGAGACGGGGCTTGGCCCCGGCGAAGATTTGATCATTCGCCTTTTCGCGCAACTTTTTGCCGCCCGGCACGATAATATCTCCTCAGACAATCCCCGCGCAAATATCCCGCTAAAGGCGAGCCCGCCGAAATCCAACTCGGAAATAAGTTTACGTTATCTTGCCTCTCTGAGATTTCATTCGCCCGAGGCACGTTATTTACCTCGTCCGCAACGCAGTGCTGATAATTGACTCAAACTTTCGTTAAAGAGGAATTGTCAGCAAATCGTGAAACGAAATCGAAGCGAAATCGTACGCGCGACTCCTCGAGTCTAACAGATTTCTTCAACGTGCCCGTTGCATGCGCTCGAGCGACTAACAACATGGAAGACTGCCAATGCAAAAAGAACTGCTTTCCTCGGAGTCGACCGTCGGAGGTTCGCGCGGAGGTAACTTCGCGAGGTATGCGGAAGTGCGCGCGAGCAATTGCACTTGCGCGCGTATTTACGCGCGGCAGCGAAATAATCGTACGTTACATTACGCTGTAGATTGCGCGGAGGTCGCGAGTCGCGTCGCGCTCGATGCTTTTTTCGACCACAAAATGTACCGGCGACAGTCATATTTACGACCGACCCTGACTTTATGAGCGACGCTGTAGTACATGATATATCTTTGATTTAGCCCCGAGGATACTCCGGCGAACTGCCTGAACTTTGCTACCGTTGTTATATTATAAATGAGACGGAGGGGGGAAAAAAGAAGTTTCAAGATATATCGCTTCGATTATTCGCCAACGTACCGTGTGTTTCGGTATTACCGTCGCTCCTCGCGCGATATGGCGGCAAGATCGATCGCGTGAAATAGGTGAATTGATGGCGATCGACGGCGACTTTTTCCGTAGAATCGTATTATTGATCTTCAGCTTCGCGCGAAGTAACTCCCGCGATTACAAGCACTCTCGTGCTTGGTGGTTACGTGATAACAGGCCGCGAGGATTATTCGAGCCGAGAATCGCGGCGGAGCCAAAGTGAATCATCAGACGAATAAAAATGCACAGTTGCGAGATGGCCCGCGAGAAAATCTCGGCGAATGCGAAACTTTCCTACGAGCGGGATTAAGTTCGGCGCTCGCACTCTCTCTTTCTCTCCCCCCTCCACTTTTTCCCGCTCGCTCCATCTTCCCTTACCTTGCCATGCAACTGGTAGTAGCATTGGCACCGCGTTATTCGGCGAACAGTTTCTTAAGCCCGGGGAGGAAGCACCACGAAGCTGAAGATGAAATTTCCGTGGCACGGCCGAGAATATGTCTTTCCGGCTAAAGATGCTGAAAAATGTAGCACGCATCTCGCGAGGAATCATATGGCTCGAGCCACACATTGCATTCCCAGCGAGAACTGCAATTCACTGAAGCTGCTGTAATTTTGATGACTCGAAATATTTTCACGCCGCAGACGCGCGAAGACGATTTTTCCCCGTTCGTGATAGTGAAAATGCGAATATTTGCAGAAGGTGTGCATGTAACAATACGAAATTGGATTCAACGCGATTCTAACTTCTGATTTTTTTCAGTTGGGATAGTTTTTAGCAGCGTTATGATATCTTCTTTTAGGGATCCGGAATATTAACTATGTATGTATGTTAAATATTAATATAGATCACGGTGAATGTGAAATTAAAATTGTATCGGTTTCATTTTTAGTAATTTTTCACCTGTTAAAATATATGCATACACCGATAGTTTTATACGTATTTTTGTAATAAACTTCAATAGTCACATGTCGGAGAACGTATTGAATAAGTTTGCTTTTTAAACATTCGAATTCCAGACGAGTGAAATCTTAGGTTTAGAATCGAGATTCCAGGTCGAAATTTTAACTCGACATTAACTTCGCAAATTCTGCCGAACTTGAAGAACCAATAGAGAATCTCAAAAACCATGAAACCGTACAGGCTATTGTCTTTTGATGCTGCAAATGATGTTGCAAACGAACAATGAAACAACGAACTTTCCTATCTCTCATAGTATCTTTATTATTTTTTTTTTATTGGTGTTAGAAATATCGACAGGATTTGATGATTTAAAAGAAGAAAAAAATGAGTATTGTTATTCCGGTCGCCAACTGCTGCTACATTCTGCACATTATAATCCATCCTGAAGTCAGTTCCTAATTGTTATCATGGCTAGTCAATAGTGCCACACAAAAGTACGAATCAATCGGAAATTTGGCATTAATCAATAAATCATACGTTGACTGATGACGATCGTCAACTGCCACGAGTAACGCTTTTGATACGTATCGCGCGTGCAATCGTTTGGTGATTTAATAATTTGACATCTCAAAAGCCCGGAATATTTCATATTTCGAGAGCGTCGATTGTCGAGATTTCTTGGTCACCGAGAATGTTTGTCATTGATTGGCGGTGGGACTTCTTGTCGATTGTTTTGGTACTCACGCTCGTCGCGTACTTGCCCGTAACCGAGTGTTACCGAGTCATTACATCTCGAGCCGACGAGTGTGCATTACCAGATGTGTGAAATTATTTATTATACATTTTCCGATTTTACAAGCGTTCGCGAGTTAACGAGCTCGTTGAGAATAAGAAGATAATTTGAATCGATATTTAAAATTTATTCTGAAGCGGGAATTCATTAAAATATTATAACTTCATGAATCTCACTATCCGTTAACTTGTATTATACGTAATATAAATATTATTACATGTTATACTTCATATAATAAGAAATATTGATTTATATAACGGAATCCATGAATATGAAAATGTAATTAATTATGCTCTCAATCAAAGATTGTGAATAACTTACAACTACGAAATCGACCTAAATCTCGCAAGTGATAAGATTGATTTCTCCAACAATGCTTCTTGTAACGCGAGTTTTAGAATCTATCGACGTCTCTTTCTTCTTCATTTAACCTTTTTATCATACTAAATTCAAATTTAAATTTTTGATATTTATACAATTGTAATATTTGGCCTTACATTTTATTCATTCTTAGCAATTATGAATATTCAAACCCTATAGAAATATTTAACGTCAATAAAACAATAATAATAAAGAGATTATTTGAAAACTGAAAATTTACCCAATGATTCTATCGTTTATCCGCATTAATTATTTAATATTTGTTTATGACATATATTCTCTATCTGCGATTGAATATAAGTTATATAATTAATTTATTGAAATTAAAAATAATATCAAATACAAACAGAATATTGGGGTAATTGGATATTAAATAATTCTTGAATAAATGTTTCTTCAAATTTCAACATAGAGAAATTAGCAATAACCAACTATTTACAACATCAAGGTAGGACAACAGGCTGTACAGTCATATCTTGAGATTCTCCATTGATTCTTCAAGCCCGACAGATTTGCAGAATTAATGTAGAAGATTTCAATTTGGGACCTTCATAATTTAATAAAAATACAGCAATTTATTTTTATGATTTAAATTGAATTTGTTTTTAAATTTACCTTTTTTAATTTTCCCTATTCTGAGATTAAAAAGTAGATCAAAGTATCCGATAAAACATTAAAGTAACCAGATAAACTAAAATTATTATTTTTATATCGACATATCGAGATATCGTTAATCACATTAAATTCGGGATCCTTTGATATTTTCATCTCTCGATACTTTTATAGTGCTTTGTGAAATATGTATGCGCATCGATGAAAGCAACGTAAGAGGCGAGCGGCAACGCGACGAAATTAAAAAATTTTTCCGCCCCCCGAGGAAAGCGGTTTCCTGGCGCGAATTGTGAATGGCCTGTTTCCTCGTCGTCCAAATATTTACTCGAATGAATAGCCTTTTCAAA
The DNA here is from genome assembly GCF_001313825.1 of Dinoponera quadriceps. Taxonomy (NCBI): domain Eukaryota; kingdom Metazoa; phylum Arthropoda; class Insecta; order Hymenoptera; family Formicidae; genus Dinoponera; species Dinoponera quadriceps. Next base: position 2,283,335 of record NW_014555613.1, read on the forward strand.
CACTCGGTGTTCTCAGGCGAGCCCGGGCCGGGTTTTCCCGCTAAGTTTTGGGTAGTAACCGGGTGACCCGACTACCCGGATATTTGCACATCCGCGTTAAATCACTAACACTAATGTATTTATGAGGGAGAAGTTAGACGAACCTCCATGCAATACGATAATTGAAATTACCGCGCAAACCAGTTTACCAGCGGGAATTGCGGCCTCCTACGTTCTAAATATTCGAAAACCTCACGATATATTTGTGCGGCTATGCAGAAAGTGTTTGCTGGACGCGGCAAGGCAGCCGGAAAATAAGTAATTCCATGTCGCGTATAATAAGTCGACTTTAATGTTTTTTTTATCTTGACGTACTTTTCTCGTTATAAATTTTAACCGTGCATTTCTCTTTTGTCGGAAGTTCAGGCAAGAAAATAAATAAGTGTATCGAACACAATTTCTCGCGGCTATGTTTTTCCTGTTATTAAAAAATACGACATATCGAGTTCTCTCTCTCTCTCTCTCTCAATTTCCACGGGCGATCTGAAGAAGTTGGACATTTCTTTTGTCTGTTAATCCCGCACTCAATACTTCGGACCGTCCTTAACCAAATTGTGGAGTTGTCCGCTCAACAAGCGTGAAATGGTCGGACTCGGCGTTCGGATTCAAACGTGAACAAGCTGGACGGAAATATCGTACGAAAGCGAACACGATGCAATTTTACATACGGTTGCGCGAATACTGAATGTCCCTTAACAACAGAACAGAAAACGGGTTTTCCATAAGTAAGATAAATACACGAAAAGGTCGCGGGTAAACAAGAATCACTTTCGCGATCTCGTCGAGATTTCCGATATTATCGATATGTTAGCATCGATAAACATTATTTGAGATTTTGCTTGTTATCGAATTCTTTTGTCTTTTTTTTTTTCTCCATTGCCAATATCGAAGCACGGTTCATGTGATTTAACAGCGCGTTTGTCAATAATGGTTATTTGCGCGACGGGTATACGGAGAATTCAGTGCGACTCGTTTAACTACGTCGGGCGAACAGCTGCTTAGACACGCTAGTCTCTGGTAAGCAAGTCGATCATTCGGTCAATCAAAGTTTGCCCGAAAGCCCAACTATTCGCCCGGCGAGATTACCGGGCGAATACGTGTTTGCTGCAACGAGACGGCCACTCGCGTGCGTAAATCCGGATTCCTACTTGGCATAGTCGAGCATACCACGGTAATCAAAACCGTCTCACGCTACATATGCAGCAGTCCACCCTCTCCCTTTCTCTCGATCTCTATCTCTGTCCTGCGAGAATGCATCGTGTGCATTATTTAGAGAATGGACGAACAGAAATATAGGATCTGCGGCTACGAGCGAACGTTGATTAAACCTTTGCATTCGATTGCTCGGCTTCTCGTCGCGTATGTTATCGTTGAAAGGAAAATAATGCTACAGACCCGACCTTGATTAGAAATCATAGCTTTATTCCCGCATGCGTCAGAATCAACGTCCTGATTTCGATATGAATATAACAGCGTACTCCTCTCTAGTGTCTCCACACGAGTATGTGTAAAATTGCATTGGATCCCGGCGAAAACTTAATTTCAACTGCTCGACCTGTTTTTCTCCGGTACGATGGAAAACTGACGCGCGTACGTTCTCGCGCACGGTTTTGCGGAAATCGCGTTTGCTTAATTCTTTTCCGCCGCCCGCGCCGCGCGCGCGCGAGAGAGAGAAAAAACGGGGTTTTTTACGGGGCAAAATTCACGCGACATTTGCAGTCGCATAAACACCGATGGAACAGCGCGATACGCTTTAAAAGCTTACATGCGTCCGCTTTGAACGGATCCGTTTAAAACGATCACCCGCTCCGAAACCGCGTTTTGCAATTCGACCTCACTTTCTTCGGAAGGCCCCTCAGCGGCAAGTGATATTCAACCTCCGAGACGAGGGCGGATACGCTCTCGCCAGATAAAAGTAGCGCGCTCTCATTTGTAAAATGATATTAGGTCGCGCGCCGTGGCTGCGCTCTCGCGCTATTTTGATATTTCGTAGTACGAAGCCGGAGTGTTCGCAAAAAGATGAAAAATAGAGGAAGTGGTATCGGACAATACGGAATATCATGATTTCTAGTCTGTTAAGGGGATACCATAGCCGTTGACGAACTTGAAAAGCGTCGATAACGTAGAAGCGACCCTCGAAATGTTATGTTACATAAACATTGACTTGATCATATCTAACGGAGAATCTAATCAAGATATACACCATTTTTTCTGCAAACTTTTCGTATCTTTGTGTTCGAAGAAAAGATCAAAATGACGATATCGAGTATTATGGAACAGTCCGTATTGCTCGTCACTTTTTATAAATATTGCATATTATTCTCTATTGTTTCTTTCTTTTAGAATACCAAAGAAGCATGACGTCGTTAAATGATGTAAAAAGTGGGATGAAATTAATATGATGTTACATATATTTATATGACATTTATAATATTATTATATAGCGGAAAATATAAAGAAGAAAGTGTAAAAATACAAATTTATATAACAGATTATAATATAATAAATATGTAATATAATAATTATTATAGACTATTATTTTATAGATATCCGATCATTTATATTCATTGAAATATGAGAAAAATTATTTTTTTACAAGATAAATGATGTATTCCGTTTTACCCGACCTATTCCATATCATCCTTCTAAATCTACCTTCAAAAAAATTGATATAACATTAAACTTACTATAGATAAGCCAAATTCACCAAAAAGAACACGTTATAAAAAAAACACTTGACATTATAACTCATTGAAAATTAATTTCAGTTATCACAAATAATTTTCGATTTATCTTAAAAAAAAAATTAAACTTGGGGATATTTCATAATACCCACACTTCCTCTACTCGTCACTCCGTGGATGGGGAGCTGAATATTCCGCGAAATTGATAACAATATAGCCGTTCGTTATAAATAACTCCCGCGCTCGCCTCGGAAATGACGACGAAGTGCGTTTCGTTGAAGCCGTAACTTTTGTCAATCGGTCAGCGGCGATGCCGCGTAGGTATGGCCGTTCCGATATATTTCGTACAGAGGTGCACCCTCCCCGGTCTCATTGAAAATGTAATTGATTTCGCCGCGGCGAATATTATTTCGGTCCGCGCGATACACCCACACACAGCATCAGCGTGGTCATTAATGCAGGTGTAAAATGGATCGCACTTTTCGAGCGGCGTAACGGCGTCATAAAAATTCTCGCAGGTGAAGATTTATGTCCAGGCTTTTGCGCCGCCACCACCCTGCAGAAAATGATGCATTGATCTCTCCCATGACGACCCGATATGTCGAGCCGTTAGCGTTTGCGTCAGGGTCAACGAAATTTTCATCGTGATTTATGAGCAATGGTTCTGGGTCGGGCCTGGGTTTACGTACGAATTAGAGTGACGTTTTGTGTTTCACAATACGGATCAAAGGTCAACCCACATGCGTCTACGCATCTCGTTGTTCGTTTTTCTCGCGTTTCGTATGCTTTTCCTTTTCTCTTTTTCTTTTCTCTCTCTCTCTCTCTCTCCCTCTCCTCTTCGCCCGTGCAAGATTTTATTTATACATTAACGTACGCGCGCATACACGCGCGCGCCGCACGTATTCGTGTAAATTTGCGGGGTTTCACCGTCTCCTTCACGAATATGTGCGTTGTACCGAATAGTAATTCGAGAAAAATGTTCGAAACTGAATTGTGGCTGACACGCTTCACATGTGTAAGAACACTAATGAAATCCTGCGGTTCGTGTGATCGCGTATGCTTCTGGGACTGCTTGCAGAGAGAGAGACGGAATTTCTCGGAATTTCACTAATTTGCGAAATGTCATGGAATTTGGCCACGTGGTCATGCCACGCGCGTCCGATATCTGGTCGACCAGTTCTCGAGGCTAGGGCTGGGTTGCGCATATAAGGTTTTAGCGGTTAGAATACCACGTTTCTAATGAAAGTGTTAATTTCCTATTTAAAACCGTGTAACGTTTATTTATTTCGACGCTTCGTCGCATGGACGTTAATCCCGTATTATACTTTCAGCAATAAGTCTTCTTGAATTTTACATGGATTCATCATAATTGCAGCACTATGTTAATAAAATGTCTGGTAACCCATGCTCATCCGTACATTATTATACATCCTTTTCGTTACATTTTATCGACACTACAAAAACTTTTCGTTGCGCAACCACTTGTATTATGTGTTTGACTATATGAATGCCGTCTTTCCATGTTCTTATTAAACCGTATTCAACGAATATAGAATTTATATCTTCCTACATATTACTAAGTTCTTATTAAACCGTATTTAACGAATATAGAATTTATATCTAAGATGTTCTTGTAGCTCCCGAAAATATCATATTTTGCCACTATTTAACCGTTCTGGATGACTAAAATCCGTTAACGTTTTATTCTTCATTTACCCTGTCTAATTTACAGTGTCCTCAAATCTCCATGATACCTTCGAAAATTATTTCTCTTGAATTCAGAATTTCATTGAAATTTATCCTTCAGTACACGATTGCAATTTAGCTTTTCATTTTTATCTCGCCGCATCTGAAAGTTTGAGAACGCTTTTTACATGCATTGTTGTGAGACATTTTAACTCGTTTTCTTTATCAGCATGCTCTGCGAATACGCTTTTATCTTTTCGTTCTGTTATTATATGAAATATATTAATAATATCTGTTATTATATGAAATATATTATAAATATATTACCGCTACTTTACTATGATTTTATTTTATTCATTTATATCATTTCATATCATATTAGGTTGGACATAAAATCAATAATAAGCTGTCGTCTCGCCGTTTGAGTATATCTCTCACATTGGTTATTTTCGGCGCCAAACATACCTTTGTCTTTATTTTAACCACAAAATTTGTCAGGAAAATCATTCTTCTAATAAGTGTTATTATAGCGCCAGTAATAATAACCGTACATGCATGCTGCTACTATTGTAAAATAGTTATAATAAAATATGTTTGGCGCCAAAAATAACTATAATTTTCAATCAGTGCACTACTAATCCAATATAATATGCTTCGCTGTTATTTATAATTTCAATAAAAATAATAATTATCAATATTATTATATTTATATAATCATTATTATCGATAGATTTCATTAGCAATATCACCACTCAATAGACACATTCACACATTATATTTTTTCCGCATTACACAGGTTTTTTCTCTTCTTATCAGCGAAACTGAACGATGGATAATTTTTCCATTAGAATCAATGTGAAAATGCGGGTTAATCGAGGATAAAATATCGGAGATTCGGTCTCTTGATACCGCCGCATTTTCTCAAGCGAGTCTCGTATTAGCGAATTAACGCACCAATTACCAGCGGGGAATGTGGTCGGGTGAGGAGAGGAAGGGGTGGGGGAAAGGGGGGAGTAGATATTGCACGCATTTATATGTTCGATCCGCGCGTATGCTCGACGACTATGTGACTACGGGAGTTCTTGGCGCAGATTAAATGGCCGCTTCGCGCAACCGAATTCCAGCGCGAGAAATCAAGTCTCGGATAATTAACAAGCCGAATCGAAAACTTCTAATAGCTTCCATCTCCGCGAATATTTCGCGGGATTAGCGGAGGTCTACGCACGAGGAAAGTTCTCGTGATGCGAAGCGCGCTACTTGCCCGTCGTGCGTACTTGTACGCGTCCCGCCGCTCAAAGTTTTGCGCGGAGATTACGAATGTAAGTGTGAGTATCGGCGAAATTCTTGCTTGGTTGCGTTTGGTTCGGCAGAATCAAATACTCGATGTTGCGAGTTAGTCTGCGACGGATTCGAATCAAATTTCACGAACATTGTATGCACCGTGCGGCTGTACACGAGGATGCCGCCTGGAATTTCCGCCATGAGTGAAACACACGCACATACACACAGACACGAATGATTATAAACGAGTGTCACGTTACTTTCGTCAACTTTTCGGCGATAATAATTGCAACGAGGATCCATTTAGCGAGAGGATACTCCGACGAGGAGAAGAAAGCGCTAACAATATGATTCATACGCGGAAAAATGCTGTTGAATCGATAGAATTTCCAACAGCACGCGTAATTCTTCTAAAAAAGGAGTAAATCTTCTTGATTCAAGAGCGATATTATTGAAATTATTCAATTATTGGATACAATACATAACATAATAATTTTAATAATATTTGCCATTGAATCAAGAAGATTTACTCCAATTATGCTTGTTGGAAATTTTATCTATTCAAAAACATTTTTTCCGTGTACATTGAAAGAAAAAATATGCTAAATTTAAGTACATATTTGTTAAGGAATATTGGAATAATTATCTTACTTGGATTAAGTAAACATTACTTGAATGTAATTTTTTCCTCCCAGTGTGCTACATTCAGGTAATATTTGCTTAATTCCAGTAAACTATTTACTCCAATATTCTTCTTGACAAATACGTATTTACTTGAATGTAATACTTTTCTTTTTTATGTATCGCTTATATCCGAACTATTTCAATAATTACTTCTTCATCAACCGCATAATAGAAGCCGTCGCGACCTACTTACATTAATCTCCATGGAAAAAATGAAGATTCGATAATTGAACTGGTAAATGTCCCGTTGCAACGCACCGAGTTATGACCGACGGGGAAAAAATAACGCTTCTCTCTGCGCGCTTCGTTTTTTATCGCGTCATTTCTCGCGACTCACGTGCGTCGTCGTCGGTTTTACGAAAGTGGAATGTATCGGCGCATAACGCGGGCGCGGAATGAATATTCCAGCGCATGATGAGACACGATGAAGCAAGTAAGCGAGCAATCGATGAAATGCGATACGATTCCGCGGCTTTTATCATAGCGACACGGCTCCAGGGGGTCAGGTATTTTTCCGTATATTTTCCATATGTATGGTTAAGTACCGCGACTCACCGTCGTAGAAAAGAGAGAGGGAGAGAGAGAGAAGTGAGAGGAAAAATGAAAATGAATAGTCCTTTTTAACTTTTTCAGCTATTTGTAGTACAATGCTTATTTATATACATAGGTTACAATGTATACTTTTATCTCACGCTTAATGGTTCTTTCGCATTGCTTTATCATAACCGGTAATGCGTTATACATTTTTATTCCTTCATAAAACATACCTTTTGTGCATTTTTTTTCTATGTAACTATATTGCAATTTTCTTCAGTCTCTCTCGTTTGTCTTTCATTCACATTTTCTATCTCTATTTTACTTCTCAAATGTTCTGGTAACATATTTCTACTTTAAAAAATAAATATACATACATTATAATATATTAGAGAAAGAGAGAGAGAGAGAGAGAGAGGCAGGAGAATTAAAAAAAAGCGAAATAAACATGCAAATGCGAGCCACTTTCCATCTTTATCACTTCGCGTTGAATACAAGTGCACTGACTTAACGCGCGCGATACAGTTTGCGAACGTACACCATTGGCCACGGGCGAGGTGAGGGAGGGACGCGGTGAGACGGTGAAACACGGGGGTGGTTTCTGTCTTCCTTCTCGCGTCCTATTGTCGCGTTACGAAAACGCTCGTGGTCGCCGACGGCGAATGAATTCTGCATCATACCCGAGTGGTTAAAGAGCTTTGGCCCATTTCGCAACTCGGACATTTCGATAATGCGGTTTTAGTTGAAAGTAACGTATTTAAGAATGATTTTCGAGTGGGCAAACCCCTCAATGAACGATCTGGTTACCGAGTCTGCGGGCGCGATTGGAAACTCTCGGCGCCTCTCTCGAAGTGACTAAAAGTAAATTTGTCACCGAGCTCGTGTACGTATTTTCTAGGAAGCCAGATTGCGGAGTGGTAGAGGATAACGCGCGGATAAAGCCGACGTATGTGCTATCAATCACGTTGCCGTTGGGCCGTTGTGCATCACTCTTTGCGATGAGTAGTCACTCGCAGGCGACACAATCGTGTCGTTATCGCGTTACACACTGCCGCCGTGATTTACGCGAGATATCGCATCTTGACAAGTTTTTACAAAACAGGTTTGCCGCTCTCGGCAACACGGCCGTAAAATATCCACGAGGCGTGTCCCGAGCGTTCTTGCGTCTCTGTCGTCCGTGTATTCCCCTCGGCAAACTTGGATTTGCCTCGCTCCCGATGCATACGATTGCGCAGCGATTTCTCGGCGAAACGTCGACGCGGAGAGACGTTGTCCGAGCGTTGTTCCATTAAGCCATGTTTTAACCAACGTTATATCGATTTGAGAGCTTCATTAAAAAGGCGGATTGGAAAACTCGTTCCTCCGGATGAAAAGAGCACCGAAGTGGACGCGAGCCGGTCAGAGCCGAATGGCGATTGTTCCGATTAATAAAGATTATTAGGGCATGTGGGGGTGGGGGGGG
>NW_014555613.1:2291729-2315784 GCF_001313825.1 Dinoponera quadriceps
TCGACAATTACGATCCATCCTCCGCGCCGCGATTAAACGGGAGAATTTTATCGTTCTTATTATGCGCCTCTCGTTATTATATACGTCCATCGAATAATAGTAACCGCGTCCGGGATATGAAGCCCGGGCGGATATATATCGTCCTGTGAGCGTTCGTCGCGCGATATCGACGATAAAAACGTATATATTTCGCCGACGTGCTTAATTAGCACTTCGCCGGTTAATATTCGGCCCCGTCGCGGTCCGGCCGGATTCGCGGGCGAACGTAAAGCCACCGGAAGGTGTTTCGACTTTTTGCCGCGGCGCCGAGTGACCCCAAGGATTATGTAGAAAAATATTGCTCGCACGGAGCTAGGTAGGTGAAGCTCGTTCGGTTCAGGGAAGCACGACGGAAGATAGTTGACACTGGTGAAAGAAGGAGAGAGAGAGAGAGAGAGAGTAGAGTGGCGGAAGGACCGCGCGCAGATTAAACGAAATTATTTAAATGCCGTAATTTAACATCCTGACTAGCGGCGGCCGGCCGGACGATGCCGCCGCTGCTTCGCAGGTGTTGAACATGCATGTATGCATAGAATATGTTTCCGGAAAACCGGCTCTGCTCCGTTCTGTACCCGGTTGGTCCGTCGGTCGGCCGGCCGGCTGGCTGGCTGGCTGGAGTGCGTGCATACATTACTAGATGCCCCGACGTACCCAGCCGGGAGAGGACGAGTACGCGACGCGTTGTATTTTCCAACAAACGAGCGCGGGAACTCGCACCCTCGCGCGTTTTCGTTATGCAGTGCGCGTCCGTTTATCGGAAGGCTTGCGTTTATCCGCGCGTTTCGCCCTCCCTTCGCCCGCTCTCGCGTTCAGCCCCTCCCGCTCCTTATGCGTGCGGCTGTAATTGAACGGGAAATTAATCGCATTCGCTTTCAACGATAACAGAGCGCGCGTTCTCCGTTCGATCAGAGCGCTCCGCTCGCACTTTCGGATTCGTTTCGTCGCATTTTTCCGCGCCGAGGGAACGGATAATTCGCCCGCTATACGATGATGTACAAGGTGTCCCGGACGGGAATAAACTTCGTGAGAGCGTGGCACGGATTGAGGTGAACAGAAAAGTTCCCTACCAATTTGCGAACGATGCGCAAAATTTCGAGTTATTATCAAAAAGATCGGTGAAAGTAATATGGTAAAAATCGTCACAAAATTCTGTGAAACCGGACCACATTGGGATTATAACGGAAATTGTGATATGTGTTGTGATTTTTAGTAATATATCTCACTGTACACATCGTTAAGAATGACAATATACGTAATAATTTTAGTCATAATTCCGGTATGGTCCATCATTAAAACATTTTATTGTAATTTTTACTACAATATTTTCCCCGTGTCTAGAGACTTCTTTAATTAATAATTCAAAAATTTACGTGCTATTTACAAAATGGTACGGAACTTTTTTGTCCAAAGTGGCCTGATTTACAGTATATGAAAATAAGAAAGCTTATGTTCTACTCCCTTACGAAGTTCGTCTCTGTTGGTCTGGCACACCCTGTGTATGTTATTTAGACTTTAAAAAGCGAGCGTTCTTTCGGCGATCTACGCGATTGGCGTCGCGCCAGGCAGGCTTCAAGTTGAATCAGATCGAAATCTAAGTGCGTTAGTGCCCGTGGCCCAATGGTCGATGCTCTTTCCGAATTCTCGCTGCGTAAAAGTTCGGACTCGCGAAATAATAGCGACGGAGATGGCGATAGCTCGCGGAAACCGGTAATAAAGTACGTTTTATAGCGTTTTAGAGCGTGAAAGATTACGACGAGTTCTCTCGTATAAGGTTCGCTTGCGCGAACCTGCGGCGCGAGGATTCAGGTCGCTGCGTAAATCCATGCGCGATCGATTCGGCCCGCCGATTCGAATTCAAGCGTTAATGAGCAAAAGCCTTACGAATGATTGTATGATTTATTCAGCCACCGATACGGATAGAGTATACATTGCAATCAACCGATACGTTATTGTTACTGTCGTTGGTGAAACTTCGTACCGACAGTCGAAATGTTATATTTGAGTAGATATCACTCACGCACAGACTCTGTGTGCGAGAAAAGTATGGAATTCGGAACTATAGTAGCATAATTAAAAAATTATCATCAAGAAAACAAGAATAGAAGAAAATCATCAAGAAATCAAGATATATATATATATATAGACGTAGTGTGACGTAATGTTTAAAGGGATTATAAATATATAATTGGGACCAAAATTGACTATAAAATGTAATGAAATTATAGTTAATCCAACTGTTTTTTTTTTGTTTTCTCTCTTAATACGTGCATGTGTGTGTATGTGTGCGATCTTTCCGCGGACACAAAATCGCTCTGCTTGAAGGAAGGTGCCATGAAGGAGAAAAGAAAAGACGAGATTTTTCGTACGAGATCCTCGCGCGCCGCGATGCATCGTGAATATTCTACGAGGACGTGTCGCGCGGAAGAACGTTAATAAATATTTTTACACGTACTCACATTCGAGAGGCTGTAGGCGGTAACGACACCAGTGGTGGAATTACGCTCTGGGAAAAAAGGGTTCGCTCGCGAACGGTCACGCGACAGGTGCTACACCGCTGATTGCGAAGTTTCTCCCCCTCCCTCCTCCATCCCTTCTCCCCGAGCCCTCGGTGTTCATACACACAACGTGGATATTCAAATGAAGCCTCCGCGACCATCACGTTTTTCGAGGAATTACTTGCAATATCACTGATACGAGCAATAAAATTACGAGGCCGCGCGAGGTGGGAGAAAAAGAGCGCTCGAGGGCCCGTTTTTCCTCGATGAGATTGCCGGCTGTAACTAAATGTCCTTTGCTGCGAGCTGCAATCACGCGCATAAATCCACGCGCGCGATCGTAAATTGTAAACCGTGTGTAGGAGCTAGTCGATATCGGCAAGTAATAAATAAATATGTCCTAGTGGCACAGATGCAAACTAATAAATCCGCCGTGTGTCTCCAAGTTAACCGGCGAATTTCAATCGATCGCACGACCCGTCGTAATGAAGTCGTCGTCGCACCTCGAAGCTCGTCGCCGTCGTCTGACGCAGATACAAAACAGGCAGCTGCGTTGTTCGCACGATGCTTAGCGTAAAAGCTTCGATTAAACTTATATGAAGTAGCTCGCAGTCTCGTTCCGGGATACCTGCGAACGCGAATTAGCCGTCTAATCTCGGATGAAGAAACGGCAACTTCGAAATCGATCGCGTCAGAACGCCGGTGCAACTTTACGCGCGCGGGCGATCACGGAGAAAGTACTTCCGCTCCGTAAAGATTGCCCCGAGGGAGCGAGATTAACTTGACACTTTTTGTCCCCCGTAGAGACCCCCGTTTTCACGCTGTAAAATTAGTTATACAACAAGAACATTCTTCTCCGTGAAGATGACGAACGTGCCGAAGAAGTCAGCCGAATTAACGAAATCATTTGCGAGCATAGCAGTTCGATTGATTGGTTCAAATCGACCGTAAAGTGTTCTGTGAGTAGAGATGTGAAAAACTGGGCGACTTCTGAGGCATTTTTCAGGTACTGAGAATCCAAAGATAGAATTAAAATATTTGGGGAGCCGATGCTATCATTAAGGATGTTACTTATGTTACGAAGAAACGGAAGGTTCGATATAATCCGTCTGTCACTTGATTCGACGGAATAACGACGAAGGGGATATCTTTTCGGGAAGAGAGTTCTCCGTTCTCTCCTCTTCTCTCCTCTTCGGGTGTCTCGCAAGTCGCACACGCGCCGGCAAAATTGCCCGACCGCTTTTACGATTCGGTGTTCGCGCGGCGCCGTATCATACGTGTTGCTCGCTGTTCAGGATCGGAACGCATTACTGGGCTACACAGGAGCAATTGCCTTAGTTAATTAACGAATTTACAACTGCGACAGAGCGGTCGTGCGGCAAATCGGTATGTTCTATGTACGGCGGCCCGGCGCGGTAGCGTGCGAATGCGAGTCGGGCGATATCGTTATCCGCGCGTGTTACGTGTGTAGTAAGCTTCGGGAGCTTTGGCCGGTTTGTTCGGTTGTACACCGTGCGGCGGGCGTTGCGAATTACGGTGCGAACGCTACTGATTGTGTCTCTCCCCCTCCTCGGCCGCCCCCCATCTGCCGCTCTCTGTACGTATATGTATACGTATGTGCGTTCTTTTATTTTATTTCGAAAGAATCCATCGCGTCGACACGCGTAACGCGGCGCTTTCGAAATTGTTACCTCGCGGGCGGAACTGTATATAGCGATATTTACGCGTCGCGTTGATTAGCGTTCGTGTATATATGGATGCAGGCTTGCGAATTTTCGCCTGCGCGATGACAAATTACCGAAACTGTAAATGTCGTTACGCCTGTAACGGCGAATGGCGATCCGTTCCGTTCTACGCCGCATGTCGGAAAATTGCAGACATATTACGTCGGAGAGATGATATTTGCGAATTTAATATGGGAATTATTTGTACCGGCCGACGGAATCATTTCTGCCGCGTCGAAAGGCGTCTGTTTTTAGTTGAAGGGAAATATAGTTTTCTCTCTCTCTCTTTTTATATATAAAGAACTACTACCTTTCGAGTAATATTTACTTGATAAATGTAGGAATATATTTTGTGCATATTTTGATACTATTATCAAGAAAATATTTTTTGCTCAAGATAACCATTACTTACTTAAAAGAAGAAAAATAAACTGAGTAATTGTTTCTTTCTTTTCGCAATAATATTTTTCTCTGTACAATATTGAGAATATCCAAATTTATATTTAGAAAATATTTTAGCCGGGCAGAAAAATCTAGATTTAAAACCACCAAGTTTCTTCAATGGAAAAGAAATATTACAGAATTCTAGTAAATATTCTTCCAAATTTAGAATCGTTTTATATTTATATTTAATATTTCCTTTGCAAATTAAGATATTACCGCGTTCAACCAAGTATTTACAATAAACTATTAAAATATATTTAAATTGACAACAATCTTATTTGATTTAAGAGGCTGAGAAACAAATAATTACGTTCACTTGATTGTAGCACTTTTTTCTTTTCCGTGTACCGAAATTATCGTAGTTTGAAAAATGTCGCGTCGGGTTTTCATTTTCGCGTCCCGGCTGATGTTTGAGCGTGTTAGCCGGCATTCTATCGCGGTGCATTCTCGTTAAGATTTTCAAGTTAACTGGATTTTTTCGAGGGATTACTCGTAATGGTGGGTTGCGCGGCTGCGAAAGCTGATGAAATTTTCAGCCGCTCGAACACCTGATCTGCCGTAGCAGTTGTGCCGATGAGGGAAACTCTCTCCCGTATTTTAGCTCGATGCATTTTGAATAAGCTCGTAGTCTCCGTGGACTACAAGTGGTCCATTAGCTTAAGTGAAATATAGATGAGTTTTGACTTTAAAAATAACGAGAAGACAATTACAGTAATTAGTAGCCCTGTGTTTATTTCCGAGAATAGATTTACCGCGGGGTAGGTTACAGTGTAATGGGTATGTATACACGGGGTGCTTGTGAAAGGGATCGCCGTGCTTCGAATCAGCTCGTTCTCGCGAGAATTCGCGAGAAAACAGTCGGTACGAATACGGTTTACGGTGCGAAAACTCTTCCTCTCTGCGTTATCACACACTCTCGGAAGCTTATTCGTCGTATTTAATTCCTGCTAATTATTACTCGTCGTTATTAAACGCCGGCACCACGCTCTGAAATGCGATTGTTAACCGAAAACAGCGTCTCGCCAGTCGATATTCCCGTGAGGCTTAACAATTCATCGAGTTTCATTCAGCTACGAATCATCGATAGAATTTCCGCAATCGTCGCAATCGTCGAGCTATTCTTCTAATAATAATATAGTAATTCGAAGCGTCGCGGAACAAATTGCGCCCGCAAATTGACGTGGACATCGAACCCGGCGGGGGTAGCTTTTAAAATCAATAACGTGGCTTTTTAATATCTCGTCGCGCGTGACAAAATATTTCACGCGGATATTTCAAATACTTTAATCGCGCCGGGATTTACGCGCCGTAAATTTCGCGAACGATGTGAAATTTAATTCATTTGCCCCGTGCCCAGTGCATTTTTCATTCTCCAGACTAAACTTGTTTCCCACCCCCTCCCTGTTCCATCCCCCCTTCCCTTCCACCTCCACGGCTCGCAGCTCCGCCGGACATTAAACCGGTTGCCATTACGGAACACCAAATATCGAATGTATATACAAGGCGCGTTTGTGTATGTACGGGTATAATACGGCGGCGTTATATTGAAATTAAATGTAATTGTTACGTACGTGCGCGTTAGAGGATGTGTACGTACGAATGGGTACGCGACACGCGGCGGCCACGTCGTTTGCGCTGGACGTGACGTTAAAACAGCATTACATTACACGGTATTATATCCGTTCTGTGTTATCATCCTGAAATCCTTCTGAGCCCTTTTAACGAGCGAAGTTGCGAAACTCGGCGAAACGCAGAGCCCGACTGTGCGAAAAAGTGCGATTGCACCGCGACACACGCGCGAAACTAACGACAGCGCCGGCAATGGCGCGGCGGTGTTATGCATCGACAATTAACTTTCCTGATCTCCCGGTGGTATCCTCGCGGGGCATTTAGCAGGCCGAAATGCAGTTATCAGCTGCTCGGAAGCTGTTGTTTCACGCGTGTGTCGCGCGCGTGTCGTATATATCAGAGGCGGACTCGAGAGCGCTCGTCTCGCTTTAGCGCTGATCTCGCCCAAGTTATACCGCTTGTAATCACGCGATATTCGCCGTTAATGAATTTATCGTTGGCGACGCTGAAGCGCCGCTTCTCCGCGACTATGTTGCGTCGCGCTACTGTCATTATGGAACGAGCGACCCAAGAATCGAGAGGCAAGCCGATCTCTTTAGCCTCGTCGAATCTTCAATCGCGCGTGTTAATCCGTGGCCAGTGATAAATATATGTGTCAGCGTATTGAAGAATTTAAAAACTTCTGCAAAATTCATACATCACCTTTGTTGAGCTCTCATTTTAAAGAAGGAGGATAAAACCAATTGCGAAAAAATCGGCGCGCCTGAGGATTGCACCCTCTGGCTGCACACCCTTTCAAAAAGTACCGAAATCGAAGAAAAGAAGAAAACTTCTTTCTTAATATTTCTGTAAGTCTTTTTTTATCGTCTTTTTCATACAAACTATAAGAGTAATTTGATCGCTAGAATTAAGAACGTGATATCGGAGACCGTTTTCGTACCTGCGTTACTCGAAAATAGCGCTAACTTCGATTTTAATTATCTCAGCTTCGGTATGGCCGATCTTTATCTAATTTTACACGTGTATAAATCCTATTTTGTTTAATACGCTGTTAAAGTTTGAAAAGAAGTTCCCGAGAGAATAAATTTACGGGCCGACTATTTTCGCAACGCGACAACGGAGAAGGAAAGGGAACGTCGTTTCATCGTCGTGAGCAATTGATGTCCATCTCGAGATCTATTTCGTGTGTCTCGCGATATTTAAATTCGATCTTTCATCACACCTTTGTCCGGTGTGTTCAAGTTCTTTCGATGCAAAAAATTAAGCGCTCAGCGTTTGGGGATCAACAGCTTGATGGCGCCGATCGACGTCGTTGAGGCGGCACGACAACAGAATGACGCGAGTCGAATCTCGAAAAGAGCAGTGACAAAGAGAGCGAGAGAGCAGCGAGCGCGCAGCTGAACGGTCCGTTGACGTGTCCCGACGTCGTTAACTTCGGCCGTGATATCTCTCCGTAGTCCGCCACTTTTCAACGTCAGTGGTTCCCTCATCGATCCGCTGCTTCACGCACCCTGCGCATCCCTTTGGCTACAAATTTACCTGCGGCACGCCACTGCGTCCACCATGCCGCAACGCGCGCGCGAAAGAAGACCACCGTCGGCGTCCCGTGGCTTTGAAAAAGCATTTTCCCTCCGGCCGAACCCGGCGATGCATCGTGACCTCCCCCCCTCTCTTTCTCTCTCTTTGCTATTGGCCGTTGGCCGTTATCGACGAGACCTCGATTTTAGAGGACGGACGGTGGAATCGGAAATAGAGGACGCCCGTCTGCATGCACATACGAGATGTTTTGGTTCTCCCGTACATCTCGTCTAGCTATTTTCGATCGGAACAGATTCCTCGTTAATGGCCGAACGGGTCATTTCTCCGTTAGCGCTTGAAATATCTTCTCGCAATTGACCCTCTGATTAAAGTTCTACCGGAGCGATATGTATTGTCATTTGCTCGCGGAGTTCCTTTAATCCGCGATTGGTCGAAAAATCCAATCCGTGTACGAGGGCGTTGTGGGAAGACAGAAATGGCGTTAGCACGCTGAACCATCAGGCCGGGGATGATTGTAGGGCGATTTTGGACGAACAAGGCGCGAAGTCCAATTAAGATGTTTTTCAACGGTCGGGCTTTGGCCCGCAGACATCGGCGTATCTAGGCACCGCGTCGTCCACGGCCTACCGCGCGCGCGCGCGAGAGAGAGAGAGAGAGCTGAATTCATATGCATACATGAATACATTTCGCTGTTCCCCAATCAACCTATCCGTGCTCGCCCGAGCCGTGGAGCTGTTATTGTCCACGGGCCGCTGCCGACAGCGCATGGGGCATTTTTTCGGAGGTATCCACGTGCTAATGAAGAACTTCCCCTGTCTCAGTATCCTCGCGTCAGGATCTTGAGAGATGGACGCGACGCGCCTGTGGATCATTCAGTAGGATTCTTACGCACGATACTTTTCGTCGGAGCCTCTCGATAGTTGAATACTATATGTAAAACGTCAATTTCTCTTCGGAAAAGTGGAGTAACTTTTCCCGCTTTTCTTTATGGTTTCGTTTGACACGAGAGAGAGAGAGAGAGAGAGAGAGAGAGAGGCGTTGTCTTCGATAGTATCGTTATTCGGTAAGTGGTCCGATTCGATTTGTAAAGGACGTAACGCGACGCGACGACGTTGATTAATTATACAACGGCAATTAATTTGGAACTGATGCGACAGCTTTAACGACGTCGAATCCGGAACGAAGACCCCTGATGGGACGATGTCATAATCCACGGACAATAAGTCGTGAATTCTTAATATTTGATCCCTACAGTCTGCCGTTGCCTTCATTAATCACGGTGGGTGTAAATATCGTTTTAAAGTGACGATCCACTTTCGCCAGCCAAGGGTAATTGTAAAACCGCGTCCACGTAAATCGAGCCGTATTTACTTCGTATTTCTACTCGCACTTCTAATATAATGATATCGCACAGGAAATCGACTGTCGAATCAGCTGCGATCGGTGCGAAATTAAAATTCAACGAGACTACGAATATACCGCGAAGATAATTCCGAGCGATAATTTCACGATTCATTCTATACTCGGCATTCTATAAAAATAGAAAGGATATTATAGATAGCGACTTATTTTTTATCAGACGCGTATCTCGAAGACCACTTCGTTCGAGCAGTCTACGGTGCGAGTGCCCTCTTACCGTTTGTGAGAAAAAAAGACCGCGGGAAGTGGGTCAAAGGGGTTACGCCCAGCAGAAGGAATAATAAGGGACTAATTCTTTCCGATTCTTACACAAACTCACACACCTCTCGGATGAAACTCCTTGAGGAAGTGCGAAGTCCCGGGACGCGTGTAAATCTCGCCGAAATACACCGTCGTCCGCTTCGTCCGAAAATCCTTTCGTTGATACATACACATTCGAAAACGCGAAATTTAGAGCGACCCCTTAAAGAGCCGCCTGGCCGTGTGTTGGAATGAACTTTCATCTCGCTCTTATTGCCCGCTAATAATTCCCGGCTCGCCTTTTGACAGCCCCGGTTACGATACACAGGCGACTTAACGATCGCGAGACGTCGCCGGCGGCGCTATGACGAAAATAAAATCAAGCGTCCTTCCGCAACTCGCGCGCAACTTATGAAGGACCTCCGGCACCATTATACTCCTTATATCAACGGCCTTCACCGGCTTCACGACAAAACTCGGGCGCCCGATGGTCGGTCGCGACACTTTTCATGTTCTCACAGCAGTCGATAAATCTTCCTCCCGTTCGGCGGAAACGAGAGTTTCCCGACGAGAGTCGAGAACCCGCCAGCAGTCCTCCACAATATATTTTTTACAGCGTGCTGGAAGAATTTTCACTGTTTTCGCCGGCGAGGCTCTTTTTCACTTCGCCCCAGCGGTGTAAGCATCGACGAGTCCGATTGAAAAGCCGTGTTACGCCGGCAACTTAACGGAATTCTTACGTAAACTTCTCGTGGAAGTCAATCGTTTATTTGGCCGAGTTCTGACCGCGGCTGTCCACGCTAAAATCGTCAAATCGTGTCCGTGGAAGTTGTGTAATTTTTCATGACAACGACGGTTCGTACTGCGCGCGCATCCAACAGTTGGATCTCGATAATGATGCAAATTTTAAACAGAGCAGGCAGGCCGACGCTCCGTCTCTTTGTTGGAGATTCTCTCTAAAGTGCAATCTCTAAAGTGTATTATCACTGAGAAGCAGTCAATAGTCACTAATGATCATAATTATAAATGCAGAACTGCAAGTCAGTAAAATTTCGCTGCAGAAGACTGTTAGTATCAGTAAATGTTTTCATCGGAGAAATCTGACCGCAGAAACAATGAAATAGATATTATTTATTACTTCTCTTTTTTATCATCTTAATCCTACTTTCAAGATATTGTCGGTGATTTTACTTGAGATATTCTTAATCGTGTTTGATTGATTTAATTTATATCGTATTTGAAAAAGCACGCTGATGGGTCTCCTGATGGGTCTCGAATTCGAAACCTCTAGCTCTTGAGTCTACTACCATACGAACTACGCCAAATACAACGTATAGTTGAACGCACATACAACATGTACATATTTCTGCTGCGGGACGCGTAACAGCGATTTACAATGAATTTTTCATTGGCCAAAATCGGTAAAGTGCCCGCATAAAATAATTTCCGGGTCCTGGTCGGAATCAATCCCGATTTTCCAAAAAAACCGATGGATTCTGATTTGGAAATTTATAAAAGTTCGTATTAAAGGTATAACGTTTTAAAAATGTGATTCTAAATAATGAAATCCAGACAGATTCTATTTTCTCTGACCATTTATTCAAAATTTTCTTTTCTTCTATTTTATATTTATGTTGAACAGAATGTCTGAAAAGTTCTAAATATTAACGCACGTTTTACAAGTACTTAAAAAGTATATATACTTAAGCTGTTTTTAATTATCTTGCTCAATCTTGCTCTTTTTGCAATACATTATAAATATCTTGAATAAAATAATATATATTATATTTTTACTTTGAACAGAAAACTGTAACATTACATTAAACATTTAACACGCCTTGCAATTATTTACAATTATATACAAGAAACATTAATTCCTGAATCTTAAGTATTCATATTTTTGTAAAACGCACGTAAACATCTCAAATCATTTCCAATATTTCGTCCAACATAAACACATAAAATAAGAAAGAATCTGAAACAAAAAACAAAAAAAACCAACTAAATAAAATTGCGACTCTAAATGGAAAAGATTACATTTGCTTTGTCCAACATTTTTCTAAAGTTTTCTTATAATTAGGATAAGAATGGAATTCCTAATTAGTATCGCAATATGTTACACTTATTTGATAAATTTCAATAATCTGATCAGAATGTATGCCATACTTGAGAATATTTAGGAAATGTCCATATCAGGTATTAGACAAAAGAGTTAAGTGGAAGAGTTTCCATTATAAAAATTAGTGAATACTCATCGATTATCGGTAGAATGCTGTTTTGCTGAATCAATTAGTAACATTTTCATTGATTCAACTTAAGAAAATATTACGCCGGAGAAAGTGCTATTCTCGTTGACACGGATCGGCACGGATTCCGAGTCCGCTTTAGCGCCAAGTACGAACGCACAATTTATCAGAATAGTCCGCTGTATATTCAGTAGCAGCCGGGGTCTTTGCTGACGCGTAAATATATATGCTAATGAATACCATGCAAATAACCGTTCTCCTACTTCCCCTCAACTTTTCTCTCCGAGGCGCGCCATTAACACAGTTTTCACAAGCATTTGGTTTTCAGATCTTATGCGCCTGTACCTACCATTGTTACGCCGCACTAAGCGGCCTGCCAGTTTGTACGTCATGATTTTTCGTGAAATTTAAATGTCGCAATGAAACACGCGCGGCTCTCTTACTCTCGTTTACGTTTCGCCGCGCTCGAGCTACGCACTCAGCGTTTCAACTCTGCGTTATTCGCCGAAATTCTTCTATATACAACTCTCCGCGATGCAATCTTCAGGAACAAAAGGGAGAAACGAGAGTGGGAAGCAATTCACCTTATTTTCGAGCACACGCTAATATTCCGCTTCCTCTCTCTCTCTCACGAAGAGTAATTGCGCGCGTTAACTAAATACATTGCGTCAAGTACCTTATTCCATCCGATACTTTCGAGATCCGCAGAGTTCTCTTTCGCGTCTTCGTTAAATACGAGAAACCCTATCGCAATAATTCGATCTCCTCACGCCTTGCGGAAACCATTAAAACGCGCGGTCCGATCCGATCCCGGCATTTTTCAAACACTCTAGCCGTCGATTAATTGTTTTTATCGAAGGAGCCCATCCCACGGGGGCTAATCCACCCTTGATTAATCCCCCTGCCGTCCTCGGGCCGCGCGCTGCTTCTTATCGGGAAAAATCTGACGACGGGGGAAGAAACGAGTCAAGTCGACTCGGCTCGCGTGGCGGAAAAAGAAAATCCGGCCAAGACGGGGTTGGATGGAAGGAGTTAAGGGGGACAAAAAATTCCCGACAATTATTCGCGGCGCCCCGTCAGCCTATAATTAGATCGGTTAACGAGAATAGAGACGCTGGAGACGAGGCACTTCTCTCTCCGGGCTCTCTCTTATTTTTTTCCATCCGTCCTCCGCCAATGTCTCTCATTAGGAATTATTAGCTACCGCCGGCGCGGAGCTTCTGCGAGAGAAGCGGACAGGTGGATAATTAAAACAGCTGTTTAAGGGCCACGGCCGCGCGATGACGGCGCGGCGACCCCATGGCGGAGGGTCGGAAAATACCGCTTAAGTGAGGATCGTGAGCGCGACGGTGCGGGTTGTCGAGCTTCTCGAGGGTCGGGAGGATGCAAGAGAGAGAGAGAGAGAGAAAGGGGGAAGTGAGAGAAGGAGGAGGAACGAGGGGGAGAGCGGGCGGGCTACGTTGGCTTCCACACTTAATCACTTTTGCTAATTGCAGAATGATTGCTCCGCGCTTGAAGTTTCAATAATGGGGTTGTTACACCCCCGTCCTCGCTGCAGGACCGCCTTCGTAGACGGTTATATACCAGGGGCCACCGGGGGTGCCCGTGCCTGTTCATACCCCCTTCATCTTCTCCTCCCGCCACGGTTCCGCCTCGCTGTCGTCTTGCCTCCTCCTCGGGTTCCGCGTGATGAATGCTATAATAGCCTACCTGCCTTCGGGTGATAAGAAAGTAATCGTTCCATCTGCCCACCGTTATTTCATTATCCCCCTCCCCTGCGGGTTGTTTCGCGAGTAGCCACCCTCATCCGTTGCACCGGCTTCTTAAAGCAAGCTCACTGCTTAATGACGTTTGAGCCCGATGAACGACCTCGGATAATTATGCAATTACGCGCGAAAATAAAACACGCGGCGAAATCGTATTATACGTTAGATGGAGTACCTCACAATTATATCTGAGAGGATTTAACTGGCTAATGGAAGTGACGGAAACAAATAAGAAACTCAATAGGCATTGGTGGTCGAGGTAATCGAAGTGTTCAGATGTTTGTTATGTAAGCTATATTTTTTGCGCAATTTCAGTTACTGTGAAGTGACGGATATCTCACGGAATTCAAAGCGTCACCTTCTGTAATTACATTTGTCTATATTTCGATAATAACGTTTTCTGAACTCATTTATCGCTCGTGCTTATCGATTGCAAAACGATCACGAATTCATCGTTCTTTATCATTTGTCGCATTTTATTCGCTGATAATAACTCCTCGGTATTTTGCGTATAAACTCGCGACGAACGGTACCGTTACAAGCGAGAAAAAATCCATCGTGTAGGGAATTTTCCGACCGAATTCTGCAGTTGTCCTCTGAACTTCCGATGAAAGAGTAACAAAGACGCGCGCGGGATCACTTATCAAAATGGTTGCTTTCCTTTCACGTCTCTACATCGATTCGTTCGTGAATTACGTGGCTTTTCCGAATTTCGACTTGCGTGGGAGTGGGAACAAGGCCGCGTCGCGTAAATAACGATATGTGTTGGGAACCGGATCTGCTATCGTTTCTATGAAGCGCCCCATTCAGCAGGTGCCATTGACTCCACTTCCACAAATACTTAACCGGCCCGATATAATTGTCGATAGATATATTTCTAAGAGCCGTAGCGATTCGAAGACTATCGGAAAGCTGAAACCATTGCGCTTTCGATAAATATGGCCTTTTTGAGACTCGTCTCGAAAGAGAGAATATGTAGTAATATCAGATTATTACGATGGAATATATTGGTTTTACTACGGTTAGGAAGGAAACGAATTTGTGGTCGAAATTGGAAAGTTCCGGTTTGGAGTTGGTTATTTTAAACGACATCAATTTTCAATGTTTAACGAATTTAAAGTTAAACCGAAAAAAAGAAGGGAATGATAATGAAGGTTCTCTTTTATGATTTTAAAAGCTTGGAAAGAAAGACGGTTTTTTCTCATTTTTTCCGCGTATTTCTGCGATTTCTATCCTAAGGATAGAAAAATTCGTTTAGAAAAATTTATGTACGTTTGGTTAAAATTTGCCACATTTACTTTTTTCTGTCAAGAAGAAGAAACTAAAAAATCTGCCGTAAAATTGAAAAGAACCGGATTTTTTCCGAGCTTTCAAGACTATACTTTCTTCAGATTTTGAATCCTTGGAAGTGAATGTAATTTCTCGTTTCACGAAATTGTACAAAAACTGTATCGAAAGATTTGCTATATCGAACCTTCTCTATTTCTAACCAATGACATAGATTGCGATTTTACGATTCTACATGCTTATTATGAAGGAATATATTATATATTTTCAGAGATTTAACATTTTTCTCGATAACGTATGCAGTTTTGCGTTAATGTACGATTACGCAGCGGACTCTGTATATTGTTGTATTGACCGATATGTTATTATTATCCACCAGACATGTGTTTTATTAGCTGAAACCGGTTCAATGCGTAACAAGAGTCGCCTTCACCATCTAATTATGAAACTTATTCGATCGTCTCGAAATTTTTCCCCGGAACAAAGGGAATGATTGAATCGAGAACCTTGCTAGTTGTTCGTAAATTATGTTGAAATTAATTGAAACGGCTCTCTTTCTCTCGACGTTTCGTGCGAGTGAAATATTGAATAAACTTAGCCGGGCCAGCAAAACAATACAATCGAATGTGTGTGATCGACTCTAATTGGATCTCGTGGCTTTAAATTGGTCCGTTCTCGGACCGATACAACGTAGCCATACTCGCGAAGAACAATGGGCTTAATTTAATAGAATACGGTCCGATGTGGTCAGGTCTGATCGTCCACTGGTGCGAATCGATTTAAACGCCGCCCATGTAACTATAATCCAATAGTACATTACACATCCGCTACATGAAACGTACGGATGCGTTCTATGGGCTGATAATTTGCTGTCACACGTAATATATATCGCACTTAATAAAATGCACTACAAAACTGATATCGTGTATCTCATAACGGTATCTTGCGAAATAATTTGCCGCTAACACGTTTCATCCTGTCGTGTAGTAGGAATTGTAACAATTTTATCACAACATTTTTCTAAAAAAAAAAAGGAGAGTGGATAAGGGAGAGGAAGAGAGAGAGAGAGAGAGAGAGAGAGAGAGAAATGGGCGAGCGAAAATATTGGCCGCAAAAAGCCGGTCTAGTTGCCGCGGTGAAAAGATTCATTTCTATGTCGTTTACGCCTTCCTGTTAGATTGGCGTGAGAGGTTTGTCGTTTTTAGATTAAGTTTTAAACAGAGTTACCAATTCAATTTTTTTTTTTTTTAAAGTGGTTGGAAAAAACTTCTCTCTCCCTTTTCCTCTTTCTGCAGATGGAAAAGTGGACGCGGGTGTCGGCGCGGTGACCGTTTCGATTAATAACAATTACTTCGGAATTGTGTGATTCAACAAATACGACGAACTTCGCGCACCGACCTGGCGCAACGTCTCTTCAAAATATCCCGTCACTGTTCGTGCGGCCGGTCGATGCAATTTGCTCGTTGGTACCAATTTTATCAATCTCAAGCGGGATCTCAAACACTGTAATTTGCTAGAACGCGTTAATGCTCAGCGGTATCCGTGGCAGAGGGATTTAGGCGAATTCTCATTAAGTTTACGGGTTAATAAGTTAAATATTTTACGGCGTTATTTAGCATAAAATGCCTACGAGTGGCGTGAATGTAACCGCGGCTTTGACGATTCTTACCTGTCACGGAATGTGTTTTGTTACAGCGCGCAGATTACGTACGGCCGTTTATGCCCGTCGGGCACGCTATTACGCTGAGAGACGACGTAGGAAGTAAACCCCGGCGAAATAGTCGCGAGTGCCGTCGCGGTCGCGTGCCCGCACGCATAATCGGATGGTGTGTGTTTGAGGACTTTAATCGAATAAATCGCGAGAGTACTTGGTAACGCTGATAAGTAGATACGCAAAGCCCATATCGCGCTAGTCGATAGCCTAGGTACGATAACCGAGGAAATATGACGGGGGTATTGCGGAAGGGGTGAAATCGCGAAGGGACGCGCGGGCAACGCCGAGAATGTTGCACGACGAATCGACCGAGAGATGAGGAAAGGGGAAAACCGGAGGAAAGCAAAAGAAGAACACGTTTACATGCCTCGCCGCATGCGTCGTTTAATAAACTCTTGCGTGGCCGGCGCAATGGCGTGCCCGGTTTCCCGCGGACATAAATTTCACCTCGAAGGAAAGCGAGGTTGGCGAAGTGTGCGAAGTGTGTATGCGCCGCGGGATCGTGCAGTAGCAATAGACTCTCTCTCTTTCTCTTTCGCGTTAAGAAATCAAGCGCGCGGCTCCCTCTCTCTTCAGGCCACATTTAGTTCACCCATGGGGCGAGTTGTGAAGAGCGTGCGGGGGAATGTGTAACAACTTGACCAGAGGATAAATCAAAAAATAATACCCCCGCGTCATATCAAGCCATTTTTCAACGCCGGCGCCGGCCAATTGAGATTTATGGGGCGCGAGTTTACGGTGACTGTTACATTGAAATCACAGGGTGGCGACGAGCCGACGAAGGGCCGACGCACTTTTCGAAAGTGTAGAGATTAAAATCAATTTGCGCGCGCACACATGTTTTCACGCTCTCCGTCCGCTCTTCTCTCGGTAACGCCGAACACACCAATCTTATGTACGCGTCAGCATACTAGGATTAAGTTAACGAGGGGGCGTAAGTTTCATTCGATAATGTGTCACGTACGGACAGCTCGCGTGATGAACGAGATAGAGGTCGAAAGGGGGAGAGAGAGAGAGAGAGAAAGGATCGTGGAGAACGGGAGGGACCGAATGAAAGAAAAAAAGGGAAAAAATACCGGAAAATAACGGTGGCTTGACGCGCGTACCGGCGCAGAAATGCTAATTACAACGGGGCTAATTGCATCGCCATTGCGACACTAAAGTGTCGACGTGTCACCTCCGTCATACACGTGTGCATGCTGCCCGTCCGGAGAATTGCCCACCGCTGAGCCAATATATACGTTTATCAGAGCCGTAAGTTTTGATTATGCTCGCGTGCCGAGATGTCATTACGTGACATCCCTCGTGCCCCTCTAGGTAGACCGTCAACGTTAACACGTGAAGCACATCTTGAAACACATCGCGCACCTGTTTCACTGTGGACGCGCGCGTATGTGTGTACCGGGGTGCTCTAAAATCTGCCAGATTATTTATGAAGCTTGATTTTAGTCAAGCATACTGACAACTGTGTTCTGTTTTTATGAGAGAGGTGGACGAAAAGGGACAAAGCTCGATAGGAAGAGAGAGAAAGAAGTTTAATATTTGCTTATTACTTAGAGCAAGTTTATTTGTTATTTTAACTCTTTAATTAATAAAATTTACGTGTTATTTGCAAAATGTTGCAGGACATTTTCAGTTATTAATTAAAAAAGCCTCTATACATGACCATTCTCAATAATAAATAATTCGAAATTTGGCGTGTTGTTTGCAAAACGATAGTCGACTTTTTTGTCCACTTCAATCTGTTCTACGTTCTCACGAAGTTTGTCCATGTTGATCTGGGATATTCTGTATATATATTAAATATATATTTGATATAATTATTTAATTCAATATATTTAATATAATTATTAGATTGATTATGAGAAACGATGGATTTAATTATTATATTAAACCGATGGAAACGTGCCGTTCTTCTCCTCCGCGTGTTTCTTACGCTACAGGCACAGAAGTGAAAACGAACGAACTTTTCGATCAATCATTATCTGTCGTCGAATTACTTTGGAAAGCTAGATATTAATGTTGTCAGCGGGAGATATTACGGTATCGCATTCGCTGTAATTCCATGATTATCTCGTTTAATTGCACATCAATCACAAATGATCCGTGTGACATCTTTCTTCTATAAATGAACCAGTCAACGTGCTGTTAAACGCAACGCGAATCGATATTCTTCGGACAGATGATATGCCTCTTATGGAGCACCGATATGAACACTTCTATGTATGTATGTATGTATGTATGTTTATATATATATATGTATGTGTATGTGTGGGTATCGTCATGTCGGCAAATTCCGACCAGCGCGTCGCTTACGTGAGAGTGTTATTTATACGACTAATAATTTATTATCCGCTCTTGTAATGCGAGCGAGCCGTTGGCCCCGTGAGAGTCGTCGACGGCGGTTTTGCGAAAAGGACGTGGAGAGGGCGGAACGAGAACGAGAAGTTCTCCGGGCCCGAGAAGATTTCAGGGCGCGAGGAAAGTCTGTTTGTTATCCCTCGTGAGAACGACGAGTGGATTAAGAGGATGACTTATAACTTTTGTTAGAGTTATAGCGTATGGAGTGATAAATTGAGCCGCGCCGGACGGGATACCGAATATAAGTCGTGCGAGTGGATAGCGAATAAAAGCAACGCTCATCGCTCTCGATAAGATCGCTGTGAGAGATCACGATGAATTAGCGGCGTAAATATAAATTACACCCGGAACGTTGTGTACGGCGCAGCCGTGCCCCGTTCGTGCTGCCTCGCGAGTTCAGATTTGCGACGAAGGATTCGTTAAGCCGAGCTTTCTCGGGGTATCGATCCTCGCGCCGGCGACGTGAAGAAAGTTAAATTTCTCAGAGGAGTGCCGGAAAACGCGAACGTCGGTCGGTCCCTAAGACGAAAGTATCGGAGGAGGTTCGGAAGAGGAAAGGAAACACAGGGGGAGGGGAGACGGGGGTTGCGTCGGTCCCTGGCGTACGAACGGTGAAACGAGTTCAAAATCCCTTTTACCGGGCGAAACTTGACACGAACCGGACAAGGGGCGGCGGGAGGACGGGGCGGACCGGCCGCGCGACCAGCCGGAAAAGTTGGAATTATAAAAATTTCAGATTTCTGAGCGGTTGACACGTGACACGACGATTCATACACAAACAGAGAAAATAAGAATCTCATCCCCCGGGAATTCGCGTGACCGAGTTTCCCCGGCTCCACTTCCGCGTTTCCCGGATACCCGGAGATACGATACAAGAGTGCGAAATTTCCGGGTAAAATAACGCCATCCAGCGGGCTTCGCCGGATGTATGCGTTCGCATATATATATTCCCGAAGTGACCGGTATTTTCCGAAAACATTTGTAATAATCACATTCTCGTTACCAGCTGTTGTTCTCTCCGGAACCGTCGGGCGCGAAAAATTTTCACGAATTACCAGGGACAAGTTCCCGCAATTGAAAAACCAATTTCCAAATCGCTGGGAAATCCGTACTGAAAAAAAAAGAAGAAAAAATACCGAATGGAGATCGCGTTGAAATAAATTTGCATTGTATTTGATTGCAGGACCTTCGTTTTGGGGTCTGATAAATCCGCAGTGGTCCCTGTGCAGCAAAGGAAGACGGCAGAGCCCCATCAACATCGAGCCGGACAAGTTGCTCTTCGATCGTCACTTGAGACCGGTGCACGTCGACAAGCACAAGGTAATCTATCTAGTCTTTCAGTCCACAGAATCGCGCTGTAATTCGTGGGCATCCGTCGCCGTCCTGCGGGACACGCGAGCGCCCAAGAAAATCGAAACTCAGTAAAGCGGGAGCTAATTTAAAATTTCATATTTGGGAATTTGATCGAACTCTTTCCAAGTGAGTCCATTCTCGCGGAGAAAGAGTCATCTCGGATTTGTGAGGAAATCAAACTTAAGCGTTCGCACGACATAATGGCTGAAAACGCTTCTTAAATCACGTCATCTTGGCGATATCGTGATTTTATTAGATAATAGCATAACGTAACAGAGAGAGAGAGAGAGAGAGAGATTTGACTAATTTATCGAAATAAATTCAGAGAAACTGCATTCTCCCAAACTCGTCATTTAACGCGGTTTTTCTCGTATATCTGGCAAATTAAAATTTAACGCGGTAACATGCCGGCGTCATCTCGTGTATCATCGCACGTTCGAGCATAATTTCGGAAAGGGTAGCGCGCGCGAAGAAGTAAATCCCGAAGTTCAGTTCCGCGTCCCGTGTGCACGTCCACTTCAAATGAAGACGAAAGAGTCGTCTGATGGACGCTCGTTAGTCAAGCGGAGCACATACCGGATGTCTCCCGGCGGGATGATTAAATTGCTCGAGTTTTTGCGCGGGGACAGGTAATGAGAGAGAATCTCATTGATATTAACGATTTGAAAACGCGCTCACTCATTACGACCATTACGCATTGTTTGCGCCGGATACGTTCGATTGTTGACTATTACGTGTAATTACGCGTCGTACGCTATTACGCGATATCGCAGTTGCTTTTATCGCAAGATCGATACATAAAGAGAGCCGAGCTTTATAATTAAATCATATCAGGACAAAATTATAACAATGTGGTGATTATTTTAATTATTCGAGGCTGGATGCACATTATTTCGGGTAAAATGAAGTACAAATGGTGTCGCGCGCGGCTGAAAAAGTAAATGCAGCTGACTTTAATGAAATTTCATAATTGTATGGTGTAACTCGATTCACGTGCCGGATAAATATATGATTCTGTTTAACGTTAAATGCAACAGCAGTTCTCGCCCTGTGTAATTTTGTTGCCTTCATTGTAATATGCTAACTGAAATTTCGCGTTCGTCCCTATTCTATTCTTACTTCGCGAAATGGCAGCGAAAATTACACGCGAGTACGCCACTTGCAATTCTTTTTATGACGTTTCCGCGCAATTTGAATAACATTACGAATATACAGGAAGCAGCATCTTCTGATTTTCATAAAAATTACACGCACAGCAGTCGCGGGGAGCCCTGCGTGGGACGAATAGTTATGGGCTCGATAAGGTTTTCCATCGGATGATTAAGACCGACATTTCATTAACATCTGAGCTAAGTTAAAATTAGAATGTCAGGAATGATTCATTTTGCACGAGACAACTTTCGGAAAGCAAGAATAAAATCAGGTTGGTTACCGTAAAAGTATTCCCAGAGCTGTCGCGTGATAGTAATGGATTTGGAATTCACCAGCGAGACTGCTCCACTTTCCCGCTGTCCATTTTTCACTGGCCGAGTTCGTTGATTCGATAATAAAGCCATTAATTACGAAGCCACCTATTTAACGCTGATTTCCGCTCCATCAGTGACGATGCCTCGAAGCCTCCGGAAGCGCTAATTTTCCATTAAGAAAACATTTATTCAGTAGCCTATCGTGCTTCCAGCTCGTTCGCGCGCGGCCGTTCGACAACGGCGGCTGTGACTTTTAATCATTCTTGAATAAAATATACTCCTGACAATTTACGCGAACCTTTTATATTATTTCGTGCAAATTTACGGACTATGCATACATCAATATTTGCTTCATTATATTACACGGAATGTCGCGGAATTGATGGAAAATAAAAATACGGAGTCACTTCTTGTGTAACTCGAGTAATCCACTTTTCCCGTGTAAAAATGTCGACGAGAGTTTTATACGAGTTTTCGAATTTTAATATTCGTGTGATCTTGGTAATTAAATTTTAAATTACTCACGCTAATGAGACAATAATTCACGAGAGATTTTTCACTATGCAGATCGTAACATTTCAGAAATCGCGAGAGAACTGTAATTTTAATAGGAGAGAACGCAAAAATGTTGTATTAACATTATATAATGTTATAAACATTTTATATAACACGTTATATATAATATAAAATAACGTGGGAATTTTTAAATAGTAATATAAAACAATATACTCACATTTTTGTTACCATTAATTTTTTATCAGGGGTAATAATATTATTCTTGCAAGTATGTTCGTTGTTTCGAATTTTCACATCTGCATTTACAAGGGTAACTCATGCATGCAATATGAGCGAATTGAAGAATATATCGAGGAGTTGAAAGCCGTTTATAAATGCATGAATGAAAAGTTTCGGATGAACTTTCGATATAAAAGTACGAACTTTCGATGTTCAATAGAAGAACTTGCAACGTTGCTCGATTCACATCTCTATTTACATTCTCAATGACACGTTTTTTCCTCTCATGACATAACTGAATTCGAATTTTACGGAAAAGATCGAGAAAAATGTCACAACGAATATATATAATCAGAGCGTGGGGAAATATAATGGGAGCGAGAGACAAGGAGTCACTATTTGCGCGACGAACGCGGATTACCTAAATATAATACGGGCTATGAAAATTCGTGTCTTTCGGAATCGTTCGAATCGGAAACATATTTTATGAACTATATAACACATGACGTAATTTTATTTGATCAAACACATCTTTCGAATGAAACCTGATTTCCCTTCCCAGCCATTTTCTACCCAGATTTTCGCGTCGTATTCGGATATCTATGAATGGCTCTATTGATGCCGGTGTGATGTCCGCTGAAAATACAACACTAATAGACAATAAATCTTCAACAGATTGTTTTGCTATTCACATGGTAACTGTCAGATATTGCTGTGACAGCATGAAATTTGCCGTGACGGAAAATTATTTTTACCTCTGTCAGTCTCTCAAAATTCCTGCTAATAATTTAGTCAGTTTTATTCATTTGCGCTTTCGGTATCTACCGTATTATCGTGCCGCACGTCACAGTTTGTTCAATTCCGTCGGTCCGCTCGCTGCTTAACGTTCGTATACCGCGATATTTCTATCTTCGCGCCCGCGAAGCGGTTACGATCGCCTTTCTCCTCTCACATGTTCAATGCGCTACCTCCATTTTCCACGGAGCATGCACCGCTGGCGTGTCGCGGTCTCGGGGCGTTATTCCTCAGAAACGCGAACATGAAAAATGCTCCTGTACCGTGACAATGCCTCCTCTCGGATCGCATTCGATACGGGCACCATACGGATACGAGCCGCTGCATTTCGCCCCCTTTTCCACGCGGAAGAGACGCTGACCGAAACTCCCGCGCGGCGATATTGCCCGCGAAAGGATACAATAAATACGGCGCGATCGCGACGATAACTCTTTGTAGCAGATGCGAAAGACCGGAACAAGCTCAGGAGGAAGATATTATTACGTTGTCCGCGTCCCACCGGTGTGTGAACTCTTTATCGCGTACCGTCCCGCCTTTTCGGGCTCAAGTGAATCTCAAAGCGACCGTACGAATTAATGAACGCCGTATCGTCGCGATCGATCGTAATTACAACCCCGAGAATCACCCTCGCGGGAGTAACGACTCGCGGAGGAGGCCGGGTTGAAAATGACCGGGGAGAATCAGGGGTTTTACTCGAAAGGCGTGTTTCTACGGCGGCATTACGGCGGCCGTCGCATCCACGGCCGCTACCCTGACACATTGTGGAACAATCTATAGACGTTTCCGCGGACGAACTAGCCACACGAACGACCTCGGAGAAAAGAGAAGAGGGGGGGGGGGAGACAGACGGACAAACGGACAGA
>NW_014555613.1:2315874-2334172 GCF_001313825.1 Dinoponera quadriceps
GGGGGGGGGGAGATGAAACGGCTGGAGCTCCGTTCTCAGCCGAAGACGTACGTTCGACTCCAGGAGGTGCCGGGGCGCGGTTCGTTCTATTGTTTAATTTAAGTGCCAAAGTTTTAACCGGGTTAAACGGCGTATAAATTCACGAGGCTCCCGGTCTCGCACGACTTCGTCGTGGCCGGGGCTCGGCGTTAGCTATGAAACGGCCTGAGACCGCGTTTAAATAGCGCGGGACCAGGTGTGACGTCAGTGTGGTTTCCGCGCGGCGAAGCCCAGTTTCGTTTCGCTCCCCGACAAATCGAGAGTCCGGCTCGATTCTCCGCCCGGTCAAGTGAGACCGGGGGTGGGATCGCGCGCGGCCATTGCCGTGTGTTACGCCACGTATCGCGCGTATTCCCCCGGGGAGGGGGGAAATTCCTCCAAAATGTATCTTGTTTCCGCGATGTTTCCTTTTCCCGTTTGACCTTTTTACCCGACTTGATTTCTAGTCCGAGTAAAATTTGCAAAATCTCGCATGCGAACGGGCGCGCACACATATACACACTCGCGTACTGGTTGTTCGCTGGACCGCCGCGAGAGAGAGAGAGAGACGCCCCGTGTTTACCGCCGCGTGTGATTTCTCGGCGGTTTCACGCCGCTTGTTTCAATGAAAGAGGCGAGGGCGCGGCGTCGACGCGGTTAACAGCGCGGCAAGAGGCAGAGGATACTTCAGAGAACTCTCTTTAGCGCTTTCCGCAACGGGGTGGGTGAGGGTTGCCGCTGGAGGATACGTAGGGTAGGGTAGGTAGGCAAACAATGAAGAGTCCCATCCGTGGCTCGTTTCAAAGCGCAGCAGAATGCATCCGAGACAGACCTCGTGGTGGGCGCGCGGTCGGTGCGCTCGTGAGAACGCGCAGGCTACCGGCGCCGTAGAAAAGATTGACTCTACGACGAGGCTGGGGGCGAAAGGAGCAATGGGAACGAGGAGAGGGATCGTAGGGTGAGAAGGGAACGACAGGGCAAACGATACCTCGGGAGCACGTTTAAACCTTTTCACGTGCATTTCCGCGGAAGACACTTTGTGGTCCGCCCGCGCTCGGCGAAGTCGAAGAATGCGCATTTTTCTCCCATTCTCTCCTTCCCTCCGGGGACGGGGCGGAACGGGAAGCGAATCGGTATCTGCGCGACTTCCGCGATCCGGCGCGCACAAGTAGCCCGGTTGAACGCTGAATAACGCACGGTGAAAAACGCGGATGAAGAGCGTCGTGACGAGCGAAGCGCGACTCGCGTATAACGCTCGTCCATGTGATGCAATCGCATACATTCGGCCAGCACCGGAGACTGGCGAGGTATCAATTCAGTACTGAAATATGGATTTCACGTTACGATACCGATGTTCTAATATGAGAAAATTCGAAGTCACTGCACTGGAGGAAAAGTACTTAAAGATTTGCTTGTGAGACGTGAAGTTTATTTCACAGAAATAACCTTTATTAAAAAATGAAATGTTAATTTCAACTGTTTTTTTTACACGTCCCAGAAAATTCACTCGGAATTTGGAATAAAAATAACTCACTCGTCGTTACTTGTCCACAAATTGAAAGTGTTCATGAATTGACCCGGCATTAACTGCATTGAAGTGACGCATTTACTTCCAATATATGATATTAATTACTTGGGCTTAAATTTAATTCATAATAGTAACATTTGATATTAAATTGACATATTTATAATCAAGTGTAAATAAATACTCTATTTTCACGCTGAAAAAGTTTATTTTTTTTTTATCACTTTTTTTTTAATCGCGTTCTTAAAATGTCGTCAATAACTATGCCTGGAATCTTCATAGAAATAAACCTAATGTCCCACAAATAAATTTCCAAGTACTATTTTTCAGTGCAACGTGGAGCCTAAATAGCTCAGTGATAAGAGCGGCTGCCTCATGGAGGAAAATAATTGGTTGGCACAGAAAATTTTATACTGTCGCGACAAAATCCATCAGTTACTATATGGACAGCAGGACGACTTGCAAACTGCGATATCGCAGTCAACCGAGTGATGTCGACACGTTCGGGCCGAGCAATTCTCACCGATTGATAAATAAATGTAACAGTTTTGCAACTCGCCTCCGAGATGGGCTAAAGTTTGAGAGAGAGTTGCAAATTTCAATTACACGCGAAAAAGGACCAAATTGTATTATGCAATGTATCCTTGAACTGTGTCTCGCCTCGTCACGGACATTCCAATTAAAAACTCCGGTCGAGCCTATTGATGTAAAGTAAAGAAAGCAATGAAGAGATGAAATTCATGCTCACATGCGCAGAAAACATGCTCGTAACCATGCGCAGAACACATTAACGTGTCCTAAGGACAATTTCACTCGGACATTTTCACTGAGAATATTTTCACACACATTCACTCAGAATATTTTCTATCCTAGTAACAAAACCCATTCTGCTCTAATTACGAATAACTCGCTAATCTTGCCATGCTGATGAAATTTTATCGCTGACGGCACGAATATGCAATAGCAACGATGGTTTTATTGCAACAGCAAGATTGTTTTTTCCAAGCCGGAAAGCGGAAGACCCGAGGGTCTATCCCAGCTGAGTCTGCTTTGCTCCGGTGTTTTTCACTTCGTATGACATTAAAAATGGACATCCGGGTACAAACAAGCACCCACGGCTATATTCTGATTCTCCCTTCCACGGTATACTTATTTATCGTGACAATTGTACAATAATAATAATAATAGTTTCTGGGAACTGGTATTGTTCCAGTATTGATAACCGACCATTTTTTTTTTTAATTACTGCGCTTTTTTATTACTGAATAAATCGGTACAATTATAATATTGTTTATCAAGGCCCATTGCTATCATCCCAAAAATCAATATTGAGTCAGTACCTCGTCACCAGTTATTATTTCTTACTTGGGCGTGCGAAGCGCGCCGAAATCGGTGCTTTTACCCGGATTCCTTCGCTCGATTTGGAACCTCGACATCTCCCGAGAGAGACAGGAAGCGGTAAACGCGCGTCGGGGGTATTTATAGTTCACATCACGCCTATTTATAGTTTACATCACGGTTCACAATTTATAACACGTATCACGATCGTAATCGCCGCTCGAATAATTTGTAGCGGTTTTTACGTAATATTTAATACACGAGTTCTCGGTGAGTTATCGCCGGACCGTTTTGTACGCTGACGTTACACGTCCAGCGCCGGTGTAATTTTATTGCAACAAGTGATCGAGTAGATTCGGCTATCGAGCCGCGGTATCGGCTCTTTTACGAGCTACTTCTATCTCTAGCGCTCTCTAAAAGCGGCCGCTGTCCCGTAGTACGTTTCTTCGCACGAACAACCGCACGCTGCCGGCGAGAGAGAGGAAGATAGAGAGAGAGACGGGAAGAGAAAGAAAGAGAGAGAGAGAGAGAGAGAGAGAGAGAGAGAGAGAGAGAGAGAGACTGACGAATCGCGTGTAACCCTCCCGGCCGTCCGAGCTCGCCATAATCGAAGCTGTAACGAGCGTTCTCTTACGTCGCGCGGAATTGCCAATTCCCTGTGGTACCTCGACCGCGCGCCATAATTGAAGCCGCACGTTTCGATAAACTCGATCGTAGAAACTGTCGCGCACAAATCGACGTAACCGCCATATAAACAGAGCGAGCCGTTAGTTAACTCGCGCCGTTGTGCCGAGGAAAGGGACACGCGAGCCGGATCGAAAGAAGCTTTTCGAATTTCTACGAGGACGAACGTGAGTCGCGTGCTAGGGACGATTCTACTCGGTGGCCGCTTAATTCGTATTAATTACCAGACAATGTTGCCGCACGGCCGCTGACCGGGGGTTCCCTCTCCGCCACCGGGGGAGGTCTTGCGTGGCGTTTCAATCCAATCCGGACCGTCTTGATTTCCGTTGCGCGCGAAAGCTCGATTTCGCGCTCGTCGATGCGCCGACTGGAAACCCGATCGAGACATTCGCGTTCCTATCGCGCTCTGGTCGATCGCGCGGTTCTGACTAACGTACGTGTACGGAGAAATCCCGGGTTAGACGTAGGGGAAAAGTGCCAAGGTCAACGTGCCATTTTGTTCCTGGGCCCGGAAACCCCGTTGAAGGCGTAGAATTAAAGTGGATACAAAGCAGCAACATTTATCTGCCAAAATACGTTGGAGTCTTTTGAATATGATTGCATTTCGTCTCGCAAGTAACTACTATAAAATAATGACAAAGCTTGCTGTGCTATTCGATAGAGTTCGGTACTTCGTAGCCGAGAAACATGGGTATGTCTATTTTCCATACCTTTGTCAGCTTTGGTGCTTTCCCTCTAACATCCGCGAATCCGTGCCAACTAAGTCCATTTTTCATAGTTCCCAGATTCCCAGAACGTAATCGCGAAACTGCAGCCCGTATGGAAAAGGGATTTGGCGAGTTTCGGCGATCTCGTAAATACTCCCGCGTAGGTCCGGCCTCATTTGCGTCGGGACGACGCCCGTGAGCGAGCTATCCGTGTCTTTAACTAAGCTTCCCCGCGTGAAACTCGATTATTCTCGCGACTTCACGGCCCCCGCGGGCCGTTTCCATTAGTCCGCGTAGAAAGAAAGAAGGGAGTCGCCGGTGAATTAATCGTGAAACATCACCGCGAAGTCTCCTCATATCCGCGTCTCTCTTCTGCGACCCTCCCCCTCTGACTTCGGTCCCCATTCGCCGAGGCTGCTCGTGAATTCCGCTGTTCTCGCGCGGGAACAAAACGACGGAGACCAGCAGTCGGTGGAATACGCAGCGACGATTGTTCGGACCGTTCGCGGACGACTTCCCGGAACGACCCGGCGAGAGGGTAAGAGGCTCCAAGCAGAGGGGGAGGAGGGGGCGTAAGGAAGATGAGCCACCCCCGGCCGAACTTTGACTTTCGTCGAAAGAAGGGCGGCCTTTGTGCGCGCTCGGGATCCCACGGAACTACCGTGTTCCGTCGCGAGTCCTCTTCCGGCTTCTCTCCAAGCCGCCTCCATTGATCCAAGTTCGGAGCTGGGAGCGAGAAAAAAGGAAGCTCGGCGGGGAAAAAAGAAACGAGAGGCGAACGAATTATTCCCGGGGGCGATCGAGGGGATGGAAATCTATCGCGAAATAATGAGTTATGCGCCATTGATTCTCCTCTGTGCGCGCGCGCGCGCGCACGGGGGGAGGGAAAGTCGTCGCGCCGACACCGCCGGCCGCCTGCCTGCTCGCTCGCGTTCATTTCTCTCTGTCATCGCGAAGGAGGGCCGCCGATGTCTTAATGAATTCGGGAGGAAACAGCGACGAGTTTTCGGAGTGAGATTAACGACCGGCGTGGGATTGTTTAAATTTTACGGGGGGACAATGCGTCGTTGTAAATTTTCGGATTGTAATATGAAACTTGCGCGCTCGCGCGGTAGCTTTCAATCTATCACGCGCAGGCGGTGCTTATCGATGTAATTAATATAACCCTCTGCGATGAGTTTGATAAGTACGCTGAAAAAAAGCGCTGCCGCGTTCAAGTAGTATTTACTTGCTCCGTGTAAGATGATTACTCCGATACTCCTTGGCAAATCTTGACTGGAAGCAGAAATATAATGTTTGCTGTACTATATAAATTGGTATACAAAGTGTCTAACGTAAACCGTGCCATCCGTCGCATACTTGCAGTTTAAGTCAATGTGAACAAAAAAGTCTCCTATCATTTTGCAAACATGCAAAATTTCGAGCTATAGAACAGTTTGCGTCAGACACCCTTGTATGATATGATATTTTCTCCTTACAAGCAGACATTTACTTGTATGTATTAAAACAATTGCGACAAATATCAAATTCATAATATTGAGAATATAAGAATTTATTTTTAAAAAATATTCACTAGACAGAAAAAATTAAATTTAAAACCACTAGGAAAAGATGGAAAAGAAGTATCACGTAATTTTAATAAATATTCCCTTAAATTTAGAACTATAATACAATTACATTCAATAATTCATTTACAAGTTAAGATATTATTGTATTCAAGTAAGTATTTATTACGAGTTATTAAAATATACTTAAATTTGTAAAAAATATTACTTGATTACGTGATGAATCAATGATTTTATTATTTTATGCAAAATGTCAATCCGAAGAACATCCGCTGAGCGTCAATTTTTCGACGCGCAGCAATGCGATGTGACGGTGCGCAACGTAAGAAATTCGATTTCGGAACCGTCGCGTCGCGATGCTGAAAAGATCCCGTCTTAATAGCGGCCGCGCGAAAGAATCTGCCGAGAAGGCGAGAAGGTTGAGAGGCGACGAAAAAGAGGTTAAAGGCCAAAAATCTATTGCAAAATAATAAGTTATCTCCGGACGACTTTTGCCGACGTGTCTTCCGCGGCTGGCTTCTCCCCGAGGTTACCTCATTATTTCTAACTGATGACGCCATAATTCAGGTTCCCGCGACGTACAAGAAAATGGACTTCCCGGCCTCGTCTTGCACTTTGCCGAGCTCCTATGCGACATGGCACCCGTGTCTCTGGTTTTGCTATTCCATCCAATTAAATGCCTAATCAATTATCCCGCGGGACGAGCTGCCGCCCTTTCTTGTAGACATCTTTGCAACCGCGCTCTTATGCAGCTCATTACGATAAGGCATGCGGGAGCCATTGTTCGCGAATCTCGTCCTAAAATACACCGAATTAGCATTTAAAATCCTCCGCGTTATCAGCCTTAAAAATTTGATCCACGAATAAAAAGCGTTAACATTTCGCTCGCTTGTACAGGGTGAATCACTAAAAGCATTAGAGGCTAATATTTTTGAAACTGAACGAGATATGAAATTTTTATTTTCTAGCGACTATTGGGTATCGATGTGGACACTGTGTGATGAAGTTTTAATTTTTTTTATCACTTAACACATATAGAATGATAGAATCTCAGACCGCTGCCTCACATTGATTTGATCTCTATAATTTTATGTAAAAAATAAAGTTGACTTTGAAATGACCTTAATGACTTTGTTTAAAAATTAACTTCATCACACAATGCCGGGCTTCAATACCAAACGGCCATTGGAAAATAAGAATTTCATATCTCGTTTAATTTCAGAAGCCTAACGCTTTTAGTGATTCACCCCATACAGTTTCCCGGAAAACAGTTCCGGCGTCTCGACATTTCCATTCGACAAAAAGTCGCAAAGAAAAATATTCGTGAATTCGTGTTTCGTCGTGAAGTTCGAAAGTTGCAAGTTGCATGGAAGAGAAGACCCAATGTGCAATGGTTCTTCTTTCCATATTCAACATCGATCAATTAATACGTATTGCCGTTCGTACGCATTTGAATAATTGCATTCCGCTCAGCAGATGTATTATGAATACTAAAAAGTTTCGATCGATTTCGTTTTGCAGGTTTCCGGAAATTTACACAATACCGGGCAGTTCCTGGTATTTAGGGCGGACAGAGAGGCGAAGATACGAGTCAATATAACGGGTGGCCCGCTCGCTTATCACTATCAGTTCGAAGAGATATACATCCACTACGGAATGGACGATAGTCATGGCTCCGAACATCGTATCAATAACTATGCTTTCCCCGCTGAGGTGAGTCGCACATAATGTATTATATGAAAGGGATAAGAGATTCCTGAGGGATGCATGATACCGTAGCCCGAGTGTGTGCCTCAATCTGCCAACGATGTCTCGTCACCTTTAAGAATTTTACATAAGGCATAAAACCGAGCGAAAACTTTTAGCTCTCGAAATCTCTTCATGTGTGGAGCGCACGAAAGTCACTTTTCTCGGGCCGCATAAATAATGAGAAGAAAAATCGCACTTTAATCGGGCTTCTAGTTTAAACGGATCGTGGATTTTCAACGTGTTACTGTTTAAAAGTCCTTGCATTTTTAACGGTCAAATACCATTTGCGCAGAAAGAAATCCATTTCAGAGATTAGCTCGAGTGTTAATTATAGATTAATGCATATTTCAATTCCCGGACTACTAATATATTCCCTTTTCCTCTGGTAGAGCCTATATATATATATAGACCTATAAACCTTAATATATATATATATATATATATATATTAGGTTGGGGAAAAAGAAATCCATTATTTTTACTTGAACTTCAAGACTTTATTTAACATGTTTCGGATTGTCCGATTTGGGTCAAATATGCACCGTTTTGTTTTATAATTTGTTGCCATTTTAAAGGTAGCTTCATAATGCCTCTCTCATAAAAGTCTTGGTCCCTATTGGCGAAAAACTCTAGCAATCGATTTTCACAATCTTCTCTTGATGCCAATTTCTTATCACTAAGGAAGTTTTGCAATGCAAGAAAAACATGGTAATCGCTTGGTGCCGGACTATATGGTGGATGCATCAAAACTTTCCAACCAAGCTCCCGGAGTTTCTGCCGAGTCACTATAGATATGTGTGGTCTGTCCTGATGGAACACAATACCTCTCCTGTTGGCCAATTCTGGCCGTTTCTGGTCAATCGCTAGCTTCAAACGGTCCAGTTGTTGACAGTAGAGATCCGAATTTAGTGTTTGGCCATATGGAAGCAACTCATAATAAATGATTCCTTTCCAGTCCCACCAAATGCACAGCAGAACCTTCCTGGCCGTTAGTCCTGGTTTGGCCACCGTTTGAGCTGCTTCATCGCGCTTTGACCACGATCGTTTTCGCACAATGTTGTCGACCCATTTCTCATCCCCAGTCACCATCCGTTTAAGAAATGGGTCGATTTCATTCCGTTTGGCCAAGGCTTCGCAGATGGANGCCACCGTTTGAGCTGCTTCACCGCGTTTTGACCACGATCGTTTTCACACAATGTTGTCGACCCATTTCTCATCCCCAGTCATCATCCGTTTCAGAAATGGGTCGATTTCATTCCGTTTCGCCAAGGCTTCGCAGATGGAAATTCGATCCATCATGTTTCTTTGTGTTAATTGGTGTGGCACCCAAACATCAAGCTTCTTTTTGAATCCAGCTTTGTGCAAATGGTTTAAAACTGTTTTATGGTCGATCTTTAGCTCCTGGGCGATGCTACGACTGCTAACATGCAGATCGATTATTTCTGTGATTTTATCGACATTTTCGACGACGGGCCTACCTGTGCATCTTTAACATCAAAAATACCTGAACGGAATCGACGAAACCAAAATTGCACGTAATTGGCTGTTACAGTATCGGCACCATAAACACCATTCACAATTACAGCCGCCTGGCTTGCATTTTCGCCTTTATCAAAGAAAAACTNTCTTTAGCTCCTGGGCGATGCTACGACTGCTAACATGCAGATCGATTATTTCTGTGATTTTATCGACATTTTCGACGACGGGCCTACCTGTGCATCTTTAACATCAAAAATACCTGAACGGAATCGACGAAACCAAAATTGCACGTAATTGGCTGTTACAGTATCGGCACCATAAACACCATTCACAATTACAGCCGCCTGGCTTGCATTTTCGCCTTTATTAAAGAAAAACTGTAAAATGTACCGAATTTTCTCTTCGTTGACTTCCACTTTTAACACCCTGTAACTCACAACTGAATGGACCAAACAAAAAACAACAAAAGAATTTTTTTAGTGCGAAATGTCACCTTTCCAACGAGCATAAATCTGAAATTGTTCGATCGATACTTTACGAGATATCGATCACTACAGCCATCTACCGAAAAAATAATGGATTTCTTTTTACCCAACCTAATATATGTGTGCACGTCTGTGC
This sequence comes from Dinoponera quadriceps, assembly GCF_001313825.1. Lineage (NCBI taxonomy): Eukaryota > Metazoa > Arthropoda > Insecta > Hymenoptera > Formicidae > Dinoponera > Dinoponera quadriceps. The sequence continues at coordinate 2,325,560 of NW_014555613.1, forward strand.
CAGGGTGGTTATGCCGAAAATTCGCGAGGGAAGAATAACACGATGAAAGAGAAAATAATTGAGGCGTAAAGAAAAAATGATGATATCTCTAATCCGATGAATACACTACAAATGCAAATGTGTTATTTTTATACGCATAAACGTCTAAAAATAACACATTAAACTGAACTCATTTTACATGTTTCTTGCCGTTTCAGGTTACGCCATTTGAAACGTTTAATTGTGTTAAATTATAAATTAACACGTCCACTTGTTAAACGACATGATTTAATACGGCCAGAAATGTGTATGAAAAATCTCAGCTAAAATAACACATTTGTATTTACAATGTAGATAATTCTCATACAGGAAAGCATGCGTGATAGTTTAAAGATAGTTTATCTTAAACTTAAAATCTTTACTTTAAAGTTAAAAATTCGTGGAATATATTGCATGAATACGCACATACCCGTGCAATATGTACAGTTACGCGTGTGTATACATATTATTATCTAATTATAGTTTATCGTACGAAACCACAGAGAAACGATACTTATAATCCCGTTATAACAACTGCAACTCGGGTTTTCGGTTACGGCCGGCCACAAACGCGGTACAGACAATCATGAAATTCTAATCACGCCATTATCCTAGCAATCGCTTTACAAAGCGACAAATAATTGGGATTATCGTGTAATTTGCAGTTTGCCAATTAATTATAACCACAATACAGTGAGACCGTGCCTGTGACGCGTGCACGGCGCACGGCTCCCTCGTAAAACTCTACATATTGGCGAACGTGATTTCGTTCGCGAATGAGCTGTACTCGAAATCATTGCTGTAACGAGAGACGGAGCGGAGCAGAGGAGGATGACCCGAGGGTGACGATATAATTAATTGAAATTAATTACGTGCCGGCATCGTAACGAGACAAATTAAACATTCGTTAAACGGGACATGACGGCGACCCAATTAACTGTGACCCGCTTATTTCTCTCGAAAGCAAGCGGAGAGACCCCTTCCGCTTTACGATCCAATTTTCTTAAACCCACATAATAATGGCGCGATCCGCTACCGTCGCCGGTGTGTCGAGTGTCCAAACTAGTAGAGAGAGAAAGAGAGAGAGTGAGGAATCGCGATGACGTCGGATGACTGGTTTGGATTTATAGAGAATCCGTTTCACGAGATAATCGGAACCCGGGGAGAATAAGCGACGATGCGGATATCGTAAGAAGCGAAAATAAACGTGTGCGATATCCTCGGCAAGATAAATTGCGACGGAAAAGTTCGCAAACGGGGATGTTGGCGAACGGATTCCATGCGAAACGTATTACCGAGTCCGGTAAAAAATTAAACTTCTGAAAACGCTCGCGCGGGTTGATTCGGCGGAAATGTAATATCGATCAGTACGCCTCTCCCCTCCCCCTTACCTATAAATACAGAGGTCGAAGGGATACTTCTCTATCCTTTTTTTCTTAATGACTAAAAAGGTCGGTTTAATGAATCCGCGCAACCGGAGGTAATTATCGAGAATCGATAATCAAGAAGTCTAAGTGCATTTGTAGGATATCGGATCGATGATATGACTAACACGGATTTCTCATTTATTAAAACGCGGCGCACGTAAAATTCAATATGCCAATAATAACTAACTTTTCGCTTTCGCGCAAATCCCCTCTCAGATAGCGGTAACGAGTTACAAGCAGTTCGAACGGTAATTCAATTTGGATATCGCGAGTATGGTCGGCGGATAAACGAGCAGCCAAGTAGTAATGAAATTTTTATCTCTTAATTCGCGCCGTATCGTTTCGCAGAAAGAGCGACCGCGGATTTTCTTTTTCATTCGCGCATTAACGCTTTTTTCCCCGACTCTACCGCTCTCTCTCTCTCTCTCTATCTCTCTCTCTCTCTCTCCCTCACTCTTTCATCTTCGTCTTTGATACGCCTCGATTCGCAGCGCTACGTGAGAAGAAGGGGGTTGCGAGCACATCTCGCTGATACCACAAGACACCAGGAAAAGCGCCAAATGCGACTGGCCATTATATCCTCGCGCCCTTGGTGAGGAACGGGCTTTCAATGGGGCCGTGAATCAAAGCCAGTCACCTACCATCGTACCATCATACGTACGGGTCTACCACCCCGCGTCTAGCTTACGCCGCTCTTCTATATAGGACTCCGACCGACTGTACGAGCGCACGTGAATTAATTTGGTAGTTGCAAGAAGAACGGATCCGGCATTTTCCCCGCTGCCAAATCGATCTAGTTAGACGACGAGGGGTCTGTCCCGGTTTATCAAGCGGGAGGGAAGTGTCCTTGAAACGATTCAAAATTTATCGTGACACTTTGTAGCATGAGGATTCGTCTCTCCCTCTCCCTCCCTCTCTCTCTCTCTCGTGTACATGAAAGAGGATTATTTGCGAAAATTTTTCTTCCGATCTAATTCAAGTTTGATTTTTTACTCTAAAAAATTAGACAGGTTGACCATCGATGAATCATGACCCGGTCATTTTTCCGTCTGACCTGATAGCTTTCAGGTTGATCTTTAGCCGAAATAACGGAACATCGATCATCGGCGGATCAAGACGTTTATTAGGGATAAAAGAGGAATAATGGCTTATCAGATACGCGAACCGTATCGAATTTCGGTAACGGGGCAGATAGTTCGGGAGGTGCCAATATTAGGTATATATACAACGCGATAATCGCGGCATGCGACGTTATAGTCAATAAAGAGAGCATAACATGTTTATTGATCATTAATTCAGTACTCCCGGCGGGAAGGGCAAACACAATTACATTCGGTAGCGGAATACACGGCGCATTATGCTAGGTGCGCCATAATGCCTACGCCGAGTGTTCAATAGGCTTCTGTGCGGTCGATCACGAAAGTTACTCGCGCTCAATTTAGAAAGAGAGGCGTTTGTCAATGGCGGCATGCCGACGCGAATAACCAAAACTGCGAACGCGTTCGATCTCTCGTCTTTCCTCAGTATTCCCTCTCTTTATTCTCTCTCTTTTCATTCTCCCGTACATATACAATTGCGCACCGGAAGGTGTATACGACTTGCTCAACTTGCCCTTACTCAAAAATATGCTTAGGACTGGGAAAATGTTTTCGCGTAATTAGTCGGGTTTTTACCGCGAGGGTGGTAAACATTTTTCGCCGGCGGTCCATCGGCCAGAGCTGGCAGCTCGCAGTTTCGCGTTACACAAGCTCGTTACGCGATTTGCATTCAAATGTAACAGGAGCGGTGTCGTCAGCAGCAGCGGCAGCAACGGCGGCGGCGGCGCGTTAAAAAGCCGGGCGATTAATCAGAGCAGTGAAGGGCCGCATAGTTTCCGTATAGCGTCAAAGGGACGCGAATAATTCAAGCTGCAACGACGGCATCTTGGCCGCGTAAACACGACGCCGGATCATGGCCAGGCGTTGGCGGCGCGCATAATGAAATCTGCATTAATACGCGGCCAGAAAGCCCAAGGGAAGGAGAGACCGGCGGTCATGGACAGGACGGGGCTGAGGCCGGTTGGGTACGGTGGTTAGCTACGCTCGGCGCGGGGCTGTTGGTCGGCGGGGCGGAGAAGGCTCGGTTTGAAAGCCCTAGCCCGGAGGACAAGGGGATTCCAAGAGCCACGACACTCGAGCGAGTCTGACCCATTACCAGCGTGTTTGAGGGACGAGCCGCTTTGATGCCGAAAGCCTACTCGAGGAGCGGCTGATGGAGTGCCTCGAGAGCGCACTCCTCCAATGGGCTCCGTCCCTGTCTCCGTGCCCAAACGGATGTCCACAGGAGTGTATCTGCCTCTCTCTCTCTCTCTCTCGCTCCTTCCCCGGCCTGACCGGCAGGGCCCCTGTCGAGACCGTTCGCGAATTTATGGCCACCGGTGCCCGGCCAAATTGGGCAAACCGCGCGCGCGCGCGCTGCGTATTATTGTCCGCCATCGATCACGTAAGAAACGCCGGCCGCGATCTTACTCGGCCCGGCTGTTGACGCTTGTCTTCGGGAAAGAGAGAGAGAGAGAGAGAGGATTTATCTTCTTGCATCGGTTTAATACAAACATTCAATTAGCAAATGACCATGCGTGTTCAAACACTGACATCTCTTACTTTGCGATTTTCTTGCGATATTGCACTTTCTCGGTTTCATCGTACTCAGTTTATATGAAAAATTGGGATATCTTTTCCTTCGTGCTTCTTTCCGATTCGAGTTCGGGAAATTCGAACGATCGATTAGATTTCAGCATTAAAGCGAAACACAGAACGGTGACGGTGCAAATGCGACGTAGGATGCCGAGGGTCCTTTTGATAGGTACGGTGCTCTGACAGCCGGTATACCCCGCTAATGGTCAAACAACGTGGCACGGGATTCGAGTGCTATGATTATGCCACCAGAGCGTACACAAATTGACAGGCATAATTGGTTTAATTTCTGCATGGCGTCCAGCCTGTGGAACGCGGCCGGTTCGGAATTGTCTGGAAGGACGCTAATACCTTAAAGCCGTTCTCCGTTATTGGCGCACTTCATCGTGTGCAAATGAAGCATATAAAGACAACAAAATTACACTGAAAAAATTGGCTGATTTGACAATAAGTACTAAAATTTGGTAAATATTTGCCGATCAAGTATTTGATTACTGCAAATAATTTAGTTCCATGTACTGTATATACGATACTGTAATTCCGTATATTGTATATTTAGCATATGGGACAAAATTATTTCGTTGCAGTAATCAAATATTTGGTCGGCAAATATTCACCAAATTTTAGTACTTATTACCAAATCCCTTTCTCAGTATGTAGATATACCGATTTATATATATACAAGTGATTTCTTAATTAACGCCTATTGCGTACATAGCGTTATTCCTCGTGAAAATTTGAATCCAATAGTACCGAGCGAAAACGTCAAAACGTCAGTAATTTGCGAGATACAAACAATTAGAAAAACAGCTTCTTGTGAAAAGAAATTTCTTAATAATTATCATACATTTAGTTAAATAGTTTTAACTAAGTAATCTGGGTACAGTAACTGAATAATTTAGTTACATGGTATATGTAACTAAACCATTTAGTTACGTGTACTTAATTATTTAGTTAAATGTACCATGTACTATCTAACTAAATGATACGTTCACTATAACTAAATCATGTGTTGAAATTATTTACCTAAATGTTTGATAATTGTGATCAAATTTTCAGTGAAAGCCTACCGCAAACTATGCTTCGAACGACCAAGTGAATGACAAATCTATTTTCTTCGATTAATTTCAAGCGGATTTTACTTTAACAGAATTTTAATTTTGAGTTTAGCCGTAAAGATATGTTCCGTTGATAATTGGAGTCGCTATAAATAATGGCCCCTTTTCAAAGACAAAATGACAATAGGAACTTTTCGATTTAATTTCTCACGAGAAATAACGCTGTGTAAACAATGGACGTTAATTAATAAATACCCTCTGTATCTACGAGATTCGTTATTTCCCTCGATGGCCGATTACCGCGGAACAATTAGACAGGGCCACCGAAATCGTGCCGAAAACGGCGGCGGAAATGAAGCGACAGTTTTATTATCTTCCCTTAATTACACACCTTTGAGATCCTCTCGCGTGTATTGCACTCGCCACGTACTCACGCGTCCCCGCGATAACGAGAGTGACCCCGCGAATTGCCTCTCAATTCGCGTTAATTTTCCAGCATAATCGCGAGGTTTACTGCAGCAAAACTCTTTTCGGTAGGAATGTCCCGGAGCGTACGGGCGCGCGAGAGTTGGAACATATGGTGGAATAAAGGGAAATCCGAAATGGTAGCGCGTATATTCGCTTAATTATTCTGTGCAGAGCTTTAACCAGTCGAGAGGCCCTGGCGCGCGCGCGTTTCCGTAATTGTAGTGGTCGTTTATAGTTGAACGACCCTCGTCGCGTCGCGATTGTGTGTTGTCACGAGTGCGCCTCTCTTACTTCCGGTTTGTGTTAAAAGGTCACCGGGACCTCGAGGGCTCCTCTCGCTGTTTTTTTCCGCTCTCGTAAAACTCCCCCCGTCACATGGCAGTGAGGCGCGCCGCAACGCTGCCGTGTACTTAAGCGTTATTAAAATTTTACAATGGCCAGTGTTACATATTAAGAGTACGACCATCGCGACTACCACTACTACTACTACGACGAATAAATTAACAATCACGAGGACCGGGAAGGGGCGGGAGCGGGGGGGGGGGCGGATATTGACCCGAACTCTTAATTGGATCGCGAAATGATGTAACGCGTCATAAGCGGCCGCACGCGCGCACAGTTTCGGGCCTTATTAATTAATTTCATGTTTATGCCGCATTGTTGTACGCGCGCAAATGATGCGACGCGTGTTATATTTTCAGCGGGCCAGCCGCCACCGCGCGTTCACACACACGTCGCCGCGTATATACCGTTTAATAAAATTCCACATGCCCGGCATCCAATAATTGATTTAATTGAAACGAAAACCGCCGATAAGCGGCAATGACTGCCGCCTATTGTTGTAAGTGTTATTCGCGCATATTTCGAACGAAACGGGAAATTGAAACAGCGAAGAAACGTTTTCTCCCTCCCTCTCTCTTTTTCCCTCCGCCTCTGTCTTTCTCGCGCGCGCGCGCGCGTTAACAATGTCGACGACGAGAGAATGCGGCCAATTCGAAAGCGCTGGACAAACAGAGATAGACGATAATCCCGGGCGGCAAGAAGGGGCTTTTTAACGCGGCGTTCCGCGAGGTTACCCTCATTAACGATGCTAAAACGTAATTAGCAATAATTTGAAAGTATAATCCTCGCATTCAATTAACGCTGACGCGATATAACGGGCGTGTCCGTAAAACGACGAAACGCTCGGACGGTAATGGAGTACTCGGCGATTTTTCAAGTAAAATGACGCATCTACATATGAATAGTACGAACTCAGACGATTTGTGTGTACGTATATATATATATATATATATATATATATTTGTGTGTACGTATATATATANATGCGCGCGTACCCCCCGGCACGTGTGTATTGTCACGTCGTTGTGCCCGTATAGACATTCGTGTCTGTGCAGACGGCACTCGTGGGTTAATATAGAGCCGGTAGGTGGAAGGGTCGGAGGTAAAGGCAGGCAGGCTGGTTGAGAGGGGGGAGGAGGATGTGCAGCATTACTGCTGTATATCTATCATAGCAGAATAGCGCATTGTGCTAGAAATCGCGATGGCATGCCCATAGGCCGCAAGAACGCCATAAGCGCACCCTCTAATGCGTGAATTATCCTTGATGCATGTCCTCGCGAGCTCGAGAAAAAAGACACGAGCGACGATACAACGAGAGATCGGCGGAGCGGTGCGATTTCCGTAATTCGCCGCAATAAAAACGTGCCGTTAAATGCGTGCTCGCTCGAGCGAGCGGATAAGGAACGGAAGAACGAGGACTTCGGAATTTCCTTCGCTCGCATCTTCACGTGCGAAAGCGCGGGATAATATTCGAGTTAACGAGTGGAGAAAACGGGCAGGAGACAGGGACGGCCGGTCGATACAGAATGTTAGCGAATTACGAATTAAGTGCCGACGAATGAGCGAGGGAGCGAACGGACAACGCGTACGAAGCGCGTATTTTCATCCGCGCTTTAATTCGTCCGTCAAGTCGCGGTCATTTGATTCATCGACCGGCGCGTTCCGTCCTGGCGATACGTTTATCTTCGACGTTTAAACGTTAACGAGAAATCGAATTTCGTAAACACGCGGGCGTGCAAACACGAAAGGGGGGGGGGGGGGGAAGCTAAATTTTNTCCGAGTTTGTAACGTTGTTGGTTTTACCGCTCTTTCGAAATATTGCACTTTTCAATCACGACGGTAATACAGAACGCGCGTGTTCTCCTTATTTAATCCACCAGAACGCGGATTTTAATTCATATCCGTTCCATCGGCTACGATTTATGCGCTCGCGTCTAGCCGTTTGTTACGCGTAGCAGACTGTATCTAATAAAATTAAAAACTGTCCGTACGCGCCGACGACAATTTGCAGGCTGAGCATAAAGTGGACTTGTCGACTCGATCTTTCAATTCGATCCCCTAATTTGCAATATTTATGGAGCATTTAAGCCGCCGGATTATATACAATGTAATCCTACGGTATACGTTTATTGCGTGTACACAAGCCTGCTGTGTATAATCCGACAGTTCAAATCTTCTGTATAAATATTACAAATCAGAGGATCGAATCGAAAAATCGAGTCGACGAGTCTACTTTATCCTCGGCCTACAAATTGTCACGTGTGTAATTAAAATTAAAACAGCGTGTCCTAACGCGTTACGATTTGTTACCAAATCATGTGGCTTCGTTCTTCATCTTTTTTTAATTCTCTCACGGAAACTGCCAGGGGAGACCGGAAATGAGAGGGTAGAGGTCGAATGTGACGGGAAAATACGTTATACTTTTCAACGGCCGCCCCGTGTATGAAGTGCCGTGCATGAGGTATTCCGAGGTGCCGATTTTTCAGTTTAGTACACCCGCCTTAGCGATTGCATACACTGATTTTACACTTGATGCACCCAACGAATGAACCGCGCGCGTATCGAATATTCATATCGGCCGTGACTCGCGAGGCGTTCTCACCTGCCTGCCCCCCCCCCCCCCCCCCC